>NC_060141.1:256093640-256456318 GCF_021461385.2 Schistocerca piceifrons | reverse complement strand
TTCCTGGCAGATTAAAACTGTGTGCCCGACCGAGACTCGAACTCGGGACCTTTGCCTTTCGCGGGCAAGTGCTCAACCATCAGAGCTACCGAAGCTCGACTCACGCCCGGTACTCACAGCTTTACTTCTGCCAGTATCTCGTCTCCTATCTTCCAAACTTTACAGAAGCTCTCCTGCGAACCTTGCAGAACTAGCACTCCTGAAAGAAAGGATACTGCGGAGACATGGCTTAGCCACAGCCTGGGGGACTGGGGGAGGTTTCCAGAATGAGATTTTCACTCTGCAGCGGAGTGTGCGCTGATATGAAACTTCCTGGCAGATTAAAACTGTGTGCCCGACCGAGACTCGAACTCGGGACCTTTGCCTTTCGCGGGCAAGTGCTCTACCATCATAGACACCAATGGTAGAGCACTTGCCCGCGAAAGGCAAAGGTCCCGAGTTCGAGTCTCGGTCGGGCACACAGTTTTAATCTGCCAGGAAGTTTCATATCAGCGCACACTCCGCTGCAGAGTGAAAATCTCATTCTGGTAACCTAAGGACGTCACACACATCCATGCCCGAGGCAGGATTCGAACCTGCGACCGTAGCGGTCGCGCGGTTCCAGACTATAGCGCCTAGAACCACTCGGCCACTCCGGCCGGCCGAAAGCCCTTATGTTAAAAATTAGTTAATAATTGTACTTATTGACATTAGCTAATTTTATGTATCTTGGTTAAAATGATTGTGTCATCTACATTTTATGTAACAACTCAGCAGTGGGACAAGACGGCCTTATTACAAGTTTCAGTAACATTTGCTAAAATTATTTACTATCTTCTCTTTTCCTGTACTTCTATTATGACTGAGGGCAGTACTTGTGTTCTCTGCAAATGCTAAGTAAGGTTTATGTAAAATTTCGATAGCAGCTTAGAGAATACTATGTAATTTTAAGTTGAATATACCAACATTCAGTAACTAAAATTACGTTAAATTTGTTTCGTTAAGTGATAATCATTTCAGAATAAAATTCAGTTGCACAGATATTTTTATGTCACTTCACCTCTTTCGATTAATTAATAGCTGTACAACTGCCGACTGAATTTATGCTACGGCTGCTGAAAAGTAACAGCTATGAATCAAATAATATAATTTGTTTTTATTTTTCGGGGAATAGATAACCGTCTGCGTTCAAAACGACTGCATCACCATCTCCAGAATTCTGGCCATAGATCCTGTCTGCTCACTATCCGGAGCATATCCAAGGTGTCGAAACACGCAAACGTAACGTTAACTCCAATTCAAACTCGAAAATTTGGAGGTAATTATTTTCGCCAGGAAAGTCTGAAAGAGCATCTTGAGTACCTGGATTACATTTAACACAGCCAACGTCGACGTGTCCTGAAAGCTGAATAGAATGAAACTGCAGCAGAGCGCGAACTGCGCAGCGCTCTAATTCCGGCTGTGCAACAGTTGGGGAGCATTTTGTGGAGGGGCGATATGCAGAATAATCGCATTTGGCGGGATTAGCAGTCCAGCACCCGAGCGGCCCAGAAGGCCTTAGGGACTCGGGAAATACCCGTAAGCTCGTGGTTTGCTAATCTGCCGCTGCCGTCGCAGCGGCGCTGCTCTCCCCAAGGCATGGAATCCATTAGCGGCGGCTCGTCGGCGGGCAGGTATGTGCGAAATTGGCCGCGGGAATGGAGTGTGGCGGTTCTGGAGCAAGGCAATCGCTACCGGCTGCCCGGCGACAACCGAATGCGGAAAGCTCGATTACCTTCCATTATGGAGCCAGCCGGAGAGAATGAGGGCGCGTTACAAAGAGTAGGCGAATTTATAATCATATGCGTTAGCACTACTGCAAATGTTAACAGGTTGGTGACATGAAACCGGCGACGCTAGAGAGGTATTAGTGAAGTTTTCTTTCGTAACGAAGGCAATTGTGTAGAATGGGAATAGGTCGTAAACGAAGATGAGAGATATGGTACGCTAGAAGAATTTGGCCGAACACTCAAAGGCCCAAGTGGAAACAACGTGCATAGTATAAGCGGCACTGTCTCAGAATTATTGAGATCCTTGGGAGAGCAGTCATGACCATTCTCACGGATACTAGAATACACGGAAGGGGTCATGCTCAGACGGGCTGCGAGCTGTGACGTCACTGTGAACCCTCTCGCCACATCGCACTGTATTGAAGCTTACAGACACACGGAGCACACCTGTTTAACTCATATGCAGCTATAAATGTAATAGAGCTCTTCGAGGTTTGTTGTATTATTATTGTCTTTATTATTAAGCTCTATATTAGTTAAACTGTTTTTCTCTATCGTCGGCAAAATGCTAGTGTAATGCCTCCAGACTTCATCTTTTTAAAATTTTGTTAATAACTTTGATTTTTCAAACCACTAAGGCTTAAATCAAATAAACCTTATGGAATGCTAAAATGACTGTGTCGTCTCTTTAACAGTGACTTCACCAGGAAGAGGATATTTCAATGAATGTCTGACAAAACATAAGATAGGCAACAAAAAGTCGCAGCCTTTGCAATATCTTCAGATGACCAGTCAGTACACCGTCATTTCGTAACCACTTTTTGTCAGAAAAAAGCCCTGAATCATTTTTTGGGCTTGCTTTCGGTAACTCAGCGCTAAACCGAGAGAAACTATCCTGTAAAACAGCATTTTTTTTTGCCAAAGACCTTTTAATTATGTTTTCATAATTTCTAATTGTTGGTGTAAGCATAGCTGCATGCACAGCAGTGTTTGTTTTCATGGTTAACGTTTTGTCTAGTAGTAATTTCTTCATTAGCTGGTAACATATTTACATTGAAAATATCTTCTACCTCTTTAAGGTAGCTTCGTTTTTGTGCTCTAATATTGCTGTCATTATTAGGCTCATTACTGGGTCCTAAATCAGCTCTGAAGGATGGTTGATTTAGAGTTTGAACAACATCAATTTTCAACTTGCATTTCGAAGAACTGTTCTGTAGTTCGCTTTTCAAATCCCATTCGCAATCCAACTCTATAAAATATTACAGACACAAGCATTTCCAATTGAAAACAAATTTGCACATTTACAAACATCTATCCATCGTTGTTTCGTCTCATTGTTTGCAGGAAATATGTGAAATTTAATTCCTAACTTACTTAGTTATCTGCTATGGTCAGTAGGCCTACAACTGGCCACCGCGCTTCAAACCGTAATTTTTCACTTAAAAACTTACTCTAAGAAAATCCCTCAGTATAGTAATAATTACTACTACTACTATTTAATAATAATTAATAATCATCGGTGGTCTAGGATGCCGGTACGGTAGCTCAGCATGTTCGGTCAGAGGGTTAGCTGCCCTCTGAAATAAAAAAAAAAACTTACTTAGTGGGTTAGTGATGAAGTTGAACAAGCGTCATGTGACGCCCGCCCCTAACAAACAGAGCGAACAGCAATGAACAAAATGAAAAAAAAGGGGTGGCGTCTTTGACTCATAATCAAAACTTCTTCGGTCCTGGGTTCGAATCCCGTCACTGTTGAAATTTTGATAAATAATCAGCATTGGCGGTCGAAGACTTCCGGCATAAGAAGTCTCCCCTCATTCTGCCAACGGCTTTGTCAAAGATGGCGTAGCAGTGGACAAATGGCTCTAAGCACTATGGGACTTAACATCTGACGTCATCAATCCCCTAGACTTAGAACTACTTAAACCTAACTAACCAAAGGACAACACACACATCCATGCCCGAGTCAGGATTCGAACCTGAGACTGTAGCAGCAACGCGTTTCGGGACTGAATTGCGTAGAACCGCTCGGCCACAGCGGACGGTAGCAGTGGACAGAGGATCAGGACACTCTCTTCTCCTAGAGGTGGGAAACTGCGCCAAAACGCAGAAGAATCAGCAATGATCAACGGCATGAGGATGCAGAAGGCAATGGAAACCACTGCATTAAAGACACATAAAGTGTATCCACAGGACAAGTGACCTGTAATTGTAGGAGTGCCATGATGGTCTCTCCATTGCCAAAAGATTCTGGAATAGTCCCCCTTTCGTATCTCCGGGAGGGGACTGCCAAGGGGGAGGTTACCATGAGAAAAAGATTGAATAATCAACGGAAGGATAACGCTCTACGAGTCGGGGCGTGGAATTTCAGAAGCTCGACCGTGGAAGGGAAGGGAAACTAGAAAATCTGAAAAGGGAAATGCAAATGCTCAGTCTAGATATAGTAGGGCTCAGTGAATCGAAGTGGAAAGAAGACAAGGTTATCTGGTCAGCTGAGTATAGGGTAATATCAACAGCAGCAGAAAATTGTATGGCGGGACTAGGGTTCGTTACGAACAGGAAGGTAAGGTAGAGAGTGTGCTGCTGTGAAAAGCTCAGTGATAGGGTTGTTCTTTTTCAGAATCGACAGCAAATCAACACCTACCACGATAGTTCAGGTATACATGCCGACGTCGCAAACTGAAAATGAAGAGATAGAGAAAGTGTATGAGGATATTGAAAGGGTAATACAATATGTAATGGGATATGAAAATCTAATAGTCATGGGAGACTGGAATGCAGTTTTAGAGGAAAGAGTAGAAGAAAAGGTTACAGGAGAATATGGGCTTAGGACAAGGAAGAGTTCTGTAACAAGTTTCAGCTAGTATTAGCAAATACTCTGTTCAAGAAAGACAAGAGGAGGACGTATACTTGGAAAAGGCCAAGTGATACGGGAAGATTTCAGTTAGATTACATCACGCTCAGACAGAGATTCCGAAATGAGATACCGGATTGTAAGGCGTACCAAGGAGCAGACATAAACTCAGATCACAATATAGTAGTGATGAATAGTAATCTGGTTTAAAAGATTAGCCAGGAAGAATCAACCCACAAAGAAATGGGGTTCGGAAGTTCTAAGGAATGACGACATATGCTTGAAGTCCACTAAGGGTATAGATACAGCAGTAAAGAATAGCTCAATAGGCGGTACAGTTGAAGAGGAATGGACATTTGTGAAAAGGGCAATTACGTATGTAGGAAAGAAAAACATAGATATAAAGAAGGTAACTGCGAAGAAACCATGGGTAACATAAGACAGACTTCAGCTGATCGATGAAAGAAGGAATTACAAAAACGTTTAGGGAAATTCACGAGTACAGAAAAGGAAGTCGCTGACGAATGAAACAAATAGATAGTGCAGGGAAGCTAAGACCAAATGGATGCATGAAAACCGTGAAGAAACTGAAAAATAAACGATTGTCGGAAGGAGTGACTGAGCATATGGGAAAGTGAAAACAACTATCTGTGATATTAAAAGCAAGGGGGGGTAACATTAAGAGCGCAACGGGAATTCCACTGTTAAATGTAGAGGAGAAGGCGGATAGGTTGAAAGAGTACATTGAAAGCCTCTATGTGGGAGAAGATTTGTCTGATGTGATAGAACAAGAAACAGGTGTCAATTTAGAAGAGATAGGGGGTCTAACATTAGAATCAGAATTCAAGAGAGCTTTGTAGGACTTAAGATGAAATAAAGTAGATTGACAGATAACATTCCTTCAGTATTTCTAAAAGCATTGGGGGGAAGTGGCAACATAATGACTGTTCACGTTGGTGCGTAGAATGTGCGAGTCTGGCGACATACCATATGACTTTCGGAAAAATTTCGTCCACACAATTCCGAAGACTGCAAGAGCTTACAAGTGCGAGAATTATCGCACCATCAGCTTAACAACGCATGCATCTAAGGATACTGACAAGAATAATGCACGGAAGAATGGAATAGAAAGTTGAGGATGTATTAGATGGAGTCCAGTTTGACTTTAGGAAAGGTAAAGGCACCAGTGAGGGAATTCTGATGACGCAGTTGATAATGGAAGAAAGACTAAAGAAAAATCAAGACACGTTCAAACGATTTGTCGACCTGGAAAAAGGGTTCGACAGTGTCAAATGGTGCAAGATGTGGGAAATTCTGAGCAGACTAGGGATAAGTTATAGGGAGAGACGAGTAATATGCAATACGTGTGTGAGCCAAGAGGGAATAATAAGACTGGACGACCAAGAATGAAATGTAAGTCTTTCGCCCAGCTGTTCAATCTTTACATCGAAGAAGCAATGATGGGGAAAAGGTTCACGAGTGGGATAAAAATTCAAGGTGAAAGGATATCAGTGATACGATTCGCTGATGACATTGCTATCCTGAGTGGACGTGAAGTAGAATTACATGATCTGTTAAGCGGAATGAACAGTCTAATGATTACAGGGTATGGATTGAGAGTAAATCGAGGAAAGACATAGGTAATGAGAAGTACTAGAAATGACAACAATGAGAAACTTGACATCAGAATTGATAGTGATGAAGTAGGTGAAGTTAAGGAATTCTGCTTCTTCGGCAGTGAAATAACCAATGACGGGCGGAGCGTGGAGGACATCAAAAGCAGACTAGCAATGGCAAAAAGGGCATTCCCGCCTAAGAGAAGTCTACTAACATCAAATATCGGCCTTAATTACGAAGAAATTTCTGAGAATGTACGTTGGAGTACAGCATTGTATGGTAGTGAAACATGGACTGAGGAAAAACCGTAAAAGAAGAGAATCGAAGCATTTGAGATGTGGTGCTACAGACGAATGTTGAAAATTAGGTGAACTGATAAGGTAAGGAATGGGGAGGTTTTGCTCAGAATCGGAGAGGAAAGGAATATTTGGAAAACACAAGGGACAGGATAATAGGATATCTGTTAAGACATTAGGGAATGATTTCCATCGTACTAAAGGGAGCTGTAGAGGGCATAAATTGTAGAGGAGGACAGAGATTGGAATACATCCAGCAAATAATTGAGGATGTTGGTTGCAAGTGTTATTCTGAGGTGAAGAGGTTAGCACAGGAGAGGAATTCGTGGCGGGCCGTATCTAACCAGTCAGAAGACTGACGGAAAAAAAACATAGTAATAACGACGACGTAACTCTGAACTCAGTCACCAGTCACTAACAGAAATTCTCACTGCCGTAAAGAACTTTGCTTTCGCTCGTAAACGCAATTACAACACAAGCGTTATAGCAATTGTGGGGTACTGAGCGCTGATTGGGCTCACTCCGACATCAGCCACCCGGTTTGCTATTGCGCATACACCTCGCGAACCACACCATGCATCCTAGTATCCGTGACAAAACTATTTCACTTAGTGTGCAAGATACAGGGTGTTTGTAAATTAGTTATACAAAAGTAACATTTAATTATGAAAGAAGTAAATTACTTGCAGAAATGTTGTTACAGCACTGAATGCACTATATCTTCAAGTTTTGTTTACAAATGTTCAATACGGCTATCTTTTGTAACACAGCAAATGTCCCATCCATAATCCATTTCCTGGCAAACCTTATGAAAGAAATCTTGATGTATGGTGGCAGCTGCTTGTTTATCCGCTGTCGCAGTTCGTCAACGTTCCCTGGAAGCGGGGATTCAAACATTTTGCTTTTAATGTATCCCTGTACACGGAAGTCCATTTGGGGTTAAATCTAAGACTGCCGAACGTGCTTATTTGCTCTGTCAGAGACTGTTGGCCTATTCCGACTCAGCGTTCCAAGTGATACACAGCCAGCATCGGCGAAACAATTGCACCAATGAATAACAGTTTGTCTTTGAGGTGGTCCCTTGTAAAATTGGAATCGCCTCTAAATTGTTGTAGCGGATTTAGATTCCTGATACCATAAGCAACACTACGCTCGCTCTGCACCGTTATATGACTTCATGGTGACTGTCGGAATAACTCATTCGAGCATGCCAACTAGCGGGAAAGTCAGAAACTAACAGTGTTAGGCGGGAATAGAACTGGAAGATATATTGCTTTCAGAGCTGTATCAAATATTTCTGTAAGTTATTTACCCTTTCCCGTCAGATATAAAAACTAAACTTAACTCCGTTCGAACAGGCCTTGGAAGGCCCAACGGTACCGACCGGCCGCCGTGTCATCCTCAGATTACTGGCGTTACTGGATGCGGATATGGAGGGACATGTGGTCAGCACACCGCGCTCCCGGCCGTTGTCAGTTTCCGTGACCGGAGCCGCTACTTCTCAGTCAAGTAGCTCTTCAGTCTGCCTCGCAAGGACTGTGAACCCCGCTTGCCAACAGATTTCTGCAGACCGGACAGTAACCCGTCCTAGTGTATTCCAGCCCGACAGCGTTTAACTTCGATGATCTGACGGGAACCGGTGTTACCACTGCGGCAAGGCCGTTGGCTTCCCGTCAGATCACCGAAGTTAAACGCTGTTGAGCTTGGCTAGCACTTGCATTTGGACGGGTGACCGTCCGGTGTGCCGAGTGCCGTTGGCAAGCGTGATGCACTTAGCCCTTGTGAGACACGTTGAGGAGCTACTTGACTGAGAAGTATCAGCTCCAGTCACAACTGACAACGGCAGGAGAGCGGTGCGTTGACCACATGTCCCTCCATATCCGTATCCAGTGACACCAAAAGTCTGAGGATGACACGGCGGTCGGTCAGTATCGTTGCCCCTTCCAAGGCCTGTTCGGACGGAGTTTAGTTTAGATTTATTTACCCTCTTCACAATTAAAGGTTACTTCTGTATAACTAATTTATAAACATCCTGTGTATGAGACAGCCGGTGTACCTTCAGACTCCAAGAGGAATATAACAATTACAATTCCGAACAAGGTAGCTGTTGACAGGTGTGAATACTTCCGTACTATCAGATTAATAAGTGACGCTTGCAACAGACTAACAGGAATTATTTACAGAGCAGTGGAGAGGTAGGTAGAAGCCGACAAAGGGGAGTATCAGTTTCGATTCTAGAGAAATTTAGGAATGTACGAGGCAGTACCAACCCTACGACTTGCTTTAGAAGATAAGATAAAGAATAACTTACATTTATAGCAAAATTTTGACTATGATGTCTGGGCTACATCTGTATTAGGGGCTACAGTTATGAGAGTCGAAGTGCATGAAGGGCTAGCGCTAGTAGAGAATGGTGTTGTCGCCTACTAGTGATCTTATTCAATCTGTCCATTTAGCGGACTACTAATCAAACCAAGAAGAAATTAGGAAATGTAATTAAAGGTCAGGGTGAGGAAACGAAAACTGTGATGTTAGCCGATGACATTATAATTGCCAGACCCAGTAAAGAACTTAGAAGAGCAATTGAACAAAATGGATAGTGTCTTGAAAAGCAATTATCAGATGAAAAGCAACGGAAGTAAAGCAATATAACAGAATAATGTAGTCGAATTAAATCAAGCGATGCTGAGGGAATTATTAGGAAATGAGAAACTAAAAGAAGTCAACGAGGATTTTTTTTATTGGTAAAAAGCTGATCATCCCCATCCGGGGATCTTCGGCCGCCAAGTGCAAGCCTTACTGCAGTCGACGCCACATTGAGCGACTTGCGAGTCGGTGATCAGGATGAAAAGATGATGAGGACAACACAACACCCCGTCTCCGAGCGGAGAAAAATCTCTAACCCGGTCGGGAATCGAACCCGGGCCCACGTGCATCGGAGGCGAGCACGTTACCACCCAGCTAAGCAGGCGGTCAGTAGAGAGAATAAAAAATACAGACAATAGCACGAAAGGCACTTCTGAAAAAGAGGAATTTGTTATACAAAACAAATACAAGCTTTAGGAAGTTAGGGAGGGGAAGTTTTTTCTGAAGGTATTAGTGTGGAGTGTAACCTTATATGGAAGTGAAACGTGAACGAAAAGAAGTCCGGAGAAGAAGAGAATAGAAGGTTTTTAAACATGATGCTACAGAAGAATGCTGAGGCTTAGCTGGATACGTCGAAGGAATAGTGATAACGTATAGAATAGAATTAAGAGAAACATAAGTTTACTGCACAACATGACTAAAAGAAGCGGTCAGTTGATAGGTAATGGAGAGAAATACGGAGGAAGGGGTAAATATTGTAGAGGGATGTAGGATGCTGTAGCTATTCAGAGATGAAGAGACTTGCACGAGATACAGTGGCATGGAGAGCTGCATCAAACTAGTCTTTGGAGTGAAGTCCGCAACAGCAAGACAAGGTCTTAAAATGAACCACTTAGTGAGTCAATGCACTTCCTGACATTCGTGTGCAAAGCAACAGTGGAATCTCATTTGGAATGTCAGAGGTTAAACAATGTCGACACTTAACGGTTGTTTGCTTCGAACAAGTTCATATCGATAGGCATTACTCAACAGTACAGGCCACACAGAAAGATTTAACTATTATCATCATGGGTGAACTGCAGAAATAATAGTGTGATGGCACCCACCTCGTAGGCCATTTTTTTTTTTGGGGGGGGGGGGGGGGGCTAATACAGTACGTTGGCCAGGTAGAGCTTCGGCAACACAAGTACTTTTTTTATTTAGTACTGGTCCGGCCACAGCGTGCCAAACGTGACGCATGTAGTTTGTGTGGTCTGAGTGCGGTCCATGGCCCTGGCTGCCCCATCTTTGCTCGGACCGTCTCGGAAGTACACCGCGACATTTCATTGAGTGTTGCAGTGTGGCACTTCTCGGTCGGCACAACTTTTTTCAGTTCGGCAAAATCGTGGTGTCAGCGCTGTTTACGGTTAGCTATTTGTTCGTTGTATAAAGGACGTTAATAGGTCTGCACAAAAAGAGGCAGTCTAGCGATCTGTCGTCACATCCATTTAAAACTGAATGGAAGTGACAGAAGAGAAGTATGAGAATTTTCAGTATGTATTATGCAGTCGCGCAATCAACGGATGCTGAAAATTTACTGTCAATCGACATTATAGTACCATGTAGAAGAAATTTAAAGACAGTGATAAAGCAAAACGTTACAAGGATCGACAGGTGGGATTTATTGTTATGTAAATCAAGAAGCACTTTGTGCTAAATTTGCGGGGATGATGTCCGAACAGCAAAATTTCTGTAGTCGTAGAAACGAACTAAGAGCTTGAAAATGGGTGGTAAGATCTTACGAGACCAAACTGTGGAGGTCATCGGTCTCTAACCATACACACTACTTAATCTACTTAAGGACAACACACACACACATACACGAACCTCCGACGGGGAGGGAGCCTCACGAACCGTGCAGGACGCCTAAGACCGGATGGCTACCCCGCGCGGCTAAGAGCTTGGAGACTTTGCACGAGTGGATTAGTGAAAACTACGCTGGTTAAGTCAAGGTGCATGCCTGGAACGATTTTTCAATTTAAAACTCGCTATTGTTAAGCTTACGAAGGAAAAAAAGGAGTGCAGGAACGAAAATTAGAGCATCTGGAGTGGACTGCAGTCCACACATTTTGAATGAACATGACGGCACACTGCTTACGGTAAGATATTACAGGGCGAGAAATGAATTCTTTCTGATTTGATGGGGGTGCATTTAAAAAGAAAATGGTGTTATAGAAGAAAAAAACACATTCTGACAAACACAGTCGAGTTCTCTAAGCTAAGTGGTGTTAAAGAAAACAAGTGATTTCAAGAATTCTTAACGATCTTGAAAGAATTGCAAGGTTGCTTTTCTAAATGTTTTGAGTACACTGCCATCGTTCATACAGTTTTCCAGCTGGCTGTTCCAGTTGAAAGTGCTCTATTCGTATGCAGATGTAACTGATTTACGTGCAGGGTAATTCCTGTTAATAACAAATCCTTTTACGTTAAAATGTCCAGGACTTCAACTTCCTTCAGGTGGAGTTTCATCGTTTCTGGAAAAAGGCTGCTAAAGTGCTTAAATATTTCGACCAACTTATATGTGTGAAAGACGTATTTTCGATTATGGCACTAAACAAGTTATAATCACGTGGCAAACTGACTGCGAAATTCTGTGAAATTGTCTGCGTCTGCCTGAATGCCGAAGTCTGTGCCAGATAAAATTATGTCTTCAGTGCGCCAAAAGTAATTAAATAATACTATAAATTTGTTTCGTTTATGATTTATGTTGCAGATAAATGTGAAATATAAACCAAAGTAGTATGCAGTGCGAGTGGATTGCCATTTAAATACCGCTCGTCGCAATTTCCCGCTCTCCCCCCCTCCCCCCCCCCCCCCCACCTCCTACTCACGCTCAGATAGCATGACGTGACGGTGTGGGAATGTGCACAGAGGCTGAGCGCCATGCCACTCGGGCCAAGGCATCTCTCGCGAGCCGAATTATTGGCCATCCGTGATCTAATAGGATACGGCCATCCAGATTAAGGTTTTACGTGGCCTCTCTAAACTGCTTAAGGCAAATTCCAGAACGATTCCTTTGAAAGAGGTACTGCTGATTTTCTTTCCAGCATGACATTTCTGTCAGAACCAACGCCTTCGTCTCTGGTCTTTTGGTCAAAGTTTTTGCATTGGGATAATCACCTTGGCGTAAAATTATGTGTTACTGCAGGCAGTGCTTGGACGTGGTTTCCATTGAGGTGATACGACACGTTGCAGTAAGAATCACGCAGTACGATGCTTATTCGTGCGAAGCTCCTGTTCCCACTTGAGCGACGTCACAAGCAACAAGACCGAACGAATCACGTTTCTGCCTCCGCTGCCAGCATTAGCTCCTCTGCACAGGACGTTACTGGGACTTATCACTACTTATGGAAATGAAGTCCCATTGAAACGTCCCCTTAGAACAATTATACATGACTGTGCTTAAACAATATAAAATGGTGCAAGCTGTTCGAGATTCTGAAAAAAGTAGGGGTAAGCTATAGGGAGAGACGGGTCATAAACAATATGTACAACAACCAAAAGGGAATAATAAGAGTGGACGATCAAGGACGAAGTGCTCGTATTAAGAAGGGTGTAAGACAAGGCTGTAGCCTTTCGCCCCTACTCTTCAATCTGTACATCGAAGAAGCAATGATGGAAATAAAAGAAAGGTTCAGGAGTGGAATTAAAATACAAGGTGAAAGGATATCAATGATACGATTCGCTGATGACATTGCTATCCTGAGTGAAAGTGAAGAAGAATTAAATGATCTGCTGATCGGAATGAACAGTCTAATGAGTACATACTATGGTTTGAGAGTAAATCGGAGAAAGACGAAGGTAATGAGAAGTAATAGAAATGAGAACAGCGAGGAACTTAACATCAGGATTGATGGTCACGAAGTCAATGAAGTTAAGGAATTCTGCTACCTAGGCAGTAAAATAACCAATGACGGACAGAGCAAGGAGGACATCAAAAGCAGACTCGCTATGGCAAAAAAGGCATTTCTGGCCAAGAGAAGTCTACTAATATCTAATACCGGCCTTAATTTGAGGAAGAAATTTCTGAGGATGTACGTCTGGAGTACAGCATTGTATGGTAGTGAAACATGGACTGTGGGAAAACCGGAACAGAAGAGAATCGAAGCATTTGAGATGTGGTGCTATAGACGAATGTTGAAAATTAGGTGGACTGATAAGGTAAGGAATGAGGAGGTTCTACGCAGAATCGGAGAGGAAAGGAATATGTGGAAAACACTGATAAGAGGAAGGGACAGGATGATAGGACATTTGCTAAGACATGAGGCAATGACTTCCATGGTACTAGCGGGAGTTGTAGAGGGCAAAAACTGTAGAGGAAGACAGAGATTGGAATACATCAAGCAAATAATGGAGGACGTAGGTTGCAAGTGCTACAATGAGATGAAGAGGTTAGCACAGGAAAGGAATTCGTGGCGGGCTGCATCAAACCAGTCAGTAGACTGATGACAAAAAAAAAAAAAAAGTGCTTAAACTGACGCACAATATTTTTTAGCGCAATGCAATCTGAGAATGGCCCTGACGAAATTAACCTATACGTTTCACAAATCACTTACCTCACAAAAATCTTCGTTACTCAAACTACTGCAATACAGCGAGCGCCAATATTGCTAGCTAAATAAAAGATTCAAACTACTGAAGGCACTAACTACTCATAGGCATAGTTAGCAAATGAAAGATCTTGATAGAAAACAAACAATGTATTTACCTTAATAGTGTTCAAAAATTATATACATATATATATCAGTTCATGACATCCATTCTTACAAATTTACTGTTTCTGATGGACACATGTCCAGATCATCCGCTCTCAAAACACTGCCATCTCTCTCCCCACATCCACCACTGCTGGCGGCTCACCTCCAACTGCGCAACGCTATGTGATGTTAACAGCCAACTGCCCAACACTACAATGGTAGACAACAATGCAAACTAGCCACAGTCTGCACACAGCACAGCCAGTGATTTTCATACAGAGCGCTATGTGGCGTTACCAATAAGAAAACCTAAACAGCCTACTGACATAGCCCCCATGCTCCGCACAAAAAAATTTTACAAATTGGTTTGGGCAGTGGACAACAATGATTTGATAAAATTTTTCATAATTACAATAACAAAGATATCAAATGCACACTCTTATTGATACAATGTTGGTCAAAAGCTAAAATTTTCTCACAGTCCATAAAGACAGTCCTGATCATCCATCTCAGTAAAATTGCAGTGTTTTTTTTTCTCAAAGTCTGAGTAGTAAAAGAGAATGCACATGGAAGTAGTGGGATTCCATGCAGTCTTGAAGAAGTACTGTTGTCCTTCCAACGGAAAGACAGTGGTGACTCTTGACATGAAGACAGGTAACGGGCCACAACAGAGCAAACCCACAGCAGAGTCAGTCGAAGTTTTGATTAATAATGGTAGGTAGGTCATCACAGAGCAGACCCACTGTAGTCCTGGTAGATAGTATGGTATTGGTGGGCCACCAGAGTTGCAGACCCACTGCACTCCTTGTAGAAATAATGGTATTTGTGAGTCATCAAAGGTGTAGACCCGCTGTAGTCCTTGTAGAGATGGCTAGCAGCCATCTGTTGCGACTGTACAGGTGCACAATCACCACGAAAGAGTCTTGCGGAGAATATAGCAAGTCCATAACCACAACAAATGAACTCACCAAGTTTTTGGAATTGTTCTTAGAACCAACAGTGCTGTTAACCAGTCCCTTGCTGAATTATCAACACACTCACAAACACTAACAGTCCCTACTTCTCACATATTGTCCATATACTATCACCAACAGAAATGTGTGCAGTGAAATGTAACTTACAAGTTACTTAATTTGACGAACTGGTGTCAATTACAATTTTATAACATAAGAATACAATAACAAAGGTACAAAATACATCATTAAAGAACATAACAATACAGATAATATTTGAAGTAAAGCAGGGTTTACAAAAGAATAGAAATAAACATGCACATCAGTGTTACAAGAATTATGACATAAGTACATACATAAAAGATCAGAATAACTTTTGAAACATCAACTTCACACATGAGCATTAAAACAAAATAGAATAAATAATGTCTAAACATCTTTACAAAGTAAATAACATATTATTAGAAAAATTCTACCACATAACTCTCATCAGATAAACACATAAAGACAAGAATAACATAAATACACAAGGGCACACAGACACATAGCAGAATAACACAGGAGGAAAGGACAGGGTGTGTTTTCAGTGTAATTTGGTACTGCAGTCCAACCCAAAACTTCATTCCGTAGATCTTTCCTCTTATTTCAACATTTGTTTCCGCCAAAAAAATCCTATCCAAGCATGCTTTCTGTATTTATACGTTTACATATTTCTTACCTCATTATTTATTTTCCATTATCTTACCTCATCATTTAATTCCCAGAATATCCTACCTAAACCTGTTGTCCCTAAACCTTACTTTTTTGTTCATATCCTCTTTCAAAATACTTTTTTGGCCAAACCATTTTCTTATAGCTTCTCAATGCATTTCTTCCAATTCATCACAACTCGTTCTCTTATATAGCCTACCCCATCTTAAGCTAACTTAAATCTACTGAGCTCAGATGCTAAACTAAGGAACGACGCACTGCAGCAGCACAAAACAATTAACACAAACAGCAATGACAAAAAAATGGAAATTGGCAAAGCAAGCGGAAGTATATATAAATTAGCAAAGCAATTGCAATATTACAACTAATATAAGGCAATGTGCAGCAACAAGAAAAATAGATCAGTAGTAAAACTGGCTTAACAGAGTAATACAAAGTGAAATTCAGTAGCACTATGCCTGGCAAACAGCAACAGCAAATGCAATAACTTATATCTAAACATGACAAAGCTCAAGCAGAAACAATAGTACACTAAAGACAACAATGTAGATAAGGGAAATGTCTATTCACAGCTTAATATCTATTTCATTTAAGTGGTGCACCACAAGAAGTTATTCTACCAAAAAATTACCAAGTAGTTGAAAAGAAAATTATGTATGCAGTAACTGTTATTAATCCCTTCTTATTGTTCTTTCCTTTCCAAGTGCTCCTTTTTCGAAGAATGTGGATAGTAAAATTATTATTTAATAGATCTGTTGACAGAAAGTGTTCACATTAGTAAATGCATTTAATTTTATTTTATAAAACCAATGTTGCAACACAGCTAGAAACCATATATCAAATGAAATAAGCAACTATGTACAAAGTAAAGCATAAAAATATCATTCAATAGTCATGTGGCATTTCATAAGTTAGTAGAAATTCTCTCATCTCTCGTAGAAAGACGCTTGTCATAATCAGGTGTGCAGATGTAAGTATCTTTCCAAGTAATGAGCGTGTCGTATTTGGGATGCTTTCTAGAAAGGAATGTCAATAGTGAGGTTAATGACCTCTCCTTTTTTTTCACCTGTGCCTCTGAAAGGCACACACTAATGGCTTTTTTCCAGGCGACTGTCGCTCAGCTGGGTGCTTACAGTGACCTACCTTGCTTACCGAAATATTTATGACATCAGTTTCCGCTACAGTGACAGTTTGATACAAATAAAATTTCACAGGTCGAAGTATTTGCATTACAAATCTGTAGAAACAAAATCCTATAAATATAACAGTATCCAAAAAATTTTTGCCGGCATTGTGATACATTCACACATTTACACACATTTCATAACTCTTAATGTATGATTCTTGGTTTCCAACATCCTTTTTCACATATCAGAGACCCTAACCACTATTCATTACTCCTTACTTTATTACACATATACATATTCGACGACACTTCAATCTTGCGTCGACAGTTCAACATTTCATCATAATAAATACGTAGCACAATCAAATTTATATACAGCATCAGCTTATTGATCATAAACATACCTGAACAGCATAATACACATTGTCATCGTAATAATAACATCATAACACATCAGTCAAATCTCAAAAACGTTGTAGCTTTCTGCAATAACTTCAAAACCTAAAAAAAATTCTCTGCTCATTTCAGTAGTGTCATCTAGCTCAAACGTACTTTAAAAATCATGTTCCCATACCAAATACATCATTCAAAGCTCTCATAGTATCACAATGGTTCCAAAAAAATATGAACAGTTCACAAAGTACAGACAAAATACAATTTCATAAGTGTGAAGTTATCCAACTGAGTAATTACGTAAACATGTGTCACTGAAGTAGTAAAAAAAAAGTTTGTCTCTCTCAGGTAAATGATCAGATAGCTGCATAATTATGTGTTAGAGAAATATGGTACCGATGTGTAAAGTGTAAAGTTGTGTAAGCAAATACTATATTAGCTAGGGCTCCTTGTGCTTGCCAAAGTAAGCGTGTACCCCCTGAGGATTAATATATTTATACCCTCAGGTGTTACAGCAATGTATCACGGAAAACTTTCTTTGTAATTCAAAAATATTTAAAAATAAATGTTTTAAGTACAAAATTAATCACTCAAATACGTGTGCCGGAGCGCTAAACTGTGCGTCTTGTTGTAAGATAATCTCTGTCATTACTTAACAGTAAAAATGTGCCAAGTGTCGTAATTATCGTCGTCCATAAGCAAAGTTCTGTAGAAGTGAATGTACTTACCTCGTAACAAACAAAAGTGAAATGCTATGCATAGTTATTACATGCAATACCATGATCAAGAAAGTACTATACTGTAATGTATTGTTGTGCAACGAAAAAGGCTGTCTCATTGTAGCTATACCACAAAAGTTACTACTAAAATATGTTTTACTTTCCAGAATAATTCAGAAAAACAGATACACTGCAAAAGCAACAACATAAATTGTGTCACACATTAGTAGCGTCGTGATATAGTCGTGTAGCTGTCAAATAGACTAACCACTATGTCATCTGGTAACTCTCAGAAAGTACTTTAAATCCAGATTGTATTTTCAAGTAAACCAAAATGATACATTAAAATCTCATTAGCAATACCAGTACATGTTCTAAGTATGTGAGCCTTATAGTCGTTATATAATTGTGCAACTGACAAGCAAGAATGTATGCACACAATAACACCGTGTCGTCTTTTCACTATAACAATGCACTCATAAATACTGTCTAAATATGTTCCCTAGCTTCTAGACTGGATAGTTAACTTCAAAACATTGTTGCATGTTAACAGTTTCTCAGTGTGACAAATTGTACTAGTAGCGTGAAGTGAAAAATTTTATGGCAAAGACCAAGTTAAAAAGCAGATTATCTCTCAATAAACGGTTTTACACGTGAAATGTGGTGTAAACCTTTAATCTTCATAGTATGCAGAGTTACAACTTGAACGCAATTATCATGTTGTATATGTCGGTAAGGAATGCTAAGATTTTTCTCAAGGTTAGCGTCTATATTATTTTTCGCTGAGCCAGCCGGCGCACATGGCTGCATGCGGTGTGACTCATAGTCTGTCTCTTTGTTGGTGTGCATCATTATTGGGATTAGGAGACCTAACTTCTACAAATTCACCTTACCGAGTGGGCCCTGCCCTGTTTGAATCCCGCCAGTTCTGATGCAATCCAGGTCAGTCGTTACGATTATATCGTCTGTCGTCATGTTGGTAGATTCCATAATTTCTTTCTTGTCGGTCATATGGTGGAGAATTTCTCCCTGAATCGTAACTGCTCGCTGAACTGTTGCATCTGAATTTATTCTGTCTCCATTGATCATAATTGTTTTGGTTTCCATATTGTATGTTTCTATGGTTATCTCTGTCATATTCATTACTACGGAAATGCGATGATTCTCTTTAACTATTATTCTGCCAACGGTTGTCATACGGGTGGTGTCTGTTTTGGCCACGATTTACGTTGTAAGAATAGCCTTGTCGTGTCCAGTTATTATTTCTTTCCTCGCGGAATTGTGGCGGATGTGCCCTGTAATTGTTGTGTTCCTGTTTTCGCATTACGCAATTGTCAGTGTCAATTTCTAATTCTTGTAAGAGTCCCTGAAAAGCTTCAATGTCGTCTTTGCAACATCCTGCCAAAATAATATGTCGTAAATGTTCAGGTAATTTGATTAAGCAAATGCGGATGAGTTCTGAGGGGCTCTATGGGTTTGACAGGTACTGATTCCTGTGCAACATATCTTCAAAATATTTCACAAGACTGGAAAATTCAGATTGTTCGAAATGTTTCATCATTATGATGCTATGTTTTACTCGGTCTTGTGTATCTTGAGACCAATATGCTGAGAGGAAGGCATGATAAAATTCTCCTTCAGTGTGGCAATCGTGAATGACCGATCGCATTCTTACAGCTGGTTCATTCTCTAAATAGCCCCACATAAATTCTAATCTGTGCTCTAATGACCAGTTGGGAGGAAAACAATGAGAGAATTGATGAAGCCACGCTTGTGGATGAATGTCGTTGCCGGAATTCTTAAATGTTTTGAATTTACGTATAGTAACAAACAGCTTATAGTCAAAATCATCATGTCGGCGAGTCGCGTATCGGTCATTGTTACTTCGTTTCGGCGGTTCCATTTCAAAAATCGGTGTACCTTGCCAATTTCTTACATAATTTCCGAAGTACCCCGTGTTATTATTTTGTTGCTGTTCCGTATTTCTTTGTCCCTCTTCCTGTATTGGAGCGCGAGTATCCTCTGAAATACATAATTCTTGTATTACCTGTGTCAGCTGATCTTGTACTTCCCGGATTTCTCTTTGGTGTTGTGTATTAATTTGATTCTGGTTTTGTTTGAATTTCTTAATTTGTTGGCACTCTTCTGTGTCATTAAAGACTACCGGTTTTGTGTCATTCAGATTATCATCTACCTTCGTAGATAAATTATTTAGCTGATCCGAAAGTTCAACTACTTTCTCTGATAATGAACTAATTTCCTCCATGTATCTTTCTGAACCAATTTTCGGAGTATCTACTGTGTCCTTTAAGTTTTCCTGAGTTCTTGCAAGTTGCGTAACCGAATCGGTAGATGCAACTGAGTCAATTTTAGCTTGCAAGGTCTCATGATTTTCATGAACAATAGTTTGCAGTTCTTTTGTGGCTGCTTCGTGATTCTGTAATACATTTTCATGCCACGAAAAAATAGGTTGAAAATGCTCACAAATTTGTGTTTTTACGTCATTACAGACTTTTTGATATTTCGATTCAATGTTATGTAACTCAGTAGTTAAATCTTCACGTGTTTGTTCAAGTGTGGTGTCTAAATTTTGAAGCTTTTGCTGTGTTTGTCTCTGATTTTGTCCCATTGTGTCTAACGTTTGAAGCTTTTGCTGTGTTTGTCTATGATTTTGTTCCATTTGTTGCATTAATTGCAATAATAATGTATTAGTGTCTGGAATATGTATCTCTATGCTTTTTGGCAGTGCATTTTCACCAGCAACATTCACATTTTGACAAGCAGAAACTGTGTCTTGACGCATTTGAGAAAACGGTGAGGACCCAAAACCTGAGTCTACAGTATTTGCAATATTGTGTTCTGTCATTTCGGATTCCTGAGGCAAGCTGTTACCGACCGACCGATCGACAATGCTTCCCTGTTCACTACTTGTTTCATTGTCTACATCATTATTTGCCTCCCACTCCATTTCCCTATGCACAATTAGCAAATTACTACTTCGAATGTCTGTTAATTCATTACACAGTGGTGCTGATAAGCTGCGCTCGTCGTCACTATTATTTCTCAGTTTACTTTGGAGCCTAGTGTTACGTTTTTCACACGCCATTATTGTCACAATATTTCACACGATAACACAGAAAAGCACAATTTGAAGAGCAAAAGTAAGAGAACACATTAACATAGCACTGAAAATAATATCTAGTTAATTGCATGCGCAGCTGTGAAATACTTGGTGAAAATCTACATGCATGCCAGAACTGTTTTACTGTACAACAATGAAAGAATGCAACTACAAGGGAGATTCTCTCTACAATTACGCGCTAGCAATAAACAATAGCTACACTAATTACACAAACTACAAGAAAAAAATCAGAAGATTCCAGTGAGGTATCCTCAGGTAAGGGTCGACATATGAAACGTCCCCTTAGAACAATTATACATGACTGTGCTTAAACAGACACACAATATTTTTTAGTGCAACGCAATGTAACTTCCAAAAATCCCTACAAGAGAATGCCCCTGACTGAATTAACCTATACGTTTCGCAAATCACTTACCTCACAAAAATCTTCGTTACTCAAACTACTGCAATACAGCGAGCGCCAATACTGCTAGCTAAATAAAAGATTCAAACTACTGAAGATACTAACTACTGATAGGCATAGTTAGCAAATGAAAGATCTTGATAGAGAGCAAAAAATGTATTTCCCTTAATAGTGTTCAAAAGTGATAATATATATATATATATATCAGTTCGTGACATCCATTCTTACAAATGTACTGTTTCTGATGGACACACGTCCAGATCACCCGCTCTCAAAACACTGCCATCTCTCTCCCCACATCCACCACTGCTGGCGGCTCATCTCCAACTGCGCAGCGCTACGCGCTGTTAACAGCCAACTGCCCAACACTACAATGGCAAACAACAATGCAAACTAGCCACAGACTGCACACAGCACAGCCAGTGATTTTCATACAAAGCGCTACGTGGCGTTACCAATAAGAAAACCTAAACAGCCTACTTACACCATGCTTCTTGATAGAGCCTAGGGGAACGATGCGGCAGACCCGCACAGCCGTATTAGGCAAGGTCCTAATGGAGGTGGTTTGCCGTTGCCTTCCTCCGACCGTAATGGGGGTGGATAATGATGATGATGAAGACGACACAACAACACCCAGTCGTCTTGGGACAGGAGTAAATCCCTGCCGGGAATCGAACCCGGGTCCCCGTGCTCCTTAAGCGAGAACGCTACAGTGAGACCACGAGCTGCGGAGTTATCATTACTTAAAGCTGAGAAATCAGAAGAACTTGAAGTACTGAGCACACCTGTAGAATGCTGCAAATATCAAACATAGTTCAACTGTGGTTTCTCATGTGCTCTCTCAGTACGAACACAAACTTCACGAATCCCGTGGAATGAGTTCAAATCGCTTCCAGTCTCTGGAGCAACTATTATCTACTACCATGACAAAGCATGCCACAAATTTCGACCTACTATTTCTCCTGCTGAGAAGATACTCATTGCAATAACGTAAGTGTTTGAGTGGCACTAAAAATGTTACTATGAAAAATTTATTTTTAGAAGGGCCACCTATTATGGTTCTTTTTTCACACACGCACACACACGCACACACACACACACACACACACACACACACACACTCATACACAGAAACTGGTATAGGCATGCGTATTCAAATGCACAGACATATAAACAGGTAGAATACAACGCTGCGGTCGGCAACACCTATATAAGACAAGTGTCTGGTGCAGTTGCTAGATTGGTTACTGCTGCTACAATGACAGGTTATCAAGATTTAAGTGAGACTGAACGAGGTCGGCGCACGAGCGATGGGACACAGCATGTTCGAGGTGGTGATGAAACGGGGGTTTTCCCGTACGACCATTTCACGAGTGTACCATGAATATCAGGAATCCGGTAAAACTTCAAATCGTCGACGTGCTGTGGCCGGAAAAAGATCCTGCAGGAACGGAACCAACGACGATTGAAGAGAATCGTTCAACGTGACAGAACTGCAACCCTTCCTCAAATTGCTGCAGATTTCAATGCTGGGGCATCAACAAGCGTCAGTGTGCGAATCATTCAGCAAACATCATCGTTATGGGCTTTCGGAACCAAAGGCCCACTCGTATACCCTTGATAACTGCGTGACACATAGCTTAACGTCTTGCGTGGGTCTGTTGATGACTGTTAATGAGTGGAAACATGTTGCCTGCCCGGATGAGTCTCGTTTCAAATTGTATCAAGTAGATAGACTTCTACGGAGACAACCTCATGAATCCTTGGACCCTGAATATCAGCAGGGGACTCGTCATAGTGGCGGAAGCTCTGTAATGGTGTAGGACGCATGCAGTTGGAATGATATGGGACCCCTGATATGTTTAGATACGACTGTAGCAGGTGACACGTACGTAAGCATCCTATCTGGTCACCTGGATCTATTCATATCTACGTGCATTCCGACGGACTTGGGCAATTCCAGCATAACAATGCGACACCCCACATGTCCAGAATTGCTACAGAGTGGCTCCAGGAACATTCTTCTGAGTTTAAACACTTCCACTGGCCACCAAACTCCCCAGACATGAACATTATTAGCATGTCTGGGATGCCTTGCAACGTGTTTTTCAGAAGAGATCTCCACCCCCTCGTATTCTTACGGATTTATGGACAGCCTTGCAGGATTCATGGTGTCAGTTCCCTCCGGCACTTCTTCTGATGTAAGTCGTGCCCCTGCTAAGTCGTGTTGTGGCACATCTGCATGTTCGAGGGGGCCCTACACGATATTAGGCAGGTGTACCATTTACTTTAGTTCAAATGGTTCAAATGGCTCTGAGCACTATGGGACTTAACTGCTGTGGTCATCAGTCCCCTAGAACTTAGAAATACTTAAACCTAACTAACCTAAGGACATCACACACATCCATGCTCGAGGCAGGATTCGAACTTGCGACCGTAGCGGTTGCGCGGTTCCAGACTGCAGAGCGTCGAACCGCTCGACCAATCCGGCCGGCAGTTACTTTGGTTCTTCAGTGCATATTGAAGAGGACTTTAAGTTTAGAAACTGTTCAGTTTCGCAAGGTAGTATAAGAGTATATGATTAATCGGAGGAAACGTTGTTTAATTCGAAGTGAGCTCAGTCACCATCGATGATTTAGCAGTGTACGGTGAACTATGCGCATATACAGACGCCTTTCCAGCTTGTAAACATACTCGTGAGTGAACCCTTCGGCTTGTATCGGCAGGGTATGAAAAAGAGAAACTCGACACGCTCATTATAGCAGGCAGAGGTACCTCCATGTTTGGTGCATCATTGCCAATCTCATAGCGGACAACCTCTAACATACATTGACGGAAAAAGAATCACAGCACCAAAAAATAATTAATGTAGAGGAATCAGATTTCGAGATCACATTTGTGTAGGTAACTTATTTAAGTGACTAACATCGCAAGATCGCAGGGTAATGTAAGAATGAGAAAAACCATTGAAAATGTGAAATGCTGGTACATTAATAACGGGCTAACCGCTATAATATTGAATACAAGCTTGCAAACGTGCATACATTCAACATTCTAACGATTAGCCAGTTATTAATGTACCAGCATATAAAAATTTTCAATGGCTTTTCTCATTCTTACATTACCCTGTGATCTTGCGGTGTTAATCACTTAAATATGTTACCTAGACAAATGTGTTCTTGGTATGTAGGCGGGCGTTATCCTGTTGAAAATACCCACCAGAATACTGTTGATGAATGGCAGCACAGCAGGTCGCATCTCTTGACTGTCGTACAGATGCAAGTCAGGGTGCGGGGCATAACCACGAGAGTGTTCCTGTCATACGAAATCACACGCTAGACCATAACACCAAGTGTAGGTCATGTGTGTGTCCCACGCAGACAAGTTGGTTGCACGCCCTCAACTGGCCTCCCATCCAAAACCCGGCAACACTGACACCGCGGCGGAACCAGCTCTTATCGGAAAACACAACAGACCTCTACTCTGCGCTCCATTGAGCCCTCGCTTGACTCCACTGACGTCGCAAATGGCGTTTGTTTGGGGTCAGTGGAGTGCATGGTACTGGGCGTCTGGCTCGGAGCTGTCCTTGAAGTAAAGATTGACAACAGTTTGTTGTATGACCGTGGTGCCAACTGTTGCTCAAATTTATGCTGCATATGCACTAGGATACGCCAGAGCCATAAACCGAATACAATGGTCTTCCCTCTTAGTAGTGCCATGTGGCAGTCTGGAGCCCGGCTATCTTGGGACCTTACATCTTCTCAACATTGGAGGTATGAATTAAACAACACCTTCAGTTACAACGTATTCGCGTTTTATTACCACTCGATGGATTTATGACCCTGTGGGTCCATCGTCAGGTGTAATTTGTCTTAATACATGTTTTATTTCCTGTCTCGAATGAGGTGAAATGCATATTCCTGTCACGAAAATGTTTAATGTTAGGTTATGAATTTCGTAAGTCGAAAGCGGAAAATATGTGAAAAATAGTGGAAAATGAGCAGTGTAAACTTACCACATAATCCAAGGAAAGCATTTTTAACGTTTTAGTACCGGCAAACACTCTTTTCTCCGTTGTTTTAGTACATGTCACTTCATTCAAGATGCACATTTTGCACACATATGCATATAAACACTTCACAGATGTTTTTGTACATGGTGTTGTCAAAGATGAAGGCAAACCTGCTACCTGCAGGAATATTTATCTACTACGCATTTGGTAGACCATACTCAGTTAAGAACACAAATGAAGTAGCATCTAAAATGAAGGACATAAATATACTTGCAGGTGCCAGGTTTGCCTCTTTTGATATATCTAACTTATTTACAAATGTACCAACTGAAGAAACAATAGACATAATCTTTGAAAACTTAATAAAACATAAAAAATTGTCAATTGTATAAATATCAGAAGTCAAGGACATGTTACAGCTATGTATTGTCTCACAATTACTTTACGTTTAATGAGAATGTTTACCAACAGAATGTGGGTCTTGCCATGAGCACTAGCATTTCAAGTTTTCTGGCAGACATATTTCCCAATCATCTGGAAAGTAAGTTCTTTAATTAAGACAATAGACTCAAAAGTAAAATAGTATATTACTGGAGATATATTGATGACACCTTGCTGCTATTTGATGGAACAAAAGACGAGCTCGAAGAGCTGCTAGCAGTATTCAATTCTTTCCACAAAAACATAAAATCACAATAGAACTTGAGGACAACAAAAGCATAAACTTCCTGGATCTTAAAATCACCAAACACCAACAAAAATACAAGTTCAGGATACACAGAAAACGCACATGCACAGAAATAACGCTGGACAACTCATCATGCCATCCCACCACACAGAAACATGCTGCTATTTGGGTCCATGCTACGCAGAGTACACTCCCTTGATTTAGAAGAAAACAATGTCAAGAATTAGATATATACAATAAAGAGCATTGGCGTAAGCAATGGCTACACAGCCAAAGCAACTGACAATTTAAACAGACAAATACACAAAAACAAGACAACGAATGGACACACTGTGAAAGAAGAGAAAATATTCGCCAGTATGGGCCCCATATCACAAAAAATCGCCAACCTTTTCAGAAAAACAAATGTAACAGTTGCATTCTCAACTAATAATAACTTAGGAAACCTACTCATCCATAACGTAAAATCTAATACAGAAACATACAACAGCGGAGTGTACAAAGTAACATGCCCCAGTTGTCCTGCCTACTGTGTAGGGAAAAAAAGGCAGTAACTTCAAGACCCGTTTTCAAGAACATGTAAATCCTTTCAGGCTCAATAATTTCGAAAAATCAGTCATTGCACTATATATGTTGAAAAGGAAACATGTCATCAACAGTCTAGAAAACAATTTGGTAATACTACATAACGAAGCCAATGGTAAGTCTGTTAGAACAACTGGAGATATACCTCCACAAAATAAAAAAAAAAAACCGACTCTATGTTAAATCAACAAACAGATTTCGCAAGCCATAGTTATTTCATTAATTTTAAAGATCTATTCTTGAGTTACTTCTTGCATATGTCAATTGCTTTATAGTTATGTCGTTAGCACTACGAATAAATTCATCTTTGACAACACCATATACAAAAACATCTGTGAAGTGTTTATAAACATGTGTGTGCAAATGTACATCTAGAATGAAGTGACATGTACTAAAACGACTGAGAGAAGAGTGTTTGCCGGTACTAAAACGTTAAAACTGCTTTCCTTGGATTATGTGGTAAGTTTAAACTATTCATTTTCCACTATTTTGCACATATTTTCCGCGTTCGATTTACGAAATTCATAACCTAACATTAAACATTTTCGTGAGAGGAATATGCATTTCACCTCATTCAAGATATGAAATAAAACATGTATTAAGACAAATTACACCTGACGATGGACCCACAGGGTCCGAAATGCATCGTGTAGTTAATAAAAGACGAAAAAGTTGTGACTGAAGGCGTTGTTTAATTCATACCTCCAATGTTTTGAATACAGTCACGTTTTAAGCAGCAAAATATGGATAAAATTAAACTTACATCTTCTGACCACCACAGCCAGCAATCACGTGCAGTGGTTACATTCCTGCCAAGCCTTTCTGTAGTATCGCAGAAGGAAAATCCACAAGACTCTATGGGTTGTTGATAATAGAGTCTTTGTCGCCTTAAAGGCATTCTTGACTAACGAACTCACAACGTTGAATCTAAATGTAGTTAACGGTGACGACCGTTGCAGCGTGTATTTAAAGCAAACTCGATTTACATCCTCATAGTGGCGCTACTAGCGCCACTCTTATACGACTCGCGCGAAATTTCAATAGGCATCATCTTTCAGGTGTAGAAAGACGCCTACCAACCGTCGATTATGTCGCGCAAACCCTATTAGGTGTTGCGATCTTTTCCCCGACAGTGCATATCATCTATTAACTTGAGACTGGAAAGAAGTATGGCTATCTGTTTAGTATTAAAAGCAATTTCGGTATCTCATATATATGATACGACATAAATTCATCAAACGTAAACTGGACAGTGACTATAGTTTTCACTGCCAAATATTCAGAATATGTGGCGATGTTTACTTAATTCTGATATATCATAATTGAAAAATGGTTCAAATGGCTCTGAGCACTATGGGACTTAACATCTGAGGTCATCAGTCCCCTAGAACTTAGAACTACTTAAACCTAACTAACCTAAGGACATCACACACATCCATGCCCGAGGCAGGATTCGAACCTGCGACCGTAGCAGTCGCGTGGTTCCGGACTGCAGCGCCTAGAACCGCACGGCCACCGCGGCCGGCCCTATATCATAATTACTGCGTGCCATAGTGATAAGAACATCAATTCATTTCCAGGCTACGACGTGAGACTTTTTCCAAACTGCTACCTCAGAATCGAATGAGTAAGGTTGCATAGTAGAGAAAACATGCAAATCTAACAAATCTGGTTTTTAAGTTTTTACGCAAAAAGTAAAGGCTGTACTGAGAAACTAAGAAGCGACATGGATGTAGCCTTGCTTCGTTTGCATAATTTTTTTTTGAGGCGCATCAGATGACTCCGAATTTGGTTCTGTCTCTCGTGTATTGTATGACTCTATTGTAAGAAGCAACCAGCACTCTCCCTTCTAAGTTTTTACACAAGCCGGTCGCTGTGACAAGCGCTTCTAGGCGCTTCAGTCCGGAACCGCACTGCTGCTACGGTCGCATTTTCGAGTCCTGCCTTGGATATGGATGTGTGTGATGTCCTTAGGTTAGTTGGGTTTAAGTACACTACTGGCCGTTAAAATTGCTATACTACGAGGATGAGGTGCTACAGAGGTGAAATTTAACCGACAGGAAGAAAACGCTGTGATATGCAAATGATTGGCTTTTCAGAGCATTCACACAAGGTTAGCGCCGGTGGCGACACCTACAACGTGCTGACATAAGGAAAGTTTCCAACAGATTTCTCATACGCAAACAGCAGCTGACTGGCATTTCCTGGTGAAACGTTGTTGTGATGCCTCGTGTAAGGAGGAGAAATGAGTACCCTCACGTTCCGACTTTGATGAAGGTCGGATTGTAGCCTATCGCGGTTGCAGTTTATCGTATCGCGACATTGCTGCTCGCGTTGGTCGAGATCCAATGACTGTTAGCAGAATATGGAATCGGTGGGTTCAGGAGGGTAATACGGAACGCCGTGCTGGATCCCAACGGCCTCGTATCACTGGCGGTCGAGATGACAGGCATCTTATCCACATCGCAGTAAAGGATCGTGCAGCCACGTCTCGATCCCTGAGTCAACAGATGGGGACGTTTGCAGGACAACAACCATCTGTACGAACAGTTCGACGACATTTGCAGCAGCATGGACTATCAGCACGGAGACCGTGGCTGCGGTTACCGTTGACGCTACATCACAGACAGGAGCGCCTGCGATGGTGTACTTAAGGACGAACCTGGGTGCACGAATGGCAAAACATCATTTTTTCGGATGAATCCAGATTCTGTTTACAGCATCATGATGGTCACATCCGTGTTTGGCGACATCGTGGTGAATGCACATTGCAAGCATGTATTCGTCATCGCCATACTGGCGTTTCACCCGGCGTGATGATATGGGGTGACGTTGGCTACACATCTCTGTCACCTCTTGTTGGCATTGACGGCACTTTGAACAGTGGACGTTACATTTCAGATGTGTTACGACGCGTGGGTCTAGCCTTCATTCGATCCCTACGAAACCGTACATTTCAGCAGGATAATGTACGACCGCATGTTGCAGGTCCCGTACGGGGCCTTTCTGGATACAGAAAATGTTCGACTGCTGCCGTGGCCAGCACATTCTCCAGATCTCTCCCCAGTTGAAAACGTCTAGTCAATGGTGGCCGAGCAACTGGCTCGTCACAATACGACAGTCACTACTCGTGATGAACTGTGGTATCGTGTTGAAGTTGCATGGGCAGCTGTACCTGTACACACCACGCAAGCTCTGTTTGACTCAATGCCCAGGCGTATCAAGGCAGTTATTACGGCCAGAGGTGGTTGTTCTGGGTAAAGATTTCTCAGGATCTATGCACCCAAATTGCTTGAAAATATAATCATGTCAGGTCTAGTGTGATGTATTTGTCCAATGAATACCCGTTTATCATCTGCATTTCTTCTTGGTGTAGCAATTTTTATGGCCAGTAGTGTAGTCCTAAGTCTAGGGGACTGCTGACCTCAGATATCAAGTCCCATAGAGCTCAGAGCCATTTCTTTTACGTAAAAAGTAAAAGCCTTACTGAGAAACAAAGTAGCGAGAGGGATGTAGCGTTGCTTCGCTTACACAAAGCAATTTTTTTTGAGGTACATGACATGACTCGAAAATTGGTTCTCTCTCTCATGTGTTGTATGACACTACTGCATGAAGCAACTAGCACACTCTGTTGCGTCAGGCGGTGAGACAGGGATACATGTGAGTGTTGTATTGCTGCCATCCCAGTGTGAACCAGTCAAGTCGCTTCAGCTACATTTATATTCGCTCCACCAGAGCGCGTGGCAGCTGCGTTGTACTGCGAGCCACGTTATCAATCGTGTCGCACGTCGTATTACGTCAGCGGGAATCGCGCTTAGGACGAGCTGCCAATACTGTTACGTCACTAATTTGCAAACGGGTAAGATAGTGGCACTGAGGCCGCTGCAGCGGCAAGTTGCCAGCGCTTCTAAAAACGTTGGGAGAAACGTGCTTCGAATACGAAAGTTCAGTTGCCACAGTCTCCAAACAGATACCTAAGTGATTATAATTTTTTGCAAGTACTTGGTAGAAAAGACAAAAAAGACTTAGGAAAAATCCACATATTTGCAGAAGGTAGCACAATGATATATAAAAAAAAACATTTCCAGAGAATAGAGTAGCTTTTCCGAAACGTCTCGCTTACACTGCCATCTTATGCGGCAATAAGCCCGTGAAAATTTTATTGCAGCGACCCGCCACGAAAACCTTCATAGGCACATATCAAATACAGTTTTCGGGGTGTCAAATTGTAAACCACGAACGTACACAAAGGTCTAAGAAGCTAAATTAAAAGCAGCACCATCAGCAATGATCGTAGAGTCCGTCGGGTTATGGCTCACGTCGGAGGTTGATGCAGTGGCGTCCTGGCTCAGTTCTCACGTTGATCACAAACAATAATTGAGATAAGTAATTTTAAATGGTTAGTTGTATTACGTTAGTTAGGCTAGCCATTCTTTTGTTTCCGACCTAGGATATATTACCATACTTTTCGTATACAATCAATGACAATTTTTTAAATTTCTTTAAAACTCTGAACATTTCACTGAAAGATTTTATTTGTGTTTTTCACTAGACGTGACAGTCTTCAGAAATGGTTTGTATATGATGTGGGCTGAACACTCACTCACTCTCAACTTTTCTGAACACATTTTCTTTCTCATATCTCTTCACACTACCAAAATTACTGTTAGTGTCATCATCAGTATAACAGGCCTATTTCTCTTGAAGTTAGTATTTTTTTCTCACAGTGTAAGAGATGATGAGTCAAAGTTTGAGCAGTTTCAGCCGACACTTAACCGAAATTTAGAAGTTTAATTTGAATTCTCTCCTCTAGACACAAATATCTTACAACAATCAGAACAAAATTTACTTCATTTCTGTTTGAGCTGTCCACTGTTACTGTCACATAATCTTTTCCAAAGCAATATAAATGGCAAAATAACGTTAGCAATAACCGCCTCGGTTTTGGTTCCAGCAGATGAAAATTTCAGTACTTATAACTTTGTACCCAGTTTAGATGTGCAGTTTGATGTTTTGAAATTGTATTCGTCTCTAGCAGCTTGGAACGAAAATATAGTCTCCTTAGCAGCACACTCAAGATTATAATTCCCTAAATATCTCTTATGTTTGGTGAAGTAGTAGCATTAAGAGCATTCCTATGTTTAGTTGTTTTCATATCTTCTTTAATGTGCGACAGAAGTTCTACAGTACATTTTTACCGAGCGAGGTGGCGCAATGGTTAGCACACTGGACTCGCGTTCGGGACGACGACGGTGCAAACCCCAGTCCGACAATCCTAATTCACTCATGGTGTTTCACCTCCATCATTTTTAAATAGCAGGGCCTTGAAGACACATAGACCTTGCAACCGTAAACAAACCGAGATCACGTAAAGGCCCTGAAAAACTTGAGAATACAAGTTCGGTCTGCTCGTCATGAGCTACGGCTAATACTCGGAGCTTTTAGTGCCCGTAAGGTTTGGCAAACAGTTAAATTTAAAATTAAATACGAATCCAGAAATCTCTTCATTTCCTTCAAATGATGAAAAGCTCGGGAAAGTTAAAGCAGAATGTAAACGATTAAAAAGTACATACATAAATTTTTCGGTCGACAACGAGGTCATTAGACACATGGCACAAGCTCGGATTAGGAAAGGATTGGGGAGGAAATCGGCCGTGCCCTTTTTAAGGAACCGTCCCGGCATTTTCCAGAAGCGATTTGGGGAAATCACGGAAAACCAGCGACTCCTTATGATATGACTGGCCTATAAGACTATGCCGTACATTTGCTTCAGCGAGCAACGAGACCCTATGTTATTCGTGAAAAGGACTGATTTTTTGAGACAGATGTGGCTGATTTTAAAGTTGTACATCAAGGTTGGAACAGATCACTATTTTCACTCCTAAAGAAGCCTAGAATCATTAGGTTGGGCAAGTTTTAAGGGAGACTGCACTCTAGATTTAACCTTTAATGTTTTAAATGTTCTTTCAAAATAGTGTACGCTGATGGATCAAACCAAGGAGACATCACTGGCTGCTCAGGCATTTTCCCCGCTCTTCTCTTCAGGATTGACCTTCATACTCAATACACCGTATTTAATCACAGCTCCATGTAGTCCTGCGGTCAAATGAGGAAAAGGAGCGTCTTTAGAGCAAATGGGTTCTCGTCTGCTCCGACTCCGTTGATACTCTGCTGGCATTACAGCAAATGTAGCCAGTGGACAAAATGACACCAAGTATGTTGGACCGCCTTTTCCTCGTTCAGCAGTGAGGGAAAAGTGTTATTCTGCTAGACATCAGCGCACGTGACAACCTGAGAAAATAAGAAAATAGACCAGGCAACCAAGGAGATGTGTAGGGAACATGGCCTGACACAGTGTGCCATTTCCTTCAGGTTGTCATTTTGCTGTTGAGCGAGAGAGCCATGCAACGGTGGGATGGATGGGTGACTTCCTGTGAGGGATGACAAGCTGCGATAGGTGAAGCCGACTATCTGGCCACGACATACCTCACACTGGTCACTATGAAGAGTTAAAGTTACTGTCTGTAACACATGGCTTCATACTCAGCGAGAGGGTCCCCCCTCTGTGGTGTATGTGGTGTACAACTCACCATACACCATATTTTAGCCAAGTGCATTGTATGGTGTGATGAGTGGGCAGAGGAAAATTTAGGTGAGGATCTGCCCTCTATTTTAGCTGGTGAAGAGTGTAGTGCCTGGACTCCAGCCTAAACTTTTAGAGCGCCGGCCGCGGTGGTCTAGTGGTTCTAGGCGCGCAGTCCGGAACCGCGGGACTGCTACGGTCGCAGGTTCGAATCCTGCTTCGGGCATAGATGTGTGTGATGTCTTTAGGTTAGTTAGGTTTAAGTAGTTCTAAGTTCTAGGGGACTGATGACCACAGAAGTTAAGTCCCATAGTGCTCAGAGCTATTTGAACCATTTGAAACTTTTAGACTGGGGATTTTTGTGAGTTGCAGAGTGAAAAGCTGATTTTTATTCCACTCTATTTCTTCCCGATGCTCTTTTATTTTTATTGTATAAAGGGCGATCAAAATGTTTCCGTTCGAAGGCCACACTAACCACTTGCCTGTATGTCGATGTATCCGCATCAGAGTCGCTCTAGGTTCCACATGAACTACAGCAACGTTCTCAAACAAAAACTTTTTGATCGATCCTTATCAGTTTTGGGATGATTTTCACATTTTGCTCGCTCCCCTTCCCTCCATCTCTCTCTTACTTCTCCCTTCATCTCTCTCTCTCTCTCTCTCTCTGTCTCTCTCCCATTTCCCTCTCCTTCTCTCCCTCACTGGTTACGTCAACTTGTCTCCTCATACTATTGCTCATCAGCTGTTGCTTAACTGAAAAACTCCAAGTCGCATAGATTTAACATCACAAATAGATATCGAGACCAGCAGTCCCACGGTTTGAATCGTCGTGAAAGGAACCGACAAACTCATTAAGAAGTCGCAGCTCGTGGTCATGGTGATGAGCGTGAACACAGTCCCGGTGCGATAAGATGTGCAGTCTCATTGCGTATGGTAATTATGCCATTATGAGAAAAATTATCAGCGAACCTGTATCAGCTCCCAGCACTTGAACACTAACGAAATAGTTCAGACTTACCACCCTCGCCTTGACCCACGAGACGACAATAAAAATGTTACCACCTACTTGAAACTATAAACTCTGTGGTATCCCGATTACATTAAGTTCCAAATTCCTGCTACTGAACCGGAAACATACATCGCTACTCCCAGCTCGAACACGGAACACTGCAGTGTCTTCAAAAATGTGAGCAAAGATAAATCCTCAAGGCCAGTGTTCAAAGCAAGAAATATCCAAGAATCATAGGAAAACAAGCTCATTACACTTGATTTCCCTGTCAAGGAACCTACGACCACTAGTTATTTTCACAAAGTTCTGTCAACAATTATGGACACCAGCTTCTTCTATATACTCAATTTCACAACTCTACTTTGAAGACTGGCTGGCCATCACTATGGGCAGCTATTGCAATAATGTCTCTCACCTCTGCACTTAATCACAAGACAACTTCAGAAGTCGGAAACTGCTCGTGAACGCCCTCTCACAGGCACAGGAACATAGCTTATAGTTCTTTCAGTCCTTTCGTAATCGAAATATAGCTTGTCCAATTTCAGTAGATCGGAAATAGGTGTCTGTAAACTGATATGGTACTGACATTAGTCACTGTGTTCTACGACTTTCTGGGTGTTAGAATTTCTCCCTCCCCCCTCCCCCCCCCCACCTCTCTCTCTCTCTCTCTCTCTCTCTCTCTGTGTGTGTGTGTGTGTGTGTGTGTGTGTGTGTGTGTGTACGCGCGTGTGCATGCATGCGGGCTTGTTCGGCTTCGCGTGTGAATGAGAGAAAGGAGGGAGGGAGGGGACGACCATGGAACAGGCAGGACGGTAGAAGTGCAGAGTTAAGGAAAATAGATCTTACGGAAAAATTCCTCTCTCTCTCTTTTATCTTAAGGTACAGGAAGAGAGGGCTAAGGTAAGGATATTTTCGGAACAATGAATGGACAATGAAACAGATTTTGGGAGGAATGATAGATGAGGAAAGTAAAAAAAAGGAGGTGAGGTAGATGTATGCATTATAACAAAAGTATAATTGTAACAAAACAGGTTAACTGGTTTGTTAAATAGAGTGACAGACAAGTAAGATGAGAGTGTAAGACAAAGAGAGAGATGGGAAGAAAGGTAGAAGGGGAAATTAAAGGTGAATAAATATCATAAGAAATCTTTTACATATTACAGGGAGGATGCAAGAGGTAACAATAGAGAGGAAGATAAAGATGAATATGAAGTAACAGAAAGTGGGCTCAAAGAAGTCATCTTATTTTATTAATTTCCATCTGTGGAGGCAAAGACGAAATACAAGAAAATGTTACATTTAAACAATATATTTAAAAGGTGCTTACTTCATTTAAATAAGTAACTTAATGGAAAATTATCTCACATTCTATTACCTCAGGTGCGATACTTTCCTGTAGCCAAGTGATCTTCCACTGGCTCTCACTAACAATAATTGAGCGAAAGGGCAAGTAAATCAAATAGAATGTTTTCAGTGCTCTGATATCTTGTCGAGAATCCCCCAAAATTTCTAACTTCAATCGAACATCTTTGCATGGTACACATGAAGCGCCGGACGTAATCGCCAGAAGCGGCAACTTCGTCAAAGGCTTCAAGAGCGCAGTCCCAAAAGTGTCATCTGTAACCGGTTGGTATCTTGGCCATTGAATTCATAATTTTAGTCTGTGGTGGCCAGTCCATGACGTTAATGTTCATGTTGCACAGCTGCTGTTGAACTAATGTCGACTTACGCATCATAAGGTGAATTGTTCTTCACTCTACAGCACGCGCATTTCACATTTCACATTTCACATGCCAGCAAGTTTAAAACATTTCTCTTTTCTGTATCACTGTGGATCTTCGTGTGTGCAGTTCAGTTTTCCTCAGCCTTCAGTAAAGTATGTCCTTGCCACTACGGAAATTCGTCTCTCATCGAAACTGCTTCGCTTTTGTGTGTGTTGAGTCTATACTCGCCTGAGCCGGAATTCTGGAAGAACATTCCTCCACCATCTCTTTTCAGTAGTGGAGGCACATCATACCCCCCCCCCCCCCCCTAGCAGCAACTCTAATTGAAAACGTGCTTTCTTCAGTCAGAGCGATGCTTCCTGTGAGCCATTGCAACTGATTCTCTGCAGTGTGATTTCTGCTTGCCGTTCTTATACGGATGCCTGGGGAAAACCCAACGTATTTCCGACAAAAGCAGCGGCAGTGATGACAACCTGAAGGAAGAGCCGGAGTATCTGCTAAGATGCTTTAGCGAAGGTCGTGCGTTCGATTCCCGCCCGTGCCCGTGCACCTGAATAAACATTGACGTACTTGTTCTTAAGAAACGTGCTTGAATTTAAACAAATAATCGAATGCTTTATTGTAAAGTTGCTAAATGCCAGTGGTTACAATAGTTACCGTCTATAGCAGGATTGCGTCTTTGGCCAGTTTCATTAAAATGTCTATGTCTATATAAAGAGAAAAAGTCTTTTTGGATGACCTCCTGTTGCAGTGGAAATAAGACGTAAGACAGACTTCACCGGTTGGAATTTGGTCCGTGGCACGGTGATTTTCGGAGAGTGTTTGTGTTGTCTTTTTACGTACACTGTGAGTAACACTGATGGCGATAAATTTTTAAACACAAGGAAACAAAAAATTTGTATCGGTAATGTCTACTACACACCTATACGTAATGTATGTCAGGCTGCTGTGGATCGCTCCTAAATGCCATGCATTTATTGAGTCCAGAGCTCGAGCCTAGTAATACGCCCCTTAATCACTATCGTTTGGATGCAGGATACTTAAAAACTCATAAATGCGGCAGATATGTGTCACCAACATATAGAAAGTCACTTTATATGCATGCTGCACGTGTTTGCTGAGTTACGTGCAGATACGCTCACATTGGAGGACAGGCCGTGTGGTCCACCCTTCGACGTCAGAAAAAAAATAATAAAAAAAAAATACAGCAACATTGGATCAGTATGCTTTGTCTGACATAAATCATAAACCGCTTTGACGACGCCTGAGTGACAGTCATCGATCCACAATTAGCACTTCGAGTATATTGCAGGTAACCAGAGATCAACGGTTCAAGTTTAACCCAAGGCATGAGAAATGACATCCAATGGAGTATTCGTTTGTTTGTCTATGAGTATCTGTTATGTTTGTTACTACTAACTAGTGTCCCACGATTGTTCAAAGTCCTTCCACGATTGCTTCCACCGCTCTGTAACATGTACTAATGTTGGCAGGATGGTTCATCGCAAGATTGCTGCACATCTCGTAATCTCCTTCTTCGATTTCCCTTCTTGTTTTTCGTTTTTCGTTTTAAAGACGCTCACTCAGTTGTCAGTCTGTCTGTATATAACCTCATACACATCCCTGCAACACTTACAGTGTCCAATGTATGACGAAAACTTCAATAATACACTAACGGGAAAAGAAATCGCAATATTAAAAGATAATTAAGGTAGGGCAAGCAAATTTTCGGAATACGTTTGCCTAGGTAATATATTTAAGTGATTTACGTTCCAAGATAACAGTTTAATGTAAGCGCGAAATAAGCCATTGCAAATGTGAGATGCTGGTACATTAATAGCTGGTATAACCGGCAGAATGTTGTATGGAAGCATCCAGATCCAGACGTGCATAAATTATGTTTTGCAATTGCCGGATGTCAGTTTGTGGCATGGAGTTCTATGCCTGTTACACTCGGTCTGTTAGCAAAGGGACAGTTAATGCTGTTTATGGAAGAAGTTAGAGTTGTCGTTCGATGAAGTCCCATGTCCCATGTAAGCTCTGGTGATCTGGTGATCGAGCAGACAAAGGCAACAAGTCGACACTTGTAGAGCATGTTAGGTTTCAACAGCGTCATTTGGGCGGGAGTTATCTTGTTGGAAAGCACACCCTGGAATGCCGGCGATGAATGGGAGCACAGCAGGTCGAATCGCCAGATTGACATACAAATTGCCAGTCAGGACGGGCCGGATAACCACGGGAGTGGCCCTGCTGTTATACGAAATCGCACGTCAGAGCATAACTCCAGGTGTAAGTCCAGCGTGTCTAGCGCGCAGAGAGATTGGTTGCAGGTCCTCAACTGACCTCCTGTTAACCAATACCTCACTGGCACCGAGGCAGAATCAGCATTCATCAGAAAACACAACAGATCTCCACATCGCCCTCCAGTGAGCTCTCGCTTGACTCCACTGAAGAAGCAATTGGTGGTGGCTTGGAGTGCGTCCTACAAGCCGTCTGGCTCGGAGCTGTCGTTGAAGTAACCGATATGTAACAGTTTCCTGTGTCTCTGTGGTGCCAACTGCTGCTCATATTTCTGCTGCAGATGCACTGCGATCCGGAAAAGCCATACACCAAACACAATGGTCTTCCCTCTCGGTAGTGCCACGTCCCCATGTGGATTCCGGTCTTCTTGCGACTGTACATTCTCGTCACCACCGCTGCCTGCAGTCACGTACACTGGTTACATTCTTGCCAAGTGTTCTGCAATATCGCAGAAGGAACATAGAACTTCTCATAGTCTTATTATGCGACTTTGTTCAGATTTAGTGAATTGTTGATGGTGGTTGTTTTGTCACCTTAATGCCCTTCTTGATTAACACTAACTCACCACGTCGAATCTCGAAGGTAACTAACGCGCACGACAGTTGCAGTGTGTATTTAAAGCAAAACTGATTTCATCCGCTAGCTATGGTGGCCTCGCTATACCATGAGATGAGACGAGAGTGGGGTGCCTCTGCTAGTGTTCCCCTCCTTTCCTGCCACAACTCCATGCTGGTTGAGGCAAAACCATGTTTCGATGTATATATGAAAGTTACTGACAATGGTGGTTGTAGGAAAACTGGTGGCAGGGCTTTTAACATAATGTGTGCTTGGTGGCGATTGTTTTAAAAACATAAATGTGGATTTTAGTCATTTGTTTATGCTTGTCCATTATTAGAGGGTCACGCATGGAACAATGAGCAATATATCACTTTATTCTTTTTGGTGGTTGATCTCTGTTGACGTACACTGTACTATAATGCAACAGATATTATTTCATGTATTTCTGAGTTATAAAAAATGTCACGTTACTGATGTAGGGCGTCATCTCCTTATGTTTAGGATAGTATACTCAGTTGTGTGCAGATAGGAGATGTTAATCCTAAAATCCAATCACGTTGGCGATTACACTACACAAAAACGTACATAGTGATCTGTATATGCACTTCCGTTACGTAAATTGTTATGTACCTAAATGATAAAAAAAAAATGGTTCAAATGGCTCTCAGCACTATGGGACTCAACTGCTGAGGTCATTAGTCCCCTAGAACTTAGAACTAGCTAAACCTAACTAACCTAAGAACATCACAAACATCCATGCCCGAGGCAGGATTCGAACCTGCGACCGTAGCGGTCTTGCGGTTCCAGACTGCAGCGCCTTTAACCGCACGGCCACTTCGAAATGATCAAAAAAATCAAATGTTTAAATATGTGTGACATCAGTCCCTAAGCTTACACACTACATAACCTAAGTTATCCTAAGGACAAACACACACGCCCATGCCCCAGGGAGGACTCGACCCTCCGCCGGGACCAGCCGCACAGTTCATGACTGCAGCGCCTTGGACCGCTTGGCTAATCCCGCACGGCACCTAAATGATCCTTGCACCTACACATTGTGTGACTATTACATAGCAAGAGAGTACTTTGTTTCTGGTATATACATTTCCCCTACATAAACAGACCACTCCACTTGAAATTTTTTAAATTTCCCACGTTGTTAACTTGGATTATACAATATGGATGATGATAGTGTAATTTAACGAGTTTTAGAACATAAAATCAGCAGCGGCTTATCTGTCAACCATACAGACTATGCTCATTCCATGAGACCATAGGGCAATGCACCAGTTTTAAATTTCCAACCATTTTTGAAGGGGAACAGTCATTTTTGGGTCATAAAGCGTTAATAAATTACTTGATCTCTGCTGATGCTGAACTTGTGGCGTAAAGGGCACGAAAACCAGAGGGCTAGTAGGTCAGGATGCAGCAGATCAATAGTGAAAAGCAAGCAACTGCAGCGCCATCAACAGTCTGCCAAAGTGATGTCATAATCCACCATTTACCGCGGTCATCTTCGTTAGTGACATAGCTCTGTCAGCTGTGCCAGCCACCAAACTACTATATTTCTATACTACTGGTCATTACAATTGCTACACCGCGAAGATGATGTGCTACAGATGCGAAATTTATATGCAAACGATTAGCTTTTCAGAGCATTCACACAAGGTTGCCGCCGGTGGCGGCACCTACAATGTGTAACATGAGAAAAGTTTCTAACCGATTTCTCATACACAAACAGCAGTTGACCGGCGTTGTCTGGTGAAACGTTGTAGTGATGTTTCGTGTAAGGAGGAGAAATGCGTACCATCACGTTTCCGACTTTGATAAAGGTCGGATTGTAGCCTATCGCTATTGCGGTTTATCGTATCGCGACATTGCTGCTCGCGTTGGTCGAGATCCAATGACTGTTATCAGAATACGTAATCGGTGGGTTCAGGAGGGTAATACGGAACGCCATGCTGGATCCCAACGGCCTCGTATCACTAGCAGTCGAGATGACAGGCATCTTATCCGCATAGCTGTAACGGATCGTGCAGCCACGTCTCGATCTCTGAGTCAACAGATGGGGACGTTTGCAAGACAACAACCATCTGCACGAACAGTTCGACGACGATTGCAGCAGCATGGACTATCAGCTCGGAGACCATGGCTGCAGTTACCCTTGACGCTGCATCACAGACAGGAGCGCCTGGGATGGTGTACTCAACTACGAATCTGGGTGCACGAATGGCAAAACATAATTTTTTCGGATGAATCCAGCTTCTGTTTACAGAATCATGATGGTCGCATCCGTGTTTGGCGACATCGCGGTGAACGCACATTCGAAGCGTACATTCGTCTTCGCCATACTGGCGCATTACCCGGCGAGATGGTATGGGGTGCCATTGGTTACACGTCTCGGTCACCTTTTGTTCGCATTGACGGCACTTTGAACAGTGGACGTTACATTTCAGATTTGTTACGACCCGTAGCTCTACCCTTCATTGGATCCCTACGAAACCCTACATTTCAGTAGGATAATGCACGGCCGCATGTTGCTGGTCCTGTACGGGCCTTTCTGGATACAGAAAATGTTGGACTGCTGCCCTGGACAGCACATTCTCCAGATCTCTCACCAATTGAAAACGTCTGGTCAATGGTGGCCGAGCAACTGGCTCATCACAATACGCCAGTCACTACTCGTGATGAACTGTGGTATCGCGTTGAAGCTGCATGGACATCTGTACCTGTACACTCCATCCAAGCTCTGTCTGACGCAATGCCCAGGCGTATCAATGCCGTTATTATGGCCAGAGGTGGTTGTTCTGGATACTGATATCTCAGGATCTACGCACCCAAATAGCGTGAACATGTAAACATATGTCAGTTCTAGTATAATATATTCGTCCAATGAATACCCATTTATCATCTGCATTTCTTCCTGTGTAGCAAGTTTAATGGCCAGTAGTGTACATATTTTCTGTGACAATTAAAGTGAAGTGTCCAGAAGACATGGTTAGATGCCAGTGTAATGTCATACACTTGCACACCATTGGCATGTATGTAGATAATCAGAGTTGCAATTCGCTTTGACAAGTAGAAGGGTCACTAGAGTGCATTAACGTTGTTCATATTTAGTGTTGTTTGCAAGTATGATAATATACATAATGTGTGTGAACGGCATCAGCTGTTGAGCAGTCACTATGACACCCATGGAGGTATGTCAGGCTCGTGTGAAAGTGCGTTGTCAGCGTCTGACAGTTTGAAAGGGACCTGATAGTTGATCTCCATTTGGCTGTTTGGTCGAACTGTGAAAGATGAGCATTTCAGGAGCATTGAGTTGTGACAGTGACCCAATACTGCACTGCATGGGAACGTGAGGGCAGGCATACTTGCCATATGGACTCCCTGCGCAATTCTGTGTCATCTCATACTATAGGTTGGAGAGTAGCAGGAACCAGAATGGGCAGTTACAGTCCCACATGTAGGCTGCGTTTGGAGTGGTACCATCACCAGGAAGAATGGACTTCATATGAATGGTGTCTCATGGTTCTGAGTGACGACTCGTAATTCTGTACTATCGTGGATGACCGTCTCCGAGTGTGGCGGCGACCTGGGGATTGGTTCGATTCTTCCAATGAATTGGAGAGGCAGAGCGGTGTTACTCGTAGAGTCATGGTGAGGGGAGCTATCGAGTATGACTTCAGGAAACGGCTGGCAGTGACTGAGGGAGTTGGCAAAACCAAAGAATGTGACAGCAAAAAAAAAAACTGTCTGTGATGAGAGACTGATCTATAGAGTAACGCAGCGTCTAGGTTAAGGGAATGCAACAGTTTGTTTGTGAGTTGGTGAAGCCAAAGAAAACAGTGGTACGTCATAGACGTCCATTGTCCTTGTATGTTACTTCTCATGCGACAGTATCGTGGTGCGATTTTTCAACAGGACAATGCACGTCCCAACACGGCATGTGTTCCTATGAACTGCCTGCACAATATTGAGGTACTTTAGTTACTTCGGTGGCCAGCAAGATACCCAGATCTGTCTCTGGCTGAACACCTGTGGGACCAACTCAGACGTAAACTCTGTCGCAGTGCCGGTATGCGAGATATCGACGACCAGTTACAACAGTTGTGAGCGTGATTCAATACATACGTCCACGCCAGAGGGGTGCAACATCATACTGATAAGGGGGCTCATACAGCCAAGTTCTTCTTAAATTCGACTCGATTTCGTAATAACAGGAATAACATCCATACCCTTTCAACTTGTGCAGTTTCATTTCGTGCTCTTCTCTCCTCCTGAATGTTCCGCTTCTATTTTTCTATTGCCGAGCAATATCGCGTGCCTCTCCTGTGGGTCGACAAGTGCAGTTTCTCTGGTGTTTCGGCAGATATTTGCAATTTCGTTTTTGCAATGTGCAGCTGAAGTCAGCCCAAACCAATTCTGCTCATCACGTCTTTCATACGACGCCCAGCCTCGACGGAAAGCTTCCGTTTATTTCCCATAAAAAAAAATTAAATCTAAATATTGCGTGCCCATTCGACAGAGCGGTCCCAAATTATTTCCGTTGTCGATGTGTATTAACAGCTACAGTAAAATGCGAAGGATAAGCGGTACTCCAACAACTCTTTTGCGTGGCGGTAGAAGTCATTCTGGCTAAGGCTGTGCTGTCACTGCTGGAATATTGGTTATTCCACTTCAGAAATCATTTTGTTTGTAAGCGGAAACAAACCAACGCTTTCCATCGACGCTGGACGTCGCATGAAAGAAATGATGAACAGTGATTGTTTGCGCTTACTCCAGCTACACGTTGCAAAAACGAAACTGCAAATGTCTGCCGAAAGGAAAGAGAAAATGCGCCTGGTGGCTCGTGGGAGAGGCACTCGGAGTATGTGTATGATATATATTTGTGTGCTGTGATTTATTTCTGTGGTTCACAACAGTAGCACTTTCGCGAAAACACACAATGTCAGAAGCTTTAACGCGAAAATGTTACTGCTCTGAACCATAGAAATAAATCACAGCGGTATTGGGATAAATGGTATAAAGATGAAAAATATTTTTCCACGGTGGTTAAAACGGCGTTAAAATGTGAAGCTCTTGTCCTACGAAATTACAGAAGCGGGTAACGTTGTTGCCTCTGTTTCGATCGTGACCCGACTGGTACGCTGTCGGAACTTCGGCGCATTTTCGGCTGCAACAAGGGTGCAGCTTTCAATTATCTTGACGCGTGAAGTCTGGTGAGGTTTAATTTTGACGAATGGTTGCGCACCTGCACTGGGAGGGGCGTTGGGATCGAGGGCAAGCTTTAATCACAGAGCACTGCTGAACCCGGCGAGGCTACCAACGCACAGCAGCAAAATGTTTTCTCTTATTCTGCGTAATTGGCGTCAGTCCTTATTCCAGAACAAGGGAATACAATTGTAACCTTTCGTTTAAATCTTAATTTGTATTATTATTTTTGCCATTTGAATCTTATAGTGCTAGAAAAAAATGTCAGTACCATTGAGGAATAAATGGAGACAAATTTGCGTCTACATCTGTACTCTACTTTTCCTAATACACTGTCCGCTCTCATGATTTTTGAAGTTCAAATAATTATAAATAAGTAATTATTACATTGATGTCACAAAGAATCTCCTAAAGGTTATGGTGGAATCTTAGGAAATTTTAAAGATGTAAAAAAAAATAAATAAATAAAAAAAAATCTACATGCTGGAATACTGTTCACAAACTGAGAAATGGCTACACTGTGCCTCGTCATCCGCTGTGTACCACAGACAAGTGCAAACTGATCGTAATGTTATGTGGTATTAATTACAGTCGGTCACAAGAGGGCGCTAGTGTAGCGATGTCTGCCAGTTACCTAAGGACTTGTCTATGGGAATTTTAAAAAATTAAAAAAAAAATTAACGAAGTAAGCATAAGACTAATAAATTCTGCATTACATTTTTTCCTGCAACTACTTGCATTATAGAGGAACTGATTGGAATTATACACAAAGCATCAGAAGATATTGCTTACGGAAAAAAATTAATAAGTAGAGTTATACCACAATCGATAGATGGCAATGCTTACGGTGGCAAAATGCAGAGCTCGTAATACATCTGCCGGCCAGAGTGGCCGAGCGGTTCTAGGCGCTTCAGTCTGGAACCGCGCGACCGCTACGATCGCAGGTTCGAATCCTGTCTCGGGCATGGATGGCTGTGATGTCCATAGGTTAGTTAGGCTTAAGTAGTTCTAAGCTCTGGGGGACTGATGACCTCAGCTGTTAAGTCCCATAGTGCTCAGAGCCATTTCGTAATACATCTCTCAGTTAAACTTATTTACAAAAGCATGTGGCAAGCTGCAAATGCCGGAAGTGCAATGATGAAATGACAGAAATTACATTGTTCTTTAACAGATCAATGTAATATCCTAGTTCTTCATATCACGTAAGTATGTGCAATATTGTAGTATAGATACGAAGTTGGAGACTTTACTTATAAAATGTGTTCAGCCTAGCCTCATTGTAATTGTTTGCTGCTATATATACGTAGTTCATCACAGACTACAGTATGAACCTATTTGAATTATACAAAATTTATTAATGAACAATAAAAGTTGCATGTACCAAATGGGTGTGAATTGACACTGTGTACATTTTCACACATATTATTTTCCATGTGTACATGACGTGAAGGGACGGAAGATTAGACCAAATTATTATTATACATACGAGTAGGGGGACAAAGAAAGATGGAGGTGGCAGGGGAAGTTGCTTATACTGTTGTATTCGCTACTTTTTTACCAAGAGGTGGTGCCTATGGCGGTTTCCCTTCCTTGTCTGAAATAGTATGCACGTTACCGGTAGTTGATCTCTTCTGATTTCAGGAGTAGAGATGCGAGACATGTCAAGTGAAGGAAAGGAAGCGTCAAACACATGAGCGTCAAAAATTAGCTGATATTAGTGATCGAAACCGAAGCTGTCTCACACTACATACGTGTTGACTATTTCGTCGACTGATAGACAGGTGTTTATAAATCCTAGTACTTTAAGGGTAAAGACAAGTATCAGTGGTGAGCTTCCGGGTGTTCTGCTAAGATTTTTCCATTTTCTGCAGATTATTTCGACGGCCGACCCTCCCGTCTGCTTCGGCTGTCACCAGTTTTGCTGTTACGTGTACTCGCTGCCTGGACCCTAAACAGACTGTGAACAGTTGTTTCCCTCACGCCGCCATTTATAGTCGAGCTCGAGTTCCGACTCCCACTACTCCCTTTGATGCACTTTTGTTTTTTTGGAACTCGCTATGACAGTGTGTTCCGTGAACCTCCAATTGCGAATGTATTGACTGATGAGATTTTAATAAACTGAGTGCCGAACCCGAAGCCCTGTGTAAATTAAAACCACATTTTCCTTTTTGTCATGTTATCTGACATCTTCATTTAGATACATTCCTTAATTACCCTGTTCCAGAAACTTAAACATTTGCACAACGGTATTGGCCTCATCATATTTCATTTCATGATTGTATTCGAGGCAGTTGTTGGCGACAGACGATTTACGTGGTTGTTTTTGTCGGGTGTGTCACTGATGTTCATTGCATGTCTCTTCCACTGTTCTTATAGTCTGTCCCACGTAACAGATACCACATAACACTATAGTCCTGATGCCACACTGTGCAAGGAATATGAAAAGAACCTGGAGAACAGAATCCGAAGACGGATCGAGAACAAACTGAGAGAGGAACAGCATGGCTTCAGACCCGGTAAATCAACTGTTGACCTCACGTTTGCAGTGAGGCAGCTTCAGGAGCACCTCCATGACTTTGTGAGAGACCTCGTGATGGCATTCCTCGATAAAAAAAAGGCATTTGGCAGCGTCTATAGAAGAAAGGACTGGGAAGCAGTAGAACAGAAAGGAATGGAAAAAGAGACAACAAGCAGAGTGGATGAGATGTACTGTGGAAGTCTGAGTCGTATGAAAGTGATAAATGAAAGGACTGATTGATTCCAGCAAACAGTGTGAAACAGGACACTGCATTCTCAGAGATAATGACTAAGGTGGCACAAAAAACTGGAGAAAACAAGATGAAGACAATGATGTTCCCCGATAACTTCATGATTTCGGGAAACAGGGAGAAGAAGATTAGGAATAGTTGGATGCTTAGGAAGAAACTGTGAGACAGTATCGAATGAAATTTAATGTAAACAAATATGAGACCCTGATTACAACTATAAAGAAATGTAGACCAGCAGGCGGAATAAGAATTGGAGGCGAAAAACTGAAGAAAGTGGAAAGTGTCAAGTATTTGGGAAGTATGATACAGAAAAATGGAAGAAATGAGAAAGAGATTAGTGAACGTATTAGACAGGCAGAAAACTTCCTGTGATGTGTAAGGAGTTTAATTTGGAACAAAGGCGTCCCACAAAACAAGAGAAATGATATACAGAAGTTACTACATCCCAGTATTGACTAATGCATCTGAAACATGAGTAATGAAAAAAAAAAGAGATGTAAGCAGATTACAGGCATGTAAAATGAAGTTCCTCTGAAGTAGCGTGGGAGTAACAGTGACAATAGGATGAGGAATGAAAGAGTAAGAGAAATAATGAAAGAGGAACCCTTATAGAGCAGGGCAGGTATATCAAGGCTAAGGTGGTATGGGCACTTAAGGAGGTTGGAAATCAAGATGAATCCCAAGAAGATACACGAGATGCGAAGGAAACGCCTGAAAGGAAGGCCAAGGGATAGATGACTGAAAGGTGTGGAGGAGTGTGATGAGAAAAGAGGCTAGGACTGGATCAGAGTGAACGCAGAAAAATGGTGGGAGAACACAACTAGATGGTGAAGTTTGTGTTCCAAACAGACTCAGCCTGGGGCTGGAAACTCGATGAAGATTTTTTATCATAGTTGAAGGGAGCTAAACACACTAGATGCCATGTTTATTAAAGAATCTACAGATGTTTCTGGATATTGGGCCAGAATACGCTAGATAAGCGATTTTTGATTTCTCTTCCTCGTTCTCAATCTCAAACTATTTCTCGGGGGTTCTTGATTTTGGATACATTTTCCGTCCACTTCGATGATCTGACAATGAGCACACGTTCCTTCGGAACACTATTTGTGTTATAATTCTTCGGCGAGACTTTCCTTACTTGAAACCATTCGAGCTATATGGGCAAGAGTCTTAAGTATCGAGTTTCTTTATGACGGGTGGTGATGACTCGAGGCATTTAAGTAAAGAGCAGTGTGATACACTTTTTCTATATAAATTGTGACCCTGGGATCCCTCTGCTCTTCTCTTACCCAACACGTCGAGGAAAGGTAGTTGGTCTTCTTAAAATTCCATCGTGAATTTTATATTATTGTGGGACTTCCACTTTTTTCCGCTCTGTCTGGTTATACCATAGAGGTCTCGTTCACGTATCAATAGAAACACGGTGGTTTCAATTTGGAGGATTCTAGTTCCTTTGCTTCAAAGCATCCCACGCGTAAGTTCACAACGATGGGAGGTAAAGGACTACCCAGCGCCACACCATCTGTAACTCGCATCAAAGAGATGAAACTCAAGTTAGAAAGTGGGTATAGTTAAATGACAATAATATTGATCAGAAGAGAGTCAGCAATAGAGATCTCAGGAGTATCAGTTTTAGAGTACACAATTTCTGTCCCCCTAAAAACAAAATAATACATCCTTATAATATAGTCTTATGGAGTGACTAGAAAGAATTTAAAAAAAAATGAGAGAACTGTCTCAGTACAAATTTTGCTTTCATTTGTCATTTATCATTTACATTTACATTCACTATGTATGTTATACACATAATACAGCAACCAACTCAATTGAAACACAAAGGTTCCATGCAGCTGTGCCCAGAAATTTAAAATCTGGAGACAGAGGTACACTACCGGAATCATTTATGATAAGTGATAATATTTTCCTGCAATAGTTGTTCCAAATTTGAAACAGGAAACTGACTGATATACTCGACTGTTCAGTGATTTCTACAGACCTAAAAAAAGAATTCACTTCATTGCCTAAATTTTTCTGAAACTCCACAACTGGTGTACTGTACATACATCGAAACAATCACCTAAGTAATTAAAAAATCCTTAGACTGAGTACAGCAGAGGGAGAAAATGTTTATTATGAATAAGAAACATATTATTTATGTAGACTCGACAGCAAAAAAAGTGGGTCATCCCTGAATTCCAACGTGTAGGCTGCACCTGAATGTATGCAACCAACATAGCATATCTGTGTTGCACATAGTCGCAACCCTCCACAGTACAGTCGTTGTAAGATACACAATGGGTACTGCTAGAGACTACTAGAGAACACCGGTCTTTATGACAGTCCGTCCAGATGTAAAGTAACACCACGATAGTACAGAAGAGATCAGACAGTCCTCAACATTTGTAAACTAAACTTAATTACAATAAGTGACATTTCAAATGTTATGGGACAACTAGTTTTGTCACATAAATCGTTCAGTAATCCTTAGGCACAATTAAATATTTGAGACAGTATATGGATTTATAAAGTTGTATGGCAATTGGAAACAAGTTCCTTGCTGTCTAAAAGGTTTATCCAACACATGCTGAATGTCGTTCAACATTCAACGAGGAGTGGTTTTGCATCAACTTTATGTAATACTAAGCAGTTAAAAGAAAACGTGATTAACGGCGGCAACCACTCTACAGAAATCCCAACATTAACAGCGAATCACAAGTAATATCATTGTTCACATTACTCATCAACAGTTACTTGTACATGAAGTTGTACTTTAAATGACATGACCAACGTTTTCGTTCTGGATCCGGATGCAACCCCAGAACGTAAAGCCATTGTTAACCAAGCAAAGCTTTGTGCCTGTTGTGACTTGGCAAGACAGCCAAGCCACTATGACCGGTAGCCGAAAGGCACGCGTTTAAGCTCACGCAGGCTGGCGTGAGGTCTGGACAGTTAAAGGGATTGTGACTAGCAAATAAAGTATGTAGCTGATTGAATACTTAAGTTTAATCCATAATTGGTGAACATCGGTCTGACGGTACATGCATCACAAGATAAATAGCAAATGATAATGGCGCCTTGCTAGGTCGTAGCAAATGACGCAGCTGAAGGCTATGCTAACTATCGTCTCGGCAAATGAGAGCGTAATTTGTCAGTGAACCATCGCTAGCAAAGTCGGCTGTACAACTGGGGCCAGTGCTAGGAAGTGTCTCTAGACCTGCCGTGTGGCGGCGCTCGGTCTGCAATCACTGATAGTGGCGACACGCGGGTCCGACGTATACTAACGGACCGCGGCCGATTTAAAGGCTACCACCTAGCAAGTGTGGTGTCTGGCGGTGACACCACATTCCTCCCCCGCAAATCGGTGAACGGTTGTGTTATAAGGCTTCCCTCCGCCGTGGGGAGGACCCCATGTTGACGTATGCGACGAGGTGGGGAGCCTAACAACAGGCGAGGCTGTGCCACCCGCACCCTGCCATTCGGTCAGAGGGGAGCGAGGAAACGCCTGAAAACCTAGTCCAGGGTGCACGCCAACATGCGGGGGACGCGCCCGTAGAGAGACAGGAGGGGCTGAAGGGTCGACCTCCATCGGGTCGGAGAACCCGACGGGCGAAGACGCCATGTGGTCCGGAGCGGGCAAGAAGTCCATGGCGGAGGACAACGGGTCACGGGAAGTGATCGGCGGCGCGTGACCCAGGGAGGCGCCCGGCGGTTGCAACGACGCGTCCACTGCGGGCGTCGCCGGCGGGAGAACAGGCGGCGGCGGCAGCGGCGGCGGCGGCGCGTCGCCATGAGGAAAAATGGAAGGCAGCGTCGGTAACACCTGGGGCTGAGGCGAGCCAGTAGATGGGTCCCCAGGGCGCTGACCGGACGGCACCGTCGCTGAAAGCAAACGGGGAGCGGCAGATCCCGTGCGACGACAGAGGCGCAGCTGATTGAGATGCCGACGCACCTCACCAGAGGCCCCCAAAACCAGATACATAGCGCGGCCGAGGCAGCGAAGAATGCGCCCTGCGAGCCAACGCCGTGAACCGCGATAGTTGCGATAATAGACAACGTCGCCTGGAGCAAAAGCCGGTGTCTGCCGCTGCACGGGAACCTGATGCGGCGGATGTAGCAAAGACATCAAGGTGCGATGAGGGCGACCGTGAAGCAACTCAATCGGCGAGCGACCATCTCGGGGCTGAGAGCGATACGAGGACAAAAAGAGCAATAACGCGTCCTCCCGAGAATGCGACTCTTTCAACTTCAACATCTGTGAGTTGAAAGTCCGGACCAAACGTTCAGCGGCACCGTTTGACTGTGGCGAAAACGGCGCGGACGTCAGATGTTGAATACCATTGGCCTTGCAGAATGACTGAAATTCTGCGGACATGAATTGTGGGCCATTGTCGGAAACAATAGTCTGTGGAAGACCTTCAATGCAAAAGATAGCGGATAACGCTTGGATGGTGGCAGAAGACGTCGTGGAAGACATCCGGACAACAAAAGGAAAATTACTGAATGAATCGACCAGAACCAACCATCGAGCATTCCAGAATGGACCAGCAAAATCGATGTGTAAGCGTTGCCAAGGGGAAGTGACTTTTGGCCATGCAAAGAATTTCCGCGGTGGTGCGGATTGTTGTTCGGCACACGCCATGCAAGAAGAGCACATATTCGTAATCGCGGCATCGATTCCGAACCAAGTACAGTGCTGACGAGCAAGTTGTTTCGTTCTCACTATACCCCAATGTCCTTGGTGGAGAAGCCGTAAGACAGAGGACTGTAACGAACGTGGGACCACGACCCTGGACTGATCATTATCAGAACGCAACAGCAAAACACCACGTCGTACAAAAAGTCTCTCCTTGTGAGCAAAAAAGCGGCGAACCAACGGATCTCCGATCCGTGACTGTGACAAGGGCCATTGCGTAGCAACAAAACGCAGAACGGTAGCAAGGACAGGGTCGGCAGCTGTGGCTGTAGCTACACGACGAAAATCAATCGGAAACGAATCGACCACGTCATCGGTTTCTGAATCAATGAACATGCAAGCAAGTTCGGAGGAATCGAATGCTCTATCCTCAGCAACAGGCAAACGGGACAAAGCATCGGCGTTTCCGTGCTTAGCAGTGGACAAGATATCGTAGCGGTACTGCGAGAGGAAAATAGACCAGTGCTGTACGTGGAGGTACAGGCTTGGTCGGATGAAAAAGCGATGTCAAAGGTTTGTGGTCCGTGATGATGGTAAAGTGACGACCATACAAGAAATCATGAAACTTTATAACACCAAATACGAGAGCCAATGCTTCTTTCTCGATCTGTGAATAATGTATTTGCGCAGACGAGAGCACTTTGGACGCAAAGGCAATAGGGCATCGTGCGAACCATCTTTGTGCGCAAGCACAGCACCGATCCCGAAATCCGAGGCATCCACCATCAACAAAAGGGGTTTCTGGGGATCGAATGGCGTAAGGCAAGTATTGGAAAGCAACGCCGATTTCAACTGGCGAAAGGCGCGTTCGCATTCCGTCGTCCAGACGAACGGAACACCTTTACGGCGTAAGCGATGAAGCGGAGCTGAAATGGAAGAGGCGTGGCGCACATAGCGATGATAGTAATTTATTTTTCCCAGCACACTCTGTAGCTGCTTCAAATTCTGCGGCGAAGGCAAGTCTTGTATGGCACGGAGGTGCTCTGGACTGGGATGTATGCCTTGAGCATTGAGTACATGTCCCAGATATGGCAAATCACGAGCAAAAAACACACATTTGTCCTTCCGCAAGCGAAGACCATTTTGTCGCAAGACCTGAAATAATGTTCTGAGATTGGCTAAATGTTCTTCTTCCGTCTTTCTGGAGATCACAGTATCGTCCAGATAGTTTGCTGCAGTAGGGTCCGACGCACAAACAGTTTGTAAATATTGCTGAAACAATGCAGGGGCGGATGCACACCCGAATGGCAGTCTTTTGAATCGGTACAAACCAAGATACGTGTTAACCACCAAAACGCGCTGGGATTCTTCGTCCACTGGTATTTGCAAGTACGCATCTGCTAGGTCCAACTTCGAAAAATATTTACCCGGGCACAGTTTGTCAAAAAGATCTTTCGGGCGGGGTACAGGAAAAGTTGCAGTCACTAGTTGTGGATTCACTGTTGCCTTGAAGTCCACACAAAGTCTCAATTTTCCTGAAGGTTTGTCCAAAATTACTAAGGGTGATGCCCAGAGGGAAGCCCGCACACGTTCAATTACACCTTGTATTTTCAAATCGTGTAATGTTCTTGCGACCTCATCACGCAATGCGTGGGGAACATTGCGCGCTCTGAAAAAATTTCGGTTGCGCGTTTACTTTCAGTTCCAAATGTGCTTTATAGTTCTTAGCGCAACCAAGGCCCGGTGCAAAAATGTCTGCAAATTCTTCACGTAGACGAGAAACACTGGCTGAAGGCACAGTCTGGTTCACTGATAGGACCTGATTTACTATAGACAAGTTCAACAACTGAAATAAATCGAAACCAAACAAGTTCAGTGCAGAAGAAGAACGAAGGACGTAAAATGACACAAGTTTTGTTTGTCCCTTGTACGTTTCAAGTAGGCTGCACTGTCCTAACACAGGGATCACTTGTCCGGAATAACTAATGAGCTTAACAGTTGCGGCACGCAACAGAGGTTTGCCCAGCTGTTTGTACATGTCGTGATTGATCAGAGAAACTGCAGCTCTGGTATCGAGCTGGAACGGTATCACTTTGCCGTTAATGTCCAAGTCCATAAAAAGTTTATTGTCCTGCTGACGACAAGAGCGACTGTCTCGTACAACGTGAACTGACACAGGTACAAAATCACTTGCGACTTAACGGGATTTCCAGCGATGTCGACGCACACTATTTGTGGGACGAACACACTCACTGTTAGAGAGAGTAGCACTGGGCAGAGTGGAATGAACTACATGAATTTCCATAGGCGAAGTGTAGCGAGCCTGAGTATTCTTGGTTCGATTCGGATTCCAGTGCGAAGCAAAGGGCCTGGAATGGTTGTGAGTGTCCGATCGGAGCTTTTTCTGGCAAACACTTTGAACATGTCCTTTTTTATTACAGAAAAAGCAAATAGCCTGGCGTGACGGGCAATTCTCACGCGAATGTCTAGTAGCACACCACGGGCATGATTTCACTGCATTTTCATGCTGGCACGGGACACGTGGCTGAGAGCAAGGCTGCTTTGGCGCGGCCAGGCGCGAGGACTGTTTTCTGTTCCGTGCAGCTCGCCCGGCGAGCTGGTTAACGTGACACACAGGTGGCGAAGTTTCAAATGATTCCTGAGCAAAATCAAGTGTGTCCTGCCGATCCAATATGTCCATCACTTGTTGAAGGGAGGGATTGACTAGTTTCAACATCTGTTCCCTTATACGAACATCAGAAACGTTCTGTGCAATTGCATCACGCACCATAGTATCTGAATAAGGGAGCCCACATTCACACTCAGAAGCGCAATCCCTAGTAAGGCCCTGCAAGGTTGCAACCCAGTCCCGATTAGTCTGACCGGCCATACGTTTTGTACGAAAGAACGTATACCGTTTAGCAACTACATTGACTGACTCTTTGAAATATGCATCTAATGCAGACAAAATTTCGTCGTAGGACAGAGTTGCTACGTCGCGTCGGGGAAATAATTTCATTATCACACGGTACGTCTGGACGCCTACGGATGCTAACAAAAAAGGCTGCCGCTCATTACCTTGAATTCTGTAGGCGGCAAGATGGAATCCAAATTGGCGTGACCACTCCGTCCAGCTTTCCAGTGCCGCATCAAAAGGACGAAACGGTGGTGCAACTAACTGCGTGTTGTGGCTGCGTGAGCGGTAGAGCGGCGGCTGCCGCATCGTTTTGCAGTGCACGTTGACCCTGGACGAGCTGTCCAAGGGCATCCAATAAGGCCTGCGTCTTCTGATTCTGCAAGCGATAAAATTCGGACAGTACATCTGGAGATTGTGGCGAAGCCATGACACAAGTAAATCAGGAAAATCTATACGAACGCAAAATTCTCGTTGCCAAACCTCGGCGCCAAACCTCGGCGCCAAACTGTTGTGACTTGGCAAGACAGCCAAGCCACTATGACCGGTAGCCGAAAGGCACGCGTTTAAGCTCACGCAGGCTGGCGTGAGGTCTGGACAGTTAAAGGGATTGTGACTAGCAAATAAAGTACGTAGCTGATTGAATACTTAAGTTTAATCCATAATTGGTGAACATCGGTCTGACGGTACATGCATCACAAGATAAATAGCAAATGATAATGGCGCCTTGCTAGGTCGTAGCAAATGACGCAGCTGAAGGCTATGCTAACTATCGTCTCGGCAAATGAGAGCGTAATTTGTCAGTGAACCATCGCTAGCAAAGTCGGCTGTACAACTGGGGCGAGTGCTAGGAAGTGTCTCTAGACCTGCCGTGTGGCGGCGCTCGGTCTGCAATCACTGATAGTGGCGACACGCGGGTCCGACGTATACTAACGGACCGCGGCCGATTTAAAGGCTACCACCTAGCAAGTGTGGTGTCTGGCGGTGACACCACAGTGCCTTATCGAGACTCGATCACTAGGCAGAAAGAGACGTCAAATATTGACGTTTGCACCAGTATCAGTTATCAGTTCTCAACTTGAACGTAAATGACGATAAAGTTTGTACGAAAGCAGGAACCCTAACATGACAATTACATTCTTGGTAATTAACCTCGAAAGACGTTGTATAGTGTTGCATTGTCAAGGAATAAAGGATGCACCTGTTTAAAATTGAAATGCCATCATGTAATGCTGGGGACAAGGATGCGAACCCAGCAGCTAATCGGATTGTTGAATAAGTACGTAAAATCAAAATGTATATATCACAGTTTGTCACCAGTAGTGGGGTTGGAACCTTAAATGACGACTGACGTTGTATTGCCTGACCGGGATTCGAACCCGGCGCCTACCGCCGTCGTTGTCTAACCAGGAACAGACGAGAAAGATCCAATGTTGGTCCACCATCAGCGAGATGTGCACACGTTTAACTAGAAATAAGGTGACGAAAACGTCTATGCTGACTGAGAGTCGAATGCCACACACATAGTTATGAAGACACGTTAATAATCAACTTCATATTCAGTAGTAGCTAGGAGTAGCATGTTTAGTTGCAAACCTTAAGGCCTTACTCATCCCTAGTAACGTGTTGCGTAATATCTGCGATAACATGATGTTAATTTACAAGTGGATTGATTGCCGTAAAGAGCAATGTTCTCTAGTAGTCGTGTATCATTGAGATGTAAATGATATGCCTCAGCAGAAAGTAATTTCCGTCGTGCAGCACGTATTGTTTCAGAGACACTGAGTACATGTTACAAGTGCACAAAACGTGTACTATACAGGGTGAGTCATCTAACATTACAGCTGGATATATTTCGTGAACCACATCAAATACTGACGAATCGATTCCACAGACCGAAAGTGAGGAGAGGGGCTAGTGTAATTGGTTAATACAAACCACCAAAAAATGCACGGAAGTATGTTTTTTAACACAAACCTACGTTTTCTTAAACGGAACCCCGGTAGGTTTGTTAGCACATCTGAACATATAAACAAATACGTAATCAGTGCCGTTTGTTGCATTGTAAAATGTTAATTACATCCGGAGATATTGTAACCTAAAGTTGACGCTTGAGTACCACTCCTCCGCTGTTCGATCGTGTGTATCGGAGAGCACCGAATTACGTAGGGATTCAAAGGGAACGGTGATGGACCTTAGGTACAGAAGAGACTGGAACAGCACATTACGTCCACATGGTAACACCTTTTTATTGGTCTTTCTCACTGACGCACATGTACATTACCATGAGGCGTGAGGTACACGTACTCACGTGGTTTCCGTTTTCAATTACGGAGTGAAATAGAGTGTGTCCCGACATGTCAGGCCAATAGATGTTCAATGTGGTGGCCGTCATTTGCTGCACACAATTGCAATCTCTGGCGTAATGAATGTCGTACACGCCGCAGTACATCTGGTGTAATGTCGCCGCAGGCTGCCACAATACGTTGTTTCATATCCTCTGGGGTTGTAGGCACATCACGGTACACATTCTCCTTTAACGTACCCCACAGAAAGAAGTCCAGAGGTGTAAGATCAGGAGAACGGGCTGGCCAATTTATGCGTCCTCCACGTCCTATGAAACGCCCGTCGAACATCCTGTCAAGGGTCAGTCTAGTGTTAATTGCGGAATGTGCAGGTGCACCATCATGCTGATACCACGTACGTCGACGCGTTTCCAGTGGGACATTTTCGAGCAACGTTGGCAGATCATTCTGTAGAAACGCGATGTATGTTGCACCTGTTTTGGCCCCTGAAATGAAGTGACGACCAATGAGGTGGTCGCCAATGATTCCGCACCATACATTTACAGTACACGGTCGCTTTCGTTCTACCTGTCTGAGCCAGCGAGGATTGTCCACGGACCAGTAATGCATGTTCCGTAGATTCACTGCCCCGTGGTTTGTGAAACCCGCTTCATCGGTAAACAGGTAGAACTGCAACGCATTCTCTGTTAATGCCCATTGACAAAATTGCACTCGATGATTAAAGCCATCACCATGTAATTGCTGATGTAGCGACCCATGAAACGAGTGAAAGCGGTGACGATGCAGTATGCGCCTGACACTACTTTGACTGAGCCCACCGGCTCTCGCAATGTCCCGTGTACTCATGTGTGGGTTCATGGCAACAGCAGCTAACACACCAACTGCACCCGCTTCTCCTGTGACGGGCCTGTTACGGACCCGTTTGCGTGCTACGACCATACCTGTTGCATACAGTTGGCGGTAGATGTTTTGCAATGTGCGGCACGTTGGATGCTCTCTGTCCGGGTACCGTTCTGCATACACCCTGCAGGCTTCAGCTGCATTTCGTTGACACTCGCCATAGATGAGTATCATCTCCGCCTTTTCAGAGTTTGAATACACCATGGTCACAGTCCCTACATCACTACACTATCACAGAAATTTGGTAACACGGTGTACTACAGTTGGTCTGTGTGCGGAGACGAATGCAGAATAACAATAGCAGTGCGACAGCTAGACCAAACCACAACAGTTCACTACAGCCACACTCGTAAACACGGTCGCATCGTAAACGTGTCCCTGCAGATGCTGCTCGCCGACTGTGGCCCGTGTTTGTTACAACACGCAACTGAATGTCGGAGGTTTCAAGCGTCAACTTTAGGTTACAATATCTCCGGATGTAATTAACATTTTACAGTGCAACAAACGGCACTGATTACGGATTTGTTTATATGTTCAGATGTGCTAACAAAACTAACGTGGTTCCATTTAAAAAACGTAGGTTTGTGTTAAAAAACATACTTCCGTGCATTTTTATATGGTTTGTATTAAACAATTACACTAGCGCCTATCCTCACGTTCGGTCTGTGGAATCGGTTCGTCAGTATTTGATGTGGTTTAGGAAATATATCCAGCGGTAACGTTAGGTGACTCACCCTGTATACTAAGTGTATACCATTATTTGGAGAAGCTGCCGCCAAACCTGTTTACTTTTACATTCCGCTTAGTTGTCGTGGTTGAATACAGGTTTTCTTAAGGCTACATCTAATGCACAGCGCTTACAAGAAAGTATAGTTTCCTGCATCATGCTATTGCTAGCTAGGTAAAATATTTTGTGGTAGCTATGTTTAAAATGAATGTATTTTTGAAAGTATTGTTCGTCAAATATTTGAATAAATCGTCAACTCTAGGTGTGCCTGCACATGTTATAGCATAATAGCTGTAGCTGCGTTAGTTTGTACTACAGACTTAGGTAGGTTAGGTGTAACTTTTGATCTTTCAAGGGGTGATCGTGGCCATACGGCCCGGTTCTGTACTAGCCGCGGCTGGCGAGCTACGGGCCAGCCAGGCTGGCCGAGGCGAGACGCAAGTGAGCGAGCTGGCGGTGGCGTTGGTGGGCCAACAGTCCAGGACGAGCCAGCACGGCTGCGCCGCATGCCTCTGCCTCTGCCACTCAGTTTGACGTAAATATGTTTACCTCCTCTCCTGGAATCAGTATAAGAGCGGCAAGCAGAAATACACATCAGACTGTCTGCCGTAATGGCTCACTGGGAGAGATCTATTCGAGGAAGAGTAAAAAAAATGGTTCAAATGGCTCTGAGCACTATGGGACTTAACATCTGAGGTCATCAATCCCCTAGAACTTAGAACTACTTAAAACTAACTAACCTAAGGACATCACACACATCCGTGCCAAAGGCAGGATTCGACGCTGCGACCATAGCGGTCGCGCGGTTCCAGACTGAAGCGCCTAGAACCGCTCGGCCACACCTGCCGGCCTAGGTAGGGTCGTCGCTCTCACTGAGGAAGGAGGATGTTCCATCAGAGAAGCTGGCAGACGGTATGGCGTACCAAATACCACTGCAACGAGATGGTGGAGGATCTGCCTTGAAAGAGGCACCACCAACAGGGCTCCTGGATCAGGCAGGAAGAGAGTGGTCTCACAGCAGGAAGACAGGGACCTAGTGTCTAGGAGCAGAGAAAATCCCTTTCTGAACGCGAAGCAGTTGCGGCGGGAGACCAACTTCCTCGGCTCCAGTGACACGATTCGCCGAAGGCTGAGGGACGCTGGACTGCATGCACGACGATCCGCCGTGAAACAAGAGCTCAGCGAAGACAACGTTTTATACCGGCTAGCATTTACGGAGCTCCATCTGAGGGTGTCGTGGGACAACGTCATTTTCACTGATGAGAAGGTGTTTTCCACCAATAACGACGGTCCACGAATCGTTTACAGGCCGCAAGGGACTCGCCATCGACGCGAATATGTAACCACGACGAGAAGAAGTGGCCGGCTATCTGTTACCTGCTGGGGTTAGAATTCTGCGAGAGGGGCGGGAATTCTTCACAGGACAGAAGGAACTCTGGACAGCGTGCAGTATGCCAACATATTGGAAAATGTGATGCTTCCGTCAGTGCGAATGCTGTACGCAGAAGGGGACGTCACATTGGAAGAGGACCGTTCTCCCATTCACAAGTCTGCATTTGTTCAGCAGCGGCTCTCCACGATTGGCGTCAACATCATGGACTGGCCGCTACGGGCGGCTGATATTAAGTCCATGGAAAACATGTGGGCTGAGGTCACCAGAACATTAACAGAGAACTGGCCATGAAACCAACCAACTACTGCGGACGCTCTTTGGGACTGCGTCTTGGAAGCCTGGGAGAAAGTTGCTTCTTCAGGCTGTTACGTCCGACGACTTATATATTCTATGCCAAGACGCGTGATAGAAGTACAAAATAATGAAGGATTCTGGATAAAATATTAGAGTTCTTAAAATGTTTTGTTATGTCTTCTTTTTCGTCATTTTTCCTCATTGGGAGCTAGTGGAAGATCGCATGGCAACAGGAAAGATACAATATGGGTTAGCTTTCCTTTGAGTTGTCCTTTTAATTCGAGTGGGTTTCTTTTGAATATACAGTTTGTTAAGTATTCTATTTTGATTTCATTTATAACCTGTCTACATACTTACAAACTAATCAGCGTCGATGGACTCTGTCACAGTAGTTTTTGTTATTTCAAATACGTCTCTCTCTTGCCCTCCATTCATGAATACACCCTCTGTCCTCCACACAGTACGCCAACGATTTCATATTATATTTACTTGCCGCGCGCGATTAGCCGAGCGGTCTAGGGTGCTGCAGTTATGGACTGTGAGGCTGGTCCCGGCGGAGGTTCGAGACCTCCCTCGGGCATGGGTGTGTGTGTTTGTCCTTAGGATAATTTTGGTTAAGTAGGGTGTAAGATTAGGGACTGACGACCTTAGCAGTTAAGTCCCATAAGATTTCACACACATTTGAACATTTATGTTTACTCGTTGTTAATATCTCTTGTACTCTCTCTCACACTCTCTCTCTCTGACACTATCGCCGCGAGTGACCTTCTATTACACTCCCCCAAAACTTTGTAAACAAATCTAGCGGCTTCCAATGACGCTACATTTTCTCTTTTAATTGCTGCTGTCTTTACTCTCTATCATTCCTCTCACCACCTATGAAGCCGTATTCGCTGATCTCCCCTTCGCTATAACACATTCTTCGTTCTGAGAACAGTCCTTCCTTATCTCTCAATTCTAAGATAAAACGAACTTGGCACACATCTAAGTAAGCAATACTTTGCAAGCATTTCACGCTTATAGTTTGCACTTCTGCACTTCTATCCATTCCCAGATCCCGCCCTCCTTCCTGTTACGCGTCCTTTGATATCTGCATCTACATCTAAATGAACACTCTGCAATTCATAATTACCTGCTTGGCAGGGGGTTCTGTGGTCTGGTGGATTAATCTTGTATTGATGTGTAAAACGTGTAAGTTCACATCTCACGTCAGGCGTAGATTTTTAACGCACACAAGTAGCTCTCCTTCACCCCTAGTAACGCCAAGTGCAGAACGCCAGTAAGCTCCGTAGTTCAATATCCGCAGTAAATGTAACATCCCTTCGCTGCCAACTGGGCATTCGTTTGAGCTGCGACAGATGTAGAAACCCCGGGAGGCAGAGACTCTGTCACCAGTAAGCCGTCGTAAACTAGAAAACATTTTTCATTTAATGAACCAATTGCCATGTAAGTTCACAAGGCTCTTACTTTATTTGAAACTGAGACGTTGAAAATTGTGGTGCTGGACTGGGATTAGAATTCGATTTCACTGTGTTCCCGAAGATTGCAAACTCTTCTAGGCTTCCTCGAAAGGCATCTATTTGGTTTCGAATCCTGATCAGCACAAAATATTCATTATTTCATTTCAAGCCCTAGCATGTGCACTCCGAACTGCTGGTGAAAAATAGTTGCATTTTCAACGTCTCTTCGCGCGTTGTCAGCTGTAACGTGTTCGTTTCAACTCACAGCCACATGATGAGCTTTTTATCACAACATTACAAGATCAAACGTTTCCTTACAGCTTTTCAAGTTCAAATGGCTCTGAGCACTATGGGACTTAACAACTGTGGTCATCAGTCCCCTAGAACTTAGAACTACTCAAACCTAACTAACCTAAGGACATCACACACATCCATGCCCGAGGCAGGATTCGAACCTGCGACCGTAGCAGTCGCGCGGTTCCGGACTGCGCGCCTAGAACCGCTAGACTCTTTTCAAGTTCAAACATTCCTCTCCATCCTACTGGTGAAAACGGATTTGGGTTTGACGTTGTGTTCGTTGTGATCACCAACGACGACATGTTGTGGATTCAACTTATAGCCAGCAGTGTATTTTCCATTACATCATTGAAAGTACAAACATTCCATTCCTAGCTATTATTGGAAAATAATTTGATAGTTAAAGTTTCTTCATGACCACGTGTGCGGGGTTTTGAATTCCATTCAGCACAGAACTTTTCGTCGCCTGATGTCTAGCTAAACATGCGCCCATCCCGCTACTGGTGAACCAACAATAGCTATTTATCGTCTGTTCCTGGCTAGAAAACGACGGTGCTAGATGCTGGGTTCGAATTCCAGTCAGGCAAAAACAATTCTACCGTCAATTAAGGTTCCAGCATTTCGCAAAAAATTTGATATTTAACTTCTGATTTTATGTACAGTCGTGCTCAAAAGTATCCAGACGACCTGAATTGCATTTCGCCTGATTCCCATGCGACCTACATAACGCAGCTGTCTAGCAAGTCCTCTAATCGCTCCTTGGTACAATTGTTTGACTATTGAAAATGGTTCCAACTAATCACCACTAGAAAACGCTGCTCTGTATCGCAATAACTCAGGATGTAAAGTAATACCACGATACTGAAAATATCAGGGAACACCTCATCACAGATAAGACTGTCCTTACGGCTTGTAAGCTCACATTTATTGCAATAAATGACATACCTGAAATGTTAGCACTCTCATTATTACGTCAGATAGGTAATGCACGTAGTAAGTTCGTCGTATTCATGATTTCCTCTTCAAAGTAAGATACCATACTTGTTATTTAACACAAAATGTCATTAAAAATTTACGTTGTTCACGAGCAGCTAGTTGAGAATATGTATGAACTTCAAATGACACAACGAACCGACTCGTTCTGCATATGGATTCAAACCCAGGTCATGCAGGCTAGGCCGCGGTGGCCGTGCGGTTCTAAGGCACTTCAGTCCGGAAACGCGTGACTGCTACGGTCGCAGATTCGAATTCTGCCTCGGGCATGGATGTGTGTAGTGTCCTTAAGTTAGTTAGGTTTAAGTAGTTCTAGGTTCTAGGGGACTGATGACCTCAGATGTTGAGTCCCATAGTGCTCAGAGCCATTTGAACCAATCATGCAGGCTAAGATTTCGTGGCTGACGGAAATTAACAGTCATTCCTGACTAGGCATAAAGGGAGTGATATACCTCATTTTTGGACAGTATCTGTTAGCAAATATCAACTTTAAATTACGTAACGTAACATTTTTAACGGACGCGAATTCCTACCCAGCATCTATTGTTCCTGTTAACGAACTACGGGAGATGGTAAATACTGCTACTTCACAAGTAACTTACTTGAAATGCAGTGAGGTAAGGCTTTGTGTTGGACAGGAATTCGAACCCAGAACCTAATCGGATTGTTATCGAAGCACAATCAACTTTGACATATCGGATTTTCTTGGCAGTAGCTAGATGTATTAAATGAAATGACGAGACGAAACACTAATTTTTCCTTCCCAGGACTCCAAACCGGCACCTATCACTGTTATATTCTAGAGAAAAGGAACGTTAAGTATGGGTTTGTTACACCAGCAGCGACATGTGAGCATGTTTGAACTAGAAATAATATGACAAAGACTTCAGTGCTGACTAGGAATCAAACCCCACACATATCGTTGTTGACTACACACAAAGAGACGTCAGCTACCGAATTTTTCTCCACCAGCAGTTCGGAATAACATCCTTGAACTTACAGTGATCTCGCAAATAGTTCTGTGTCTCACTGGGAGTCAAAAACGTCAGATATCGTTAGTGTTGACAACGAAGGAAAATGCATTAAAAATAAAAATTATTATCCACCAGCAGATAGGTGTTCTCATGCTAGAGCTTGATAATACATAGTAAAAAGTTTAGTGCTGGGCCAGGATTCCAACCCAGTCGTGCGAAATATGTGGTTGTGTTGAGGAATCTGCAGTTTTGAACAAACAACAAGTTGTAGTCGAGCTGTATTGTTACGAAGGGATCAAATTCCGCGTTAAGGGCGGTCTGAGTTGCATTCCCAGTTCAGAACCAATTTTATCGACATACACAAGCTCAAATAAAAGACGGAATAAGTGTCCTGTGACCATACACAGGGTTTGTTTCGTCACTAGAAATAAATAACGAGTAAAAAAAAAGATTACCGGTGATAGAGTTTCTACATGGCCCCACTCCTTACTTTATTGTGGTTCCTCCTAACGTCTAGTTGGTAGAGAAGGAATATCATGTTTAATGTGATTTTCAGACCATAATGCCATTATACCTTCTTCACTTGGCGTAGCCAGAAGAGAATAGAATCTACCTCTCCCTATCAAAAAACATCGGCAGAAGTTGGAATCGAACCAAGACCAACCTCATATGAAACTACCATCAGTCAAACAGACCACCAAACCCTCTTCTCTACGACTCATTTCTCTATCATAACACAGTTGCGGCACACAAGATGAGAATTCTGACACACAGGCTCCCTGTAGTGGTTTGCAGGATGTTCAGTACATTCATTTGCTTGGTTGACCGAATCGCCATGAACTAGCTGCCTTGGGTACCCAGTGCATACATTCGACTCTATTTTGTAATCACCGAAATAAAATAACGTAACTGCCACCTACACAGAACTACCAACAGTGTAGGATGCAGAAATGTAAATAGCACGTGTTCCTTTCCATTTGAGCTACTCTATTGCGCTATCTGTTTGCTGAAACCATCGTGCAGTGCAAAAGAAATGCTGTAACTGTCTGTCTCTCAGAAGTCTAGATCCGGCCATATGCATTATCTCACAGCACTGTGGAATGCCGAAGTTCTGAAGGAACTGTTGTTTAGTTCCAGAGTTGCTGTAGCTACGTCACAGCTAGTAACGTAACGGCAAGCGCCGCGCACTGTTGATAAGACGTCGCGTGTTCTATTACATTCGCTATTAGAGTTTTTTAAAACGCTGTTCTGTTGTCTGCTGAAGTTAACAATTTAATGGAACTTTGAACATAATTCTCTTCACTTCTCAACCCAAAATAGTCGCATGTGGAAAAAAGGCTAACTTCTGCGTCATTTTATTCTTTTCAGATTTAATAGACGGTCAGGCAGCAGATGAGTCTCGAAGCTTTTATATAATGTATGGGGAGAGTGCATCGTGCCAAAATAGTCAGAAAAGTATTTTCTACATTAGCTGTCGTCTGGTAGAGGCATTTTATTCTTCTTCAAACCTTGTTTGACTGCTTTAACTCAGAACAAGTTTTCTACATGCATGTAGTCAATAAACTGCATGTGCATTCTCATACTGTTATAGGTAACATCAGAGAATTCGCATATATCGCTTGTGATTAATTTCTTTTGTAAGTAGGCTGTTTAGGTTTTTTTATTGGTAACGCCACCTCTGTGTGAAAATCACTGGCTGTGCTGTGTGCAGTCTGTGGCTACTTTGCATTGTTGTAATACTCGCCATTGTAGTGGTAGGCAGCTGGACGTGAACAGCGCGTAGCATTGCGCAGTTGGAGGTGAGCCGCCAGCAGTGGTGGATGTGGGGAGAGAGATGGCGGAGTTTTGAAATTTGTCATGAACTGCTATATTTATATATGATGATATCAAGGTAAATACATTGTTTTTTCTCTATTAATATCTTTCATTTGCTAACTATCCCTATCAGTAGTTAGTGCCTTCCATAGTTTGAATCTTTTATTTAGCTGGCAGTAGTGGCGCTCGCTGTATTGCAGTAGCTCGAGCAGCGAAGATTTTTGTGAGGTAAGTGATTTGTGAAAGGTATAGTTTAATGTTAGTCAGGGCCATTCTTTTGTAGGGAATTTTGAAAGTCAGATTGCGTTGCGCTAACAAAATATTGTGTGTCAGTTTAAGCACAGTCATGTATAATTGTTCTAAGGGGACGTTTCATATGTCGACCCTTAGCCGAGGATACCTCACTGGAATCTTCTGGTTTTTTTCTTGCAGTTTGTGTAATTAGCGTAGCTTTTGTTTATTGCTGGCGCATAATTGTAGAGAGAATCTCCTTTGTAGTTGCAGTCTTTCATTGTTGTACAGTAAAACAGGTGTGGCATGCACGTAGATTTGCACCAAGTATTTCGCAGCTGCGCTTGCTATTAAGTAGACATTATATCCATTGCTATGTTATTTTATTTTGCTCTTCAAATTGTGCTTTTCTGTGTTATCGTGTGAAATATTGTGACAATTATGGCGTGTGAAAAACGTAATACTAGGCTCCAAAATAAACTGAGAAATGACAGTGAAGACGAAAGCAGTGTGTTAGCGCCTCCGAGTAGTGAATTAACTGATGTTCAAAGTAGTAATTTGGTAATTGTGCATAGGGAAATGGAGCGGGCTGCAAACAATGGTGTAGACAGTGAAACAGGTAGTGAACAGGGAAGCATTATCGATCGATCGGTCGGCAACAGCTCGCCTCAGGAATCCGAAATGACAGGACACAATTTCGCAAATACTGTAGATTCAGGTTTTGGGTCATCACCGTTTTCTCAAATAAGTCAAGACACATTTTCCGGTTGTCAAAATGTGAATGTTGCCGGTGCAAATGCACCGCCGAAAAGCGTAGAGAAACAGATTCCAGACACTAATACATTATTATTGCAATTAATGCAACAAATGGAACAAAATCAGAGGCAAATGGAACAAAATCTTAAAAAGTTAGACACAATGGAACAACACCAGAGACAAACACAGCAACAGTTAGACACAATGGAACAAAATCTTCAAAAGTTAGACACAATGGAACAACACCAGAGACAAACACAGCAACAGTTAGACACAATGGAACAAAATCTTCAAAAGTTAGACACCACACGTGAACAAACACGTGAAGATTTAACTACTGAGTTACATAACATTGAATCGAAATGTCAAAAAGTCTGTAATGACGTAAAAACACAAATTTGTGAGCATTTTCAACCTATTTTTTCGCGGCATGAAAATGCATTACAGAATCACAAAGCAGCCATAAAAGAACTGCAAACCATTGTTCATGAAAATCATGAGACCTTGTGGGCTAAAATTGACTCAGTTGCATCTACCGATTCGGTTACGCAACTTGCAAAAATTCAGGAAAACTTAAAGGACACAGTAGATTCGATTTCAACACAAATGGACACTCTGAAACTTGGTTCAGGAAAACACACTGAGGAAATGTGTTCACTATCGGAGAAAGTAGCCGAACTTTCGGATCAGGTCACTAACTTATCTACAAAGGTAGATGATGATCTGAATGACACAAGACCTGTAGCCTTCACTGACACAGAAGAGTATGAACAAATTAGAAAATTCAAACAGAATCAAAATCAAATCAATACACAGTACAAAAGAGAAATACGGGAAGTACAAGATCAGCTGACACAGGTAATACAAGAATTACGTATTTCAGAGGATACTCGCGCCCCAATACGGGAAGAGGGACACAGAAATACGGAACAGCCACAAAATAATAACACAGGGCATTTCGGAAGTTATGAAAGAAATTGGCAATGTGCACCGAATTTTGAGATGGAACGGCCGACACGACCTAACAATGACCGATATGCGACTCGCCGACATGATGATTTTGACTATAAGCTGTTCATTACTACATGTAAATTCAAAACATTTAAGAATTCTGGCAACGACATTCATCCACAAGCATGGCTCCATCAATTCTCTCATTGTTTTCCTCCCAACTGGTCGTTAGAACACAGATTAGAATTTATGTGTGGCTACTTGGAGAATGAACCAGCTGTAAGAATGCGATCGGTAATTCACGATTGCCACAGTGAAGGAGAGTTTTACCATGCCTTCCTCTCAGCATATTGGTCTCAAGCCACACAAGACCGAGTAAAACATAGCATCATAATGATGAAACGTTTCGAACAATCTGAATTTTCCAGTCTTATGAAATATTTTGAAGACATGTTGCATAAGAATCAGTATCTTTCAAACCCATACAGCCCCTCAGAACTCATCCACATTTGCTTAATCAAACTGCCTGAACATTTACGACATATTATTTTGGCAGGACGTTGCAAAGACGACATTGAAGCATTTCAGGGACTCTTACAAGAACTGGAAATTGACACAGACCGTCGCGGGATGCGAAAACAGGAAAACAATCACTACAGGTCACATCCGTCACAATTTCGTGACGACAGAAGCAATAACTGGACACGAGAAGCCTATTCTTACAACGCAAATCGTGACCAAAACAGACACCACCCATATGACAACCACTGGCAGAGCTATAATAGTTACAGAGAAAGATCGCTTTTCCGTAGTAATGAATATGACAGAGATTACCTTAGAAACAGACAATATGGGAACCAAAACAATTATTATCAAGGGAGACAGAATAACTTGAGACGCAACAGTTCAGCGCGCAGTTACGATTCAGGGAGAAATTCTCCACCACGTGACGGACAAGGAAGAAACTACGGAATCTACCGACATGACGACAGATGATATGATCGTAACGACAGACCTGAAATGCATCAGAACTGGCGGGATTTAAACAGGGCAGGGCCTTCTCGTCAGAGTGAATTTGTAGAAGCTAGGTCTCCTAATCCCAATAACGGCGCGCGCCAACAAAGAGACAGACAATGACTCGCGCCGCAGGCACCCACGTGCGCCGGCTGGCTCAGAGAAAAATAACATTGACGCTAACCTTGAGAAAAATTCCAGTATTCTTTACCGACGTATACCGCCTGACAATTGCATTCAAGTTCAAACTCTGAGTACCATGAAGAGTAAAGGTTTACACCACATTTCACATGTAAAACCGTTTATTGAAAGATAATCTGCTTTTTAACTTAGTCTTTGTTATAAAATTTTTCGCTTCACATTATTAATATGCTTTGTCAGACTTAGAATCTGTTAACATGCAACAATGTTTGAAGTTAAATATCCAATCAAGAACCAAGAGAACTTATTTAAACAGAAATTACGAATGCATTGTTATTGTGAACAGACGACAGAGTGTTGTTGTGTGTGTACATTCTTGCTTGTTAGCTGCACGATTACGTAACGACTATAAGGCTCACATATTTAGAACTTTTACCAGTACTGGTAATGAGATTTTAATGCAACATTTTGGTTTACTTGAAAATATATTCTGGATTTAAAGTACTTTCAGTGAGATACCAGATGGCACAGTGGTTAGTTTATGACAGCTACACGATTTTATCACGACGCTACTAATGAGTGACAATTTGCAATGTTGCTTTTGCAGTGTTTCTGTTTTATATCTGCACAGTTTTTCTGTATTATTCTGGAAAGTCAAACATGTTTTAGTAGTAGCTTTTGTGGTATAGCTTCAATGAGACTGCCTTTTCCGTAGCACAACAATATGTTACAACACAGTACTTTCTTCATCACGGCAATAAGCGTAATAACTAAGATATCTATACGCAAAGCATTTCACTTTTGTGTATTATGAGGTAAGTACATTGACTTCTGCAGAACTTAGCTTTCGGAGGACGATAACTACGACACTTCCACACAGATTATGTTGCAACAAGACGCACATTTAGCGCTACAGTACACGTATTTGAGTGATTAATTTTGTACTTAAAACATTTATTTTTAAAGAGTTTTGAATTACAAAGAAAGTTTTCCGTGATACATTTCATTCCATTGCCGTAATCTGTAACACCTGAGGGTATAATTACATTAATCCTCAGGGGGGTACACGCTTACTTTGTGTACCATGTGTGTGGCAACCACAAGGAACCCTAGCTAATATGGTATTTGCTTATACAACGTTTCACATCGGTACCATATTTCTCTAACACACAAATTACACAGCTATCTGATCATTTAACTGAGAGATAAACATTTTTTTTACTACATCAGTGACACATATTTACGCAATACACAGTTGGGTAACTTCACACTTATGAAACTGTATTTTGTCTGTACTTTGTAAACTGTTCATATTTTTTCGGAATCATTGTGATACTATGAGAGCTTTGAATGATGTATTTGGTAAGGGAGCATGATTTTAAAGTACGTTTGAGGTAGATGACACTATTGAAATGAGCAGAGAATTTTTTTTAGGTTTTGAAATTATTGCAGAAAGCTACGACGTTTTTGAGATTTGACTGAGGTGTTATGATGTTATTATTACGGCAACGATGTGTACTATGCTGTTGAGATATGTTTATGATCAATAAGATGATGCTACCGTATATGAGGAATAAGAAGTATGTTGGAAACCAAGAATCGTACTTTAAGAGTTATGAAATGTGCGTAAATGCGTGACTGTATCACAATGCTGACGAATATTTTATTTGGACACTTATATTTATAGGATTTTCTTTCTACAGATTTGCAACGCTAATTCTTGACCTGTGAAATATTTTTATGTGAGACTGTCACTGCAGCGGAAACTGCTGTCGTAAATATTTCCGTAAGAAAGTTAAGTGACCACCTGCACGTAATGCGTCGCGGGCACCCACCTGGGCGACAGCCGCCCGAAAAAAAGCCATTAGCCTTTCAGCGGCACAGGTAGAAAAAAAAGGGGGAGGCCATTATCCTCGCTATTGACATTTCCTTGTTGAAAGTATACTGTGGAGCTCGTAATTGATGATATTTACTGAAATGCCTAATGAAATGACAAGAAATATTTTTACATCTGCACACCTAATTACGACAAGCGTCTTTCTACGAGAGTTGAGAGAATTTCTACTAACTTATGAAATGTCACATGACTATTGAATGATATTTGTATGCTTTGGTTTGCGTAATTGCTTATTTCATTTGATACCTGTTTTCCAGCTCTGTTACAGCATTAGTTTTATAAAATAAACTTAGATGCATTTGCTAATGTGAACACTTTCTGCCAACAGATCTATTAAATGATAATTTTGTAATCCACATTCTTTAAAAAAAAAGGAGCACTTGGAAAGGAAAGAACAGTAAGAAGGGACTAGTAACAGTAACTGGACACATAATTTTCTTTTCAAGTACATGGTAATATTTTTTTACAGTAAGTTGTTGTGGTGCACCACTTTAATTACTTAGACATTAAGATGTGATTATACATTTCCCTTATCTGCATTGTTATTTTTAGTGTACTATTTTTTCTGCTTGAGCTATGTCATGTTTAGATATAAGCTGCTGTTTGCCAGGCATAGTGCTACTGAATTTTAATTTGTGTTATTCTGTTAAGCCAGTTTTACTAATGATTTATTTTTATTGTTTGCTGCACATTGCCTTAGATTAGTTGTAATATTACAATTGCTTTGCTAATTTCTTAATGCTGCTTGCTTTTCAAATCTGCATTTTTTTTATTTCTGTTTATATTAATTGTTTTGTGCTGCTGAATTGCCTCGTCCCTTAGTTTAGTATCTGGGCTCAGTAGATTTAAGTTAGCTTAAGAGAATGAGTTGCGATGAATTGGAAGAAACGCATTGAGAAGATATAAGAAACAGATTTGGCAAAAATGAGTATTGTACACTGAGAAATAATTATTTTGAAAGAAATATGAATAGAATACAGGAAGCAGGTATAGATAGGACTTTTTGGGAATAATAATGAACAAAGGGAGATCTCCATGCAAAATACTGCAGTAAAACAAACCCTGTCCTTTCCCTTTTGTGTTATCCCACTATATGTTTGTGTACCCTTGTGTATTTGTTTTCTTCCTGTCTCTGTGTACTGTTTCATAGAACTTTTTTCTCTTCTAATACTAAGTTACATTCACTATGATGAGGAATACTGTTATCCTCAAATACAAATGGCATTAATAATGTGTTATTTACTTTGTAAAGATGTTTAGACATTATTTATTCTGTTTTGTGTTAATGCTCATGTGTGAAGTTGATGTTTCGAAAGTTATTCTGATCTTTTATGTATGTACTCATGTCATAATTCCTGTAACACTGACGTATATGTCTATTTCTATTCTTTTGTAACGCCTGTTTTACTACAAATGTTATCTGTACTGTTATGTTCTTTAATGATGTATTTTGTACCTTTGTAATTGTACTCTCATGTTATAAAATTGTGATTGACACCAGTTCATCTTATTATTAACTTGTAAGTTACATTTCACTCCACACGTTTCTGTTGGTCATAGTATATTGACAATATGTGAGAAGTAGGGACTGTTAGTGTTTGCACGTGTGTTAATAATTCAGCAAGGGACTGGATAACAGCATTGTTGGTTCTAAGGACAGTTTCGAAAACTTTGTGAGTGCACAAGTGGTGGTTTATGGACTTGGTATATTATCCACAAGACTCTTCAATGGTGATTGTGCACATGCACAGTCGCAACAGATGGCTGCTGGCGTCTCTACAAGGACTACAGTGGGTCTGCATCTTTGATGACCCACCAGTACCATTATCTCTACAAGGACTACAGTGGGTCTACATCTTTGATGATCCATCAATACCATTATTTCTACAAGGACTGCAGTGGGTCTGCACCTCTGGTGGCCCACCAGTACCGTAATCTCTAGCAGGACTACAGTGGGTCTGCTCTGTGATGACCTACCTACCAATATTCTTCAAAACGTCGAATGACTCTGCTGTGGGTTTGCTCTGTTGTGGCCCATTACCTGTCTGCATGTCGAGAGTCAGCACTGTCTTTCCGTTGGGAGGTCAACACTACTTCTTCAAGACTGCATGGAATTCCACTACTTCTGTGTGCATTTTCTTTTACTGCTCAGACTTTGAGAAAAACACTGCAATTTTACTGGGACGAATGATGAGGACTGTCTTTATGGACTGTGAGAAAATTTGAGCTTTTGACCAACATTGTATCAATAAGTGTGTGCATTTGATTTCTTTGTTATTGTAATTATGAAAATTTTTTTCAAATCTGTATTGGCCACTGCCCAAACCAATTTGTAAAATTTTTTTGTGGGGAGCTTGGGGGCTATGTAAGTAGGCTGTTTAGGTTTTTTTATTGGTAACGCCACCTCTGTATGAAAATCACTGGCTGTGCTGTGTGCAGTCTGTGGCTGCTTTGCATTGTTGTAATACTCGCCATTGTAGTGGTAGGCAGCTGGATGTGAACAGCGCGTAGCATTGTGCAGTTGGAGGTGAGCCGCCAGCAGTGGTGGATGTGGGGAGAGAGATGGCGGAGTTTTGAAATTTGTCATGAACTGCTATATTTATATATGATGATATCAAGGTAAATACATTGTTTTTTCTCTATTAATATCTTTCATTTGCTAACTATCCCTATCAGTAGTTAGTGCCTTCCATAGTTTGAATCTTTTATTTAGCTGGCAGTAGTGGCGCTCGCTGTATTGCAGTAGCTCGAGCAGCGAAGATTTTTGTGAGGTAAGTGATTTGTGAAAGGTATAGTTTAATGTTAGTCAGGGCCATTCTTTTGTAGGGAATTTTGAAAGTCAGATTGCGTTGCGCTAACAAAATATTGTGTGTCAGTTTAAGCACAGTCATGTATAATTGTTCTAAGGGGACGTTTCACTTTCTCATGTTTAGTATTGTTTTAACAACACTAAAAGAAACCTTACGAAAACTGTGCACTGTATTGTAAGAAATGAAATAAAACTACCCACGATTACCTTACGACGAAAGTAAGTCTGTTTTAACAAAACTGAGTATCTCTACACAAGCGTGCCTCTATCTGCACGAATTAGTAAAATACTACTCACTTAGATTTCGATTGGGTCTGTGTTTAAATGGTATGCTGTGTCATACTCAACAGGTATGCAAACGTGGCATTTCATAAATAAAGTTGCGTATTCCTAGAAACCCAAAATTTGCTTGTCCGCAGCGGAAAGAGGCGTTACCTGTTGTGTAGCATTGTAAGTTTTTCGCCATTGCACTATGAGCTGAAAGTATTTTCTTGCGATTTGCTAATCAATTTATTTCCTTCATACTTATCACCCTGTCATGGGAGTCTTAAGTGAAGAACGTTATTGAATTTCGTATCGTTGACGGTCTATTCGAATTTCTTCAGAGACGCTTGTATTGTATAGCAGCTTGGCAGTCAGAAAGCCGAGATCTATGACTATTAACACAACTTACTGAGTCGAGCTGCCAAGAGGATTTGATGTGTAAAGGTTTTCTTCTCATTTTATTACAGAATTTTTTCTGGGAATTCGCAGCGCCATGAAATAATACACAAAGAAAAGCTCGCACGTGCTGCCCCTACCACGGTTAGAAATGACGATTTTCTTAACCGTTGGAACACGAGACACGGGCGGTACCACCGGGCTACGGACACACTGCTGCCAGCACGCCACTCTCGTCATGGTATTGGTCGCTCAGCCTCATAACGCATCGTGGAAGATATTAAAAGTTGTCAATTATGTGAAGAATAGCATTCCTTTAGCCAAAAAATTTCTGTCTCAGTGTTTTAGTTTACGTGAGGATTATATACCACGAGTCATTCAAATGGAAAGGAATTTAGCGAGTCAGTTCAGTACCATACGCGGAAGTGATTGCACTGTCACAGTGTTGCCAAATGTTTGTGACGATCTTACCAATTCTCAGCTGTGCTAGGAACAGCTCTGTAGCGTTATAGGAGGAGAATCCTGTGCTCGTGTTATAGGAGGATACGGAGAGGAGGCGCGGGGTTTGGTTAATATGCAGCGTTTTCTCCTACCAGCTGTGTCAAACATTCAGGTGTGTGATCTTCCATCACGATTACAGTTTCCCACAAAATATATACGATAAAACACTTACCTTGTTACTTTGTTACAAAAGATTATTTCAGTACAATAAAAAGTCTTTGGAAATCAACTTTGCCAACCTGTCACGAAAAGTATGATAACAAACACTTTGCACCTCGAAATCGATTGCATCTAAGTGCAGTCTTGTGATCATACAAGTAGAATTTCATGAATTGCACGAGAATGTAGAAATATGTTGGTGCGAATGGAAGCTGTAAGAAACACAGTTACCTAATTATTCTGTACCACGTAATAATCAATTCATTTGATAATTCAGAAGAGAAGAAACTAAAAATTATGCCCATTAAGACAGAAGCTAAAGTGCAGATGCGGGCACTGTGCAGATCTGCGCTTTTTCATCTTCAGATCTATACAAATAATGTATACTAACCAGCGTATTAATTGCTTTCGTAATGTTTCCCTCTTGTATAGTCTTCTTATGATGAAGTGGATCCACACCCATGAGTCTGATTTTTTCTTTGTATCCTTCCATCTACTATCTTTGTGTGTTATTGTTCGGTGTTCAAGAAGCAAAATATTATGCCTGCTCCCAAGAGGTATTAAAATGAGGTCGCAAAAAGGCTAACGAATTATAATCAAAATACAGTGAGACGCCAATTTGTCTGTCGTCATGGTGTTAAGTGGACAGAAATAGTTGGGTGTTATTGTCGTCTTTTCTTATTGAGATATTACCCTGACACAAGACGCCGATATAAATGTGTATATTCTCCGTGACGAAACATCCCACATTCCATTCATCCTGATCCATTCGTTACGTGCATCGGCGGCAATGAGTGATAGGAAAGCTGTTGTGGGGTGACGAATAACAATAACAATGGTAGTAATTACAAATCAATAATCAAGGATGTTTACTGCATTACAGACGATTAACAAAATAACCTAGAATGGCTGAGTGTTTAATTGGCGTACTGAGTAGGTGTTCTTACCACTTTGTTACTGAATTCTGTTCTAATTGTTTGCAGAGACAAAACAAAGAGCCCTGTAGCCATACATATCGCTAGTATGAGATATTACCTATCAACTATCCTTGCTTTACATCACGAGACGAACATGGCGTCACTGAGCTGATATTTGAAATACATTTCTGTTTTCTCTCTCTGTCTCTCTCTCTCTTTTTATTTTTATTTTAATTTTTTGAGGAAAGTATCGAGAAGCGCGATGATAAGCAAGTAGGCATATAACCTGTTTACAGTTATTTTCATCGGGATACATAATGCAAAAATACAACTTTTAAGTGTGTTATTGCGTAATTCCAGTTATTGACAGTCTATTCGTGAGCTTGCTCGCATTCAGTGGGGTGAAACCTATCACAGAAGCAAGCAAAACACATAAACGAAATCTCGCTGCACTGACGTGTTGTCCGATATATTGCACGGAAAACATATTTGATTCATGTTGCTAAATACAGCTCTATCAGATATCAATTTGGAAGCGTACCAAGTGTATAAAAGTGTATCTTGAAATACGCAGAAAGGCCCATAGAGGTATTCGACTGAAACATAGCCATGACCAAAATTGTAACTGGGGTGGACAGCATCGTCGTCTACCACCTTGACAACTCGAACGGTGACAGTGCTCGACCGGTTACTTACGTTTACTGGTATCAAAGCTACAGCATGAAAACACAAAAATGTTAATGACCCGAAGAATATTAGTTTTGGAACCCATAGAAAGTAAAGCAGTCATCAGTCGCAAGAGTGGTTTGAACACCTCAGTGCTTTAATAGGCACGGACTTGTTGGAGGTGGTGTGCTGTTGCTTTCATCCGACCTTTGAGTTGACTTACCTAGCCAGTTAATAGGGGAACCTACAGTTTAACGTGGCTTTCGGACCACAGTGCAACTCGGCATTTTTCACATCAACAAACACTGCCCCAGGGGAAATATGTGTAAAACGGCACATAAAATCGTGGGACTGGTGAGAGATCGAACCTGAGACCTTCCTATCCATAGTCTTGCTCTTTATCACCTTGCCACCATGTAACCAACACGGTGGTTTCTGCTTGCCATTAAAATTAAGGATCTCTCGTGTGTGCCTGCGTTTGCACTTGCGTGTCCCTTAGGAGACCTTATCTTTGGGATTACCCTCGTATACGTGTGTGTAAACGCCTTCCAATGCCCACTCAAGGAAGACAAGGATACCTAGTCTAGCTTCAATATTACAAATACGTCTCTGTTTGTGGATGAACGCAAACTTTGGTTGATAATCATTTTGAATATTTATCAGTACTGTACCCATTGGTGTGAAACTCGTTTTCTACCAATGATTCCCACAGCTACAGGAACACTTCTTTAATACCTCTTACACAAAATACTTACGCAGTGCTATCAGACGAAAAGATCAACCTGACACAAACTGTGGGAAGTTTGTTTTACAACCTTCGTACCTGGATAAAGAGCTTTTCCTATTTGAGATATCTGTGAACGTTGCTGCATAAGACGATTTAAGAAGAAACTAAATTCCCTCAGCTACGTCAATGTTTAAAGAAATCGTGTTAACGGCACTAAATCGTGGTTTGTAAATCGTTTACCAGCCGTACTCTGACGCATTTCGCTGGTTCGAAGGCAAAAAGCTTACTGACAAATTTCACAGAAGGAAAAGGGGATCGAAATGTCTCCCACTCGAAGGTCATGTTGTTTTACTTAAATAATTACAAAATCGGGTAAAACGAACAATGAGGTTGTCAAAATACTGTTGTCAATATGATGTTGCACCGCCCAGGGCCTGTAATGATAAAGGGCCCGTTTAGGTCAGGCATATTGTACACAGAAGTGGAAGAGAGAGCACCACTAAATTCTATAATCCGTATGCATTGCATACACACAGAAATTACTGTTACAGTGTACTTATGGAGCCCAATGAGTGAATTGCATATTTTCCGGTGGGAAAGAGCACTGGCAAACAGTCTTCGCTACATTAGGTTACTTAAACTGGCGTCACTTTGAGCTAGAATTTATGGCCAGCGACTAAGTGTAGGACAGTGAGTCGGATGCGGGTTTTGCAACTGTGAAATATTTTCCTTACATTATGGCAGCGAATATTAAATTTGAACTAATAATGCGAAAATTTTGGACTTGCATAGCTTAGAATGAAAATCTTTCTGTTTATTGCAAAGGAAAACAATTGATTTTCTAAAACATTCTGTGTCATACACAACTTGAAACGGGTCACGTCGACCAAATCATATGGAAGAACCGACAGCGACGTATATTGGAAGGCAGTAAGATCCCCTGGCTTTTGGTTTGGCAGTATTCGACAACCATTTCTAGGCGCAAGTAAATGAAGAAAGGCAGCGCATTTTCGTTATCGAGTAACGTCTTCATCAAATACTTTAGTTTTAATGTGATTTACGAGTAATTGCTGACGTTTGATATTAACATGAAAAGGATTCCGTAGACAGGGAAAGAACTTGTTCTTGGGCAACTACTTCTATAATGACCAAAAGGACTTAAATGATTTTCAAGTACATGTGTTCCAGCAGCGGTATGAAGAAAATGATAGTAATAATGACGGTGATAACCGAATTATCCGGTAACTTCACACTTCACAGTGGATTTTCTCGAACTAAGAAATTTCCTGAATTAGTGAAAATTTCAAAATGGCTTCAAATCGAGGCTATGACGCCTTGAAGATTCTTCACATCCTGCTGACATCAGGGAGGTACCCGTGGTCGAGGGGTAGCGTTTTTGATTCATAATCAAAACGTCTTCAGTCCCGGGTTCGATCCCCGCCATTGCCTAAATTTTGATAAATAATCAGCATTGGCGGCCGAAGACTTCCGGCATAAGAAGTCAGGGTCATTCTGCCAACGGCCTTGTCAAAGAGGGCGGAGGAGCGGATAGAGGTTCAGGGCACTCTCTTGTCCTAGGGGTGGGAAATTGCCCCTAAAGGCGGAAGAATCAGCAATGATCAACGACATGAGGATGCAGAAGGCAATGGAAACCACTGCATTAAAGACACGTAACGTGTACCCACAGGACATGTGGCCTGTAATTGAAGAAGTGTCATGATGATCTCTCCATTGGCAAAAGATTCCGGAATAGTCCCCCATTCGGATCTCCGGGAGGGGACTGCCAAGGGGGAGGTTGGGGAGGTTACCATGAGAAAAAGATTGAATAATCAACGAAAGGATAACGTTTTACGAGTCGAGGCGTGGAATGTCAGAGGCTTGAACGTGGTAGGGAATCTAGAAAATCTGAAAAGGGAAATGCAAAGGCTCAATCTAGATATAGTTGGGGTCAGTGAAGTGAAGTGGAAGGAAGACAAGGATTTCTGGTCAGATGAGTATCGGGTAATATCAACAGCAGCAGAAAATGGTATAACAGGTGTAGGATTCGTTATGAATAGGAAGGTAGGGCAGAGGGTGAGTTACTGTGAACAGTTCAGTGACCGGGTTGTTCTAATCAGAATCGACAGCAGACCAACACCGACAACGATAGTTCAAGTATACATGCCGACGTCGCAAGCTGAAGATGAACAGATAGAGAAAGTGTATGAGGATATTGAAAGGGTAATGCAGTATGTAAAGGGGGACGAAAATCTAATAGTCATGGGCGACTGGAATGCAGTTGTAGGGGAAGGAGTTGTAGGGGTTACAGGAGAATATGGCCTTGGGACAAGGAATGAAAGAGGAGAAAGACTAATTGAGTTCTGTAACAAGTTTCAGCTAGTAATAGCGAATACCCTGTTCAACAATCACAAGAGGAGGAGGTATACTTGGAAAAGGCCGGGAGATACGGGAAGCTTTCAATTAGATTACATCATGGTCAGACAGAGATTCCGAAATCAGATACTGGATTGTAAGGCGTACCCAGGAGCAGATATAGACTCAGATCACAATATAGTAGTGATGAAGAGCAGGCTGAAGTTCAAGACATTAGTCAGGAAGAATCAATACGCAAAGAAGTGGGATACGGAAGTACTAAGGAATGACGAGATACGTTTGAAGTTCTCTAACGCTATAGATACAGCAATAAGGAATAGCGCAGTAGGCAGTACAGTTGAAGAGGAATGGACATCTCCAAAAACGGCCATCACAGAAGTTGGGAAGGGAAACATAGGTACAAAGAAGGCAGCTGCGAAGAAACCATGGGTAACAGAAGAAATACTTCAGTTGATTGATGAAAGAAGGAAGTACAAACGTGTTCCGGGAAAATCAGGAATACAGAAATACAAGTCGCAGAGGAATGAAATAAATAGGAAGTGCAGGGAAGCTAAGACGAAATGGCTGCAGGAAAAATGTGAAGACATCGAAAAAGATATGATTGTCGGAAGGACAGACTCAGCATACAGGAAAGTCAAAACAACCTTTGGTGACATTAAAAGCAACGGTGGTAACATTAAGAGTGCAACGGGAATTTCACTGTTAAATGCAGAGGAGAGAGCAGATAGGTGGAAAGAATACATTGAAAGCCTCTATGAGGGTGAAGATTTGTCTGATGTGATAGAAGAAGAAACAGGAGTCGATTTAGAAGAGATAGGGAATCCAGTATTAGAATCGGAATTTAAAAGAGCTTTGGAGGCCTTACGGTCAAATAAGGCAGAAGGGATAGATAACATTCTATCAGAATTTCTAAAATCATTGGGGGAAGTGGCAACAAAACGACTATTCACGTTGGTGTGTAGAATATATGAGTCTGGCGATATACCATCTGACTTTCGGAAAAGCACCATCCACACAATTCCGAAGACGGCAAGAGCTGACAAGTGCGAGAATTATCGCACAATCAGCTTAACAGCTCATGCATCGAAGCTGCTTACAAGAATAATATACAGAGGAATGTAAAAGAAAATTGAGAATGCGCTAGGTGACGATCAGTTAGGCTTTAGGAAAAGTAAAGGGACGAGAGAGGCAATTCTGACGTTACGGCTAATAATGGAAGCAATGCTAAAGAAAAATCAAGACACTTTTATAGGATTTGTCGACCTGGAAAAAGCTTTCGACAATATAAAATGGTGCAAGCTGTTCGAGATTCTGAAAAAAGTAGGGGTAAGCTATAGGGAGAGACAGGTCATATACAATGTACAACAACCAAGAGGGAATAATAAGAGTGGACGATCAAGAACGAAGTGCTCGTATTAAGAAGGTTGTAAGACAAGGCTGTAGCCTTTCGCCCCTACTCTTCAATCTGTACATCGAGGAAGCAATGATGGAAATAAAAGAAAGGTTCAGGAGTGGAATTAAAATACAAGGTGAAAGGATATCAATGATACGATTCGCTGATGACATTGCTATCCTGAGTGAAAGTGAAGAAGAATTAAATGATCTGCTGAACGGAATGAACAGTCTAATGAGTACACAGTATGGTTTGAGAGTAAATCGGAGAAAGACGAAGGTAATGAGAAGTAGTAGAAATGAGAACAGCGAGGAACTTAACATCAGGATTGATGGTCACGAAGTCAATGAAGTTAAGGAATTCTGCTACCTAGGCAGTAAAATAACCAATGACGGACTGAGCAAGGAGGACATCAAAAGCAGACTCGCTATGGCAAAAAAGGCATTTCTGGCCAAGAGAAGTCTACTAATATCAAATACCGGCCTTAATTTGAGGAAGAAATTTCTGAGGATGTACGTCTGGAGTACAGCATTGTATGGTAGTGAAACATGGACTGTGGGAAAACAGGAACAGAAGAGAATCGAAGCATTTGAGATGTGGTGCTATAGACGAATGTTGAAAATTAGGTGGACTGATAAGGTAAGGAATGAGGAGGTTCTACGCAGAATCGGAGAGGAAAGGAATATGTGGAAAACAGTGATAAGGAGAAGGGATAGGATGATAGGACATCTGCTAAGACATGGGGGAATGACTTCCATGGTATTAGAGGGAGCTGTAGAGGGCAAAAACTGTAGAGGAAGACAGAGATTGGAATACGTCAAGCAAATAACTGAGGACGTAGGTTGCAAGTGCTACTCTGAGATGAAGAGGTTAGCACAGGAAAGGAATTCGTGGCGGGCCGCATCAAACCAGAAAGTAGACTGAAGACAAAAAAAAAAAAAAAAGACATGAAAATAGCATAATCTCCACGTCAGAAGCTTGCTTCTACTTAACCTTTTAATAGACTCGCGTTTTTTTCCACCGTGACTAGTTTAGTAGGCTAAGCACATCATCCGTTACAGCACACTCCTGGGGCTGGGAAATGTGGTCTGGTGGAACGAACTATCTCAAGTGCAATGCGTGGGATCAGGCATTTACTTTTAAGAGGCACAAACAGATTTACGTTACCTCTGGTAATCTCAAGAGAAAGCTGTTATAATCAAGAATTCGCATTAAACATCACGTTCCTTCGGTCCCAACTGGGCAGAGCCGGTTTACGTTGGAAAATAACATGGGTGGAGGTCAGGGTAAACAGAAATACTGTCACCAGTAAACTTACTTACATTAGAAAGTTTTATTTTATTTGATGAACTGATAGCCGTCTAAAGGAACAGGGTTCTTATTTTACTTGTACTTGATTGAACTAGAGACGTTGAAAAATTTGGTGCTGGACTGTGATTCGAATTCGTATCTCCTCTTTCGAGGATCTGAATCTCTCGGAACAGTATAGTTCAATCACTTCATTCCTTTTCCCAAGACTGCAGTCTTCTCTAGGTCTCCTCCAAAGGTAAATATGTGGGTCCGAATCCTGATCCAGTAGAAAAATATTCATAATTTCATTTCAAGCCCATCACGTGCACACCGGCCTGCTAGTGAAAATTAACGTGCATTTTTAATGTCTGTTCATGTCGCCAGCAATTTCTGGACGAACACGCACACATCTTACTGTTGGTGAGTAAGCAATTGATTCTTAAGCAATATACGTGGAGAAGAAGAACGATAGGAGTGCGGTTCGATTGTCGCTCAGGCACAAAAATTTGTGTCCTTATTTTAGATTAAGCACCTAGCAGCTGGCAAGAAAAACCGATACGTAACATTTGATTTTACTTAGTTAACAATCCGATTACGTCTTGGGTTCGTATCTCCGTCGCAGAACTTCACATCATGCGCTTCATCTTTAAATTCATACACACTTCGTTACTTCTGAATTGAGGTATATCAGACATCTTTCATGGTTAGTTAACAGGGATGAAAGGGTCTTGATAGGAGTCCCGGTTTATTACAAAAACTGTCGTCTTTTATTTTGAAGTTTAGATTTGGTTACTGATCTAGGCGAAAATTTGGGTACTTCATGACTCTGCATGGATAGTCAGCGATATGATATAATTAGATTAGATTAGATGGAAACTTGTTCCATAGATCATGAATACGACATTTCCTAATCATGTGGAGCGAGTCATTTTAATGGAAGATTTCTTTACATACCATTATTCAATTTCTTTACAACAATTTTTTACCCTCTCTCTCTCTCTCTCTCACACACACACCCATATTCTCTTTTTATTTTTATTTGTTTGTTGTGCTCGACTATCGGCGAGGCACGAAAACGTCCGTGAATGAGTTTCTTAGTTTTGAGTACAGCTACGAAAGAAATACAAAAACAACTATGAGAGTTACTGATTTATGATGCTTAGTAGCAGTCAGTTCGGGGTATTATTAGCAACCAAGCTCCAGTCCCTGAACCTAGTTACAGAAATACGTATCAGACGCATTACGTATTCCAGGCCGTAGCAGCCGCGTCTATGAGGCGCCAGCTGTGGTAACTTCCCAGCCCACTGTAGGATCACATCGGTTCGTCTTCTTCCTGCTGGTAATGTAACTGAGATTTGGCAACAACGCAAGGTATGTTTGGCAACTCTGTTATCGACGAGTTACTTCCTGGTGCACGGAATTAAGCCTCAAAGTTCGCTTGATTTCTCGTGTCATTTCCATTGAATAACCTGGGTTGTTATCGCTTGAGGTGTAACAGAAGATTGTAAAGTGACTGTTTTCAGCCCAGCAAAGTCATTGAATGCTGCAATCGCAACTAATCTCGTCCTGTAAATAGCGGTTTACGAGTTCTAGTCCCTATTGGCCTCGTAAGAGGAAGGCCCACCCAATATCTATCGGCTAGCTCTGTGTTGACGTGCTGACCTGCGGAAACGCGACTGTTATGGTTCGCGGTTCCAGCCTCTCTGAATGTAACGTTTTTATCCCTTCTGTGTAAGAGCTGCAAGCAGTCAGATCAATCATCGATAAGCAAATCGTAAGAAGATACTTTCAGCTCATAGTGCAGTGGTGAAAAACTTACAATGTTGCACAACAGGTAACGCCTCTTTCCGCTGCTGACAAACAAATTTTGGGTTTCTAGGAATACATGCCACGTCTGCATACATGTTGAGTATGACACAGCATACCATTTAAACACAGACCCAATCGAAATCTAAGTGAATAGTATTTTACTAATTCGTGCAGAGAGAGGCACGCTTGTCTACAGATACTCAGTTTTGTTAAAACAGACTTACTTTCGTCGTAAGGTTATCGTGGGTAGTTTTATTTCATTTCTTACAATACAGTGCACAGTTGTCGTAAGGTTTCTTTTAGTGTTGTTAAAACAATACTAAACATAAGAGAGAAATTAATCATCAATGATATATGCGAATTCTCTGATGTTATCTATAACAGTCTGACGATGCTCATGCAGTTTATTGATTACATGCATGTAGAAAACTTGTTCTGGATTAAAGCTGTCAAACAAGGTTTGAAGAAGAATAAAATACCACTACCAGACGACAGCTAATGTAGAAAATACTTTTCTGACTATTTTGGCACGATGCACTCTGCTGCCTGACCGTCTATTAAATCTGAAAAGAACAAAATGACGCACAAGTTAGCCTTTTTACCACATGCGACTATTTTGGGTTGAGAAGTGAAGAGAATCATGTTCAAAGTTCCATTAAATTGTTAACTTCGGCAGACAGCAGAACAGCGTTTTAAAAAAATGTAATAGAACACGCGACGTCTTATCAACAGTGCGCGGCGCTTGCCGTTACGTTACTAGCTGTGACGTAGCTACAGCACCTCTGAAACTAAACAACAGTTCCTTCAGAACTTCGGCATTCCACAGTGCTGTGAGATAATGCATATGGCCGGATCTAGACTTCTGAGAGACAGACAGTTACAGCATTTCTTTTGCACTGCACGATGGTTTCAGCAAACAGATAGCGCAATAGAGTAGCTCAAATGGAAAGGAACACGTGCTATTTACATTTCTGCATCCTACACTGTTGGTAGTTCTGTGTAGGTGGCAGTTACGTTATTTTATTTCGGTGATTACAAAATAGAGTCGAATGTATGCAGTAGGTAGCCAAGGCAGCTAGTTCATGGCGATTCGGTCAACCAAGTAAATGAATGTACTGAACATCCTGCAAACCACTACAGCGAGCCTGTGCGTCAGAATTCTCATCTTGTGTGCCGCAACTGTGTTATGATAGAGAAATGAGTCGTAGAGAAGAGGGTTTGGTGGTCTGTTGGACTGATGGTAGTTTCATATGAGGTTGGTCTCGGTTCGATTCCAACTTCTGCCGATGTTTTTTGATAGGGAGAGGCAGATTCTATTCTCTTCTGGCTACGCCAAGTGAAGAAGGTATAATGGCATTATGGTCTGAAAATCACATTAAACATAATATTCCTTCTCTACCAACTAGACGTTAGGAGGAACCACAATAAAGTAAGGAGTGGCGACATGTAGAAACTCTATCACCGGTAATCTTTTTTCTTACTAGTTATTTATTTCTAGTGACGAAACAAACCCTGTGTATGGTCACAGGACACTTATTCCGTGTTTTATTTGAGCTTCTGTATGTCGATAAAATTGGTTCTGAACTGGGAATGCAACTCAGTCCGCCCTTAACGCGGAATTTGATCCCTTCGTAACAATACAGCTCGACTACAACTTGTTGTTTGTTCAAAACTGCAGATTCATCAACATATCCACATATTGCGCACGAATGGGTTGGAATCCTGGCCCAGCACTAAACTTTTCACTATGTATTATCAAGCTCTAGCATGAGAACACCTATCTGCTGGAGGATAATAATTTTTATTTTTAATGCATTTTCCTTCGTTGTCAACGATATCTGACGTTTTTGACTCCCAGTGAGACACAGAACTATTTGCGAGATCACTGTAAGTTCAGGGATGTTATTCCGAACTGCTGGTGGAGAAAAATTCGGTAGCTGACGTCTCTTTGTGTGTAGTCAACAACGATATGTGTGGGGTTCGATTCCTTGTCAGCACTGAAGTCTTTGTCATATTATTTCTAGTTCAAACATGCTCACATGTCGCTGCTGGTGTAACAAACCCATACTTAACGTTCCTCTTCTCTAGAATATAATGGCGATAAGTGCCGGGTTGGAGTCCTGGGAAGGAAAAAATTAATGTTTCGTCTCGTCATTTCAGTTAATACATCTAGCTACTGCCGATATGTCAGAGTTGATTGTGCTTCGATAACAATCCGATTAGGTTCTGGGTTCGAATCTCTGTCCAACACAAAGCTTTAACTCACTGCATTTCAAGTAAGTTACTTGTGAAGAAGCAGTATTTACCATCTCTCGTAGTTCGTTAACAGGGACAATAGAAGCTGGGTAGGAATTCGCGACCGTTAAAAATGTTTACGTTATGTAATTTAAAGTTGATACTTGTTAACTAATACTGTCCAAAAATGAGGTATATCACTCTCTTTATAACTAGTCAGGAATGACTGTTAATTTCCGTCAGTCACGAAATCTTAGATTGCATGACCTGGGTTCGAATCCAAATGCAGAACGAGTCGCTTCGTCGTGTCATTTGAAGTTCATACATATTCTCAAGTAGCTGCTCGTGAATAACGTAAATTTTTAATGACATTTTGTGTTAAATAACAAGTATGGTATCTTACTTTGAAGAGGAAATCATGAATACGACGAACTTACTACGTGCATTACCTATCTGACGTAATAATGAGAGTGCTAACATTTCAGGTATGTCATTTATTGCAATAAATGTGAGCTTACAAGCCTTAAGTACAGTCTTATCTGTGATGAGGTGTTCCCTGATATTTTTAGTATCGTGGTATTACTTTACATCCTGAGTTATTGCGATACAGAGCAGTGTTTTCTAGTGGTGATTTGTTAGAACCATTTTCAATAGTCACAAGACTGTATCAAGGTGCGATTAGAGGACCTGCTAGACAGCTGCGATATGTGGGTTGCATGGGAATCAGGCGAAATGCAATCCAGGTCGTTCGGATACTTTTGAGCATGACTGTACTTCGTTAACAATCAGATTAGGTACTGGGTTCGCATCCCTGTCACAAGCTTTATATGATGGCATTTCAATTTTAAACATGAGCAAACCTTGTTCCTTGTGAATGACGCCATATTAAACGTCGTTGGGCGTAGTTCCCAGGACGGTAACTGTTATGACAGGATTCCCAGTTCAGTACAAACATTTTCGTCATTCATTTTCAGGATCTGAATTGATAGCTGATACTGGTGCAAACGTTTATACTTCACGTCCCTTTATGCCTAGTGATCCGGTCTCAATAAGGCACCAACAAAGCTTAGCTTCGTTAGCAATGGCTATAGGTGCTGGGTTTGAATCCAGGTCCGGAACGACGATGTTGGTCATGTCATTTAAAGTTCAAATTTGTGTACACGTAGCTGTTGATGTGTTACGAGAACAATGATATTACTGGTGATTCGCTGTTAATGTTGAGATTTCCTTAGAGTGCTTGTTGCCGTTAATCGCGTTTTTCTAATGGTTCGTCCAATATCCAGTTTCCAGAGCCACTCGCCGTTGAGCGTCCTTCGGCACGTGGATGGAAAACCTTTTAGAGAGCGGAAAACATTTTTCCAATTGCTGTACAGCTTTGTAACTCCATATATTGTCTCAAGTATTTAATTTTGACTAAGGATTACTGTACGATATATGTAAAATAATCCGTTTTCTTAGAACTTTTGGAATGTCACTTCTTGTAATTAAGGTTAGTTTATGAGTGTTATGGGGTGTCTCATCGCTAAGAACGTTTTTATGACGATATTAGTTGACGATATTAGTTGACGCTTAGACTGACTGCCATAAAGACCTTTGGTCTCTTAGTAGTCTCTTGCGGTACCCATTGTGTGTAGTCAAACGACTGTACCCCACAGGGTTTTGGTGCTTAGAGGACCTGCAACAGAGCTACGTTATGATGGTTGTATTCGGCAGTGACCCACTTTTTGTGCTGTCAAGTGTATCTTCTCGAAGTACGGTATATGGGGATTCTCCAGATGATTTTGGAGAAGAGGTGGAAGGGTGCAACGACATAGGTCGGAGACTGTTTATAACATTAAGATTGGGAGATGGTGTTGTTGTGGTCGCCAGTGCAACGATTTGGAGAGAAATTTGAAAAACTTGTGCCAAGATCAATCCAACAGTATAAAATTAACGGACGAAGGTTTTTCGTGGACCACTAGAGGCTGAATACCTCCACCTGACCTGTTGTACGTAAAGCTGCTGAGGATTGCAGTTGATCCATTCCCTCCGAAATGAGTATACGAGTAAATAATACGAGTGATCGAAGCCGTTGCATCTAAAAAAAACTGTTCAAATGTCTAGCGCTCACTTATTATGACTTCTGTACAGATATTGATACGTTATGATGAAGTTTGTGTTTCAAACTGAGAACGGAAGACACGCAATTTCAGTCCACCACGACTTGCTCCGTACTCCTGCTTGCTCGCGGACAGCGGGAGGGGACGCGAGAGAGGCGCGTGACGTCAGGGATGGGGCATCAGTATGCGAGCGGCTTCGCCGCGCCTCCGTCACCGCGTCTTCCTCAGACTATTTGCGAGTGTCTGACGTCAGCAGCGGGTCTGCTCCTCGGTCAGCTGTGAAGTTGGGAACAGTCAGCGAAGGCGGTGCAAGTTGTGGAGCGAGAGTTTAATAGCGCAACGTGAGCTGAGCCGCAGCAGGAGTAGCTGACTTTGGGGCTTCCCTGCCCGAAGCTTTGCCGTGAGCCTCGGGAAATTACGTCACCCCTACAGTCCTTGTACCAGGAGGTTACACTTCGGTGGTCTCTGTCGGGGCAACGTCGTTGGCTCGTAAAGAGAAGGTCGTGGCGTCGAATCTTGGGATGTGGTTTTAAAATTCGTGTTGCTGCGAGTGTCCACTACAGCGATAAAATTTAATTGGTGATAAAATTAAATAACTTAAAAAAAAGTGATGAGTTCGCTCTATGGGTACATAGACAAATCTACATTTAAACTTAAAGCAATTACAGGTCTCGCTCGCAAAAATTAAATCTTTGACCTGCTTTCGGCACTTGTATGAGTGCCTCCATCAGAAATTAATCAAGTTGGCCTATAACACGAGTACAAAATTAAGGGAAAATTTTTTTACATAAAAGTGTAAGTACTGTTGTACAAGAAAGAAAAAAATGGTACAAATGGCTCTGACCACTATGGCACTTAACATCTTAGCTCATCAGTCCCCTAGAACTTAGAACTACTTAAACCTAACCAACCTAAGGACCGCACACACATCCATGCCCGGAGCAGGATTCAAACCTGCGACCGTAGCAGTCCCGCGGTTTCGGATTGCAGCGCCTAGAACCGCACGGCCACCGCGGCCGGCCAGGAAAGAAACAGTCACGTATAAATTACACTACTGGCCATTAAAATTGCTACACCACGAAGATGACGTGCTGCAGACGCGACATTTAACCGACAGGAAGAAGATGCTGTGATATGCAAATGATTAGCTTTTCAGAGCATTCACACAAGGTTGGCGCCGGTGGCGACAACTACAATGTGCTGACATGAGGAAAGTTTCCAACCGATTTCTCATACACAAACAGCAGTTGACCGGCGTTGCCTGGTGAAACGTTGTCGTGATGCCTCGTGTAAGGAGGAGAAATAAGTACCATCACGTTTCCGATTTTGATAAAGGTCGGATTGTAGCCTATCGCGGTTGCGACTTATCGTATCGCGACATTGCTGCTCGCGATGGTGGATATCCAATGACTGTTAGCAGAATACGGAATCGGTGGGCTCAGAAGGGTAATACGGAATGCCGTGCTGGATCCCAATGGCTTCGTATCACTAGCAGTCGAGATGAAAGGCATCTTATTCGCATGGCTGTTACGGATCTTGCAGCCACGTCTCGATCCCTGAGTCAACAGATGGGAACGTTTGCAACACAACAACCATCTGCATGAACAGTTCGACGACGTTTACAGCAGCATGGACTATCAGCTCGGAGACCATGGCTGCAGTTACCCTTGACACTGCGTCACAGACAGGTCTGCCTGCGATGGTGTACTCAACGACGAACCTGGGTGCACGTATGGCAAAACATCATTTTTTCGGATGAATCCAGATTCTGTTTACAGCATCATGATGGTCACATCCGTGTTTGTCGACATCGTGGTGAACGCACATTGGAAGCATGTATTCGTTATCGACATACTGGCGTATCACCCAGTGTGATGGTATGGGGTGCCATTCGTTACATGTCTCGGTCACCTCTTGTTCGCATTGACGGCACTTTGAACAGTGGACGTTACATTTCCGATGTGTTATGACCCGTGGCTCTACCTTTCATTCGATCGCTGCGAAACCCTACATTTCAGCAGGATAATGCACGACCGCATGTTGCAGGTGCTGTACGGGCCTTTCTGGATACAGAAACTGTTCGACTGCTGCCCTGGCCAGCACATTCTCCAGATCTCTCACCAATTGAAAACGTCTGGTTAATGGTGGCCGAGCAACTGGCTCGTCACAATATGCCAGTCACTACTCTTGATGAACTGTGGTATCGTGTTGAAGCTGCATGGACAGCCATACCTGCACACACCATCCAAGCTCTGTTTGACTCAATGCTCAGCCGTATCAAGGCCGTTATTACGGCCAGAGGTGGTTGTTCTGGGTACAGATTTCTCAGTATCTATGCAGCCAAATTGCGTGAAAATGTAATCACATGTCAGTTCTAGTACAATATATTTGTCCTATGAATACCCGTTTATCATCTCCACTTCTAGAATGAGATTTTCACTTTGCAGCGGAGTGTGCGCTGATATGAAACTTCCTGGCAGATTAAAACTGTGTGCTCGACCGAGACTCGAACTCAGGACCTTTGCCTTTCGCGGGCAAGTGCTCTACCAACTGAGCTACCGAAGTACGACTCACGCCTCGTACTCACAGCTTTACTTCTGCCAGTACCTCGTCTCCTACGTTCCAAACTTTACAGAAGCTCTCCTGCGAACCTTGCAGAACTAGCACTAGTTTGGAAGGTAGGAGACGAGGTACTGGCAGAAGTAAAGCTGCGAGTAGCGGGCGTGAGTCGTGTTTCGGTAGCTCAGTTGGTAGAGCACTTGCCCGCGAAAGGCAAAGGTCCCGAGTTCGAGTCTCGGTAGGGCACACAGTTTTAATGTGCCAGGAAGTTTCATATCAGCGCACACTCCGATGCAGTGTGAAAATCTCATTCTGGAAACATCCCCCAGGCTGTGGCTAAGCCATGTCTCCGCAATATCCTTTCTTTAAGGAGTGCTAGTTCTGCAAGGTTCGCAGGAGAGCTTCTGTAAAGTTTGGAAGGAGGAGACGAGCTACTGGCAGAAGTAAAGCTGTGAGTACCGGGCGTGAGTCGTGCTTCGGTAGCTCAGTTGGTAGAGCACTTGCCCGCGAAAGGCAAAGGTCCCGAGTTCGAGTCGCGGTCGGGCACACAGTTTTAATCTGCCAGGAAGTTTCATCTGCATTTCTTCTTGGTGTAGCAATTTTAATGGCCAGTAGTGTAAATATCAAGCAAAAACCATGTAGTCACAATTAAAAAAAAAAGAATTTAGCAAGGCGAGCCACTGTGGGCTGCTCATATGCGTCAAGCCGCAGGTAGTAACAGAGTCTCTGACTACCTGTGGATTGACTTGCATGAACAGACTCTGTTGCTACCTGTGGCTTGAGATGTATGAGCAGCATATAGTGACTCACGTTCCATGTATTCCTTTTAAAAAATGTTGTGAGTAAAGCTTTTTCGCTTGATATTAGTAACACCAGTAGCGATACATGTTTTCCACTGTCAGAGGTATCAGAAACACTTCCCTTTATAACTTACGACTTGATTGTGTCCATGTCACGGTCAGATAGCCTGTGGTAAGATGACTTTGGTCCTACATCTAATTCGGCTTTTGATATATATATGTAGTTTTTGGCATTTATATTCATTTTTCCGGTCTCTGATTTTAAACAAAAATTGTATACACAACTATTTACTGTTACGTTTTCTTCTTCGCTATCGGTTTTACAAAGTATTTACGGCCTGTGACGAAAATGACAATAGTTGTCTGTGGCAGCTTGTTGTCTTGGTTCTGACCCGTACGGGAATCACGAGATGGGTAGATGAACTAATAATCAATAAGAAGAAACAGATAGATGTGTCACATATGGAAGTTTCAATTGGCGGAAATTTCTGGTTGGAGCCTGGTAACAATGTACGAATCTCTCTCTGTCTCTCTCTCTCTCTCATGGCTCATAATGACGAGTATTCAGCATCCCTTCAGCAATTACCAGATCAGTCCTGCTATCATGTCCAAAAGAGCACACAGTGATTCTAAGGCTACGTTTACGCTGCAACCTCACTGCTGGCACCTTGCGGCTCGCTGCCTCTTGTTGCTCTCTGCCCGTCGGGGCCAATTACCTTGCAGATGTTTACATACTGAGCAGCGAGGTGGTAACATAAACGGACCCTCAGTTTTGGAGGGAACGTGGATCTCCAGAATCGTTATTTTCTGTGACCTTCCACCAAGATATCCACGGATCTAGAGTCGATTTGATGGCTACAGACAGAAGTTAGACTCATCGCTGGACACCACAGAATGTCGAGCAATGGCCCAGTTGCGGCTAGCTCTGCACCATGAAAGTCTGTGCTGTGTGTTGTATGGTGTCAGCAGTAGACGACGCAACTCGAATCATCAACCAGACTTCCAGTAATTTCTTACCGAAAGTTCATCGTGACAACCAGTCTGTAACCTCTGTCCAGACTTCAGCTGTTGTCATTGGTCTCTTCGTCACAGCCAGCAGACCAATCTTGGGATCTTCTTGTGACGTAGTCCTTCTGGAAAGATGTGTTCTTGCTCTTCTCCTCACGCCGTTTTGTGAACATCTCGCCATCACTTTTCTTACAATGATTTGTGTACAGCTAACAGTCTGTGAGGGCTGTGGGTACGATACTCCCATACCCCTAACAACACTGGTTTGATCTTTCTCAAAATTCCCTGGTTGATGATAAGCTGCATGTGAACGTCCTCTAGACATGCTGTGTTGCGACCTTCACCTCGAGAGTTCCATCAGAATGACGTTTTAAGGGGATACGGAATCGGATTTTGGGTTAAAAAATCGAATTTTTTTTTTATTGGCGTATTATATTCTGCCATGTTTCCTCTTTAAAATGACGTATCATACATAGCTCTACTACAATTATAACTATTTTATTTTTATATATTTGTGAGATCGGGTATTGCGCTTTAGTTATACACGTCTCTCGTGGCTGACCATGAACTTTTTGGCAGTACCTTTAAAGTGACATGAATTCAAATATCCCGGTTTCCAGCGACTATTTATACACTAGTTGCCCGAAAATGTTTCTCTCTGGTTTCCTCAAGTTACTCTTTGACTTTGTGGCGGGACTGTTTTGTAAACAGTGTGATATAAGAAAGTAGTTGTTGTTGAGTTATTTCGTATTTAGTGCTTCATTTTTCGCAGTGAAAATGCCTAGAGCTAAAGCAAAAGTATTTAAAAAGCGTGTGAACTGGCAAAAGAAAAGAAATAATGATTCATTAGCAAAGCAAAGCAGTTCATCATCATCACTGTTGGAAAATGTGAATCCACTTATTACTGATTTGCCGAACGAACTTACACCAAATGAAAACAGTGCTTCTCATAAAAAACTAAGAGATTTGGAAGAGAAATATAATTTACTTGATAGAGGGAATGAAGTTTTTGAACTCATTGATACGAATATATTGTGTGAAGCTCTTGAAAACAGTTTGTGCTGCAAAAAATGTCATGGAAACGTTTCTCTGAAAGTAGAATCCCATGTTGGCCTGGCTGCCCAGTTTAATTTAATATGCAGTGTTTGTAAATACAGCTGTAAGTTTCCAAGTTCGGTTTCAGTAACTGTAAATAATGGATACAAGAAAACTGAACTTTATAGTGTAAATATTAGGTTAGTTTATGGATTGCGAGCAATTGGTAAGGGCAAAGCAGCTGGTGATATGCTATGTGGTGTTCTAAATCTTCCAAGTGCACCTTCAAAGTTTGAAGCTTACAATTATGTACTAGGATCTGCAGTTGAAGATGTAGCACAGAAGTCAATGCAGGTTGCTGTGGAAGAAGCAGTGGAAGAAAATGACGGCAGTCGTGACCTCACAGTGGCGTTTGATGGCACGTGGCAGAAAAGGGGCCACACCTCCAACAATGGTGTTGTAACAGCAACTAATGTTGATACTGGCAAGGTTATTGATGTTGCAATAATGTCTAAATACTGCAGGTGCACAGGCAGGCTGAAAAATGAACACAGTGATGACTGTATTGCTAATTATTATGGTAGTAGTGGTGGCATGGAGGTTGCTGGGGTGAAGAAAATTTTTCATCGCTCTTCACAGTGGTATAATGTTCGCTATGTCAAATATCTGGGAGATGGTGACTCTAAAGCATTCAAAGAAGTTTTGGAAAGCAAACCATATGGGAACAGTGTAAATATAAGCAAACTTGAATGTATAGGACATGTGCAGAAGAGAATGGGTGCCAGGCTGAGAAGGTTAAAATCAGTTATGAAAGGGAAAAAACTAGATGATGGGAAAACCTTGGATGGCAGAGGAAGATTGACTGATTCCATAATAGACCACATTCAGAACTGCTATGGCCTTGCAATCAGGCAAAATACAGGCAATCTTGAAGAAATGAGGAGAGCTATGTGGGCTTTATATTTCCACACCGCATCCACGGATGAGCATCCACAACATGGTTTGTGCCCCAAAGGTGAAAACAGCTGGTGTAAATACAATAGGGGACTAACAACAGGAGAGAAATACATTCACCACCACAGTCTACCATCAGCCATCATGGCAGAAATAAAGCCCATTTTCAGAGATCTGGCTGACAGAAGTCTTCTGATGAAATGTCTTCACGGAAAAACGCAGAACCCCAACGAGTGCTTGAATAGTGTGATATGGCATCGTCTCCCAAAAACAGTGTTTGTCGGAATTAATACACTACATTTTGGTGTGTATGATGCTGTGGCAACCTTCAATCTTGGAAATATAACTAAATGCCAGGTCCTTCAAAAGTTGGGTATGTGTGTTGGTTCCCGTACGGTACGTGCTATGTTCTTTTTAGATCAGCACAGACTAAGGCATGCTGATAATATAATCAAGACATTAGTGAAAAAAGCAAGACAGGTGCAGAGGGGTGCCAAAAGAAGACTTGAAGATGATTATGAAGACTGTGAAGGGGGTATTAGCTACGGATCAGGAATGTTTTAATCTTCTTTCTTCGTTTCCCGTAAGTTTACTTTTTACTTCATCTAGGAACATTATCTCAGGTACTGGTCAACCTAGAAGTCTGAAATTTTTATGACGTAGTGACATAGGTCCCTATTACATACTGAAACAACGATTTTTTAATTACTTGATTTACAAAAGACTTAGGGGTGATAGTCTAGTAAAAAGCGATGGAAAAAATTTACTTAAAAATAAATGTACAATATCTCTGTAAGAAAATAATTTGACAATAAACTGTTGTTTCAGTATTGTTGTAACATATGAATGCACATACAGTAAAATTTTTACCTCTCTGTCTCCAGTAGTTTGTGAGAAAATGTTCCCTATAGTAGGCATATATTAACATTGCGGGGATAGGTGATTCCGTATCCCCTTAAAGTATTTTACACAAAATAATTTTTGAACATATTAACTGCGAAGAAATCTTCCTAGCGCAAATGGCTGCAAGAAATCAGTAGTGATCTTAAAGAGATAAAAATTCAAGAACATGAAATTCTGAAAAGAGATATGTTCCGAAAGAAAATTTCTGCTTACTATCTCCAGAAAAAAAAACAAAAAAGAAAACTAAAGCAGTCAGAAGTATGGAAAAAACAGCAATCTGATCCAATGAAAATTTAGAGGAAAAACCGTCCACACGAGACCAACATCGAATGAAGAAGTACAAAATCCGACTTAGGTAGAAAAGTATAAATTCGGAACTATTGACTAATTGTAACGTTTTTAGCGTGTAGATGATTTCTCTTACTCTACGTTAACAAGTAGTGCGTTGCTGAAGTGTCATAACTGATGCGTTGTGTATTTATGATGGTAATTTGATGCTATTCTTTCCCTGACCAGTAAAGCTGACGACATGAATATCAGCTATGACTCCGCAGCATTTGTTGCATTGCCGCTAAAACTAAACATTCTTTCGTCTGTTCTATGAAATAATTATCTCAGGTTCTCTGCAGAGCGGTATTTTCGCTGCGAGTTTATATTTGTTTCTCCACTTGTAATTAAATATACTACTGTTACAACATGAGAACGAAGCTAACTTACAATGTGATACATCAGTTTTAGATGACATTCACTTTATTTCTCACGGATGTGCATGTTATTCCACGAAGATCATCTCGAAAAACTATAAAAGTGTAGTTATTGAAGGTGAGTTTATAAAAACACAGTTCTTTCATTACGTAAATTTTTCCGAACAGTCTCATGTTACGCACCTAAACACACTTTTTATTATTGCATCGAATGCAACATGCAATATCACAAGCCGGCCGTTGTGGCCCAGCGGTTCTAGGCGCTTCAGTCTGGACGATCGCAGGTTCGAATCCTGCCACGGGCATGGATGTGTGTGATGTTCTTAGGTTAGTTAGGTTTGAGTAGTTCTAAGTTCTAGGGAACTGATGATCTCAGATGTTAAGTTCCATAGTGCTCAGAGCCATTTGAACCATTTTTTTTTGCAACGTCACAATTTTTTTTTACTAAAAAATGTTCCCGGCACCCTCGGTCACTGCATTTGATTACGTACCCAAAATTAGTAATTCTCGTCGTATTACCTGATTATCATCTTCAGGAGGCGATTAACGACAGTAAGCAGAAGTACACATCACAGCATTAATTGTCGTGGGGAAAGTCTTTGTCCATGAGCATGAGCACGAGGATGAGCAGTTTGTTCTATAACGTACCCATCCTTTCAACAAAGCACTCTATTGAATGGCCGTATTGATAACTAAAACCGGATAAAATATTATTCACTTCCTTAAAAGAGCACACAGCTCGCTTCGGAGCGCTGTAGATGGTTTAGAACTGGTAAACAGGCACAAGGCGTTCATGCTGAAGTGTCAGGATGCTGAAATTGTGTGTAAGTCCGTTGGAGATATGACAGAATCGCGGAAATGAAGCAACGTGATTGTAAGTGTCCACGACCACACCGTGAACGAAGTTGCTCGATTTGTCGGAGTATCAACGCTGATTATACAGCGTATTTACAAGGGATGTTGTGCAGCGCGCAGTTATATAATACAGCGTAAGACCAGTAGTCGCGAAACGTTTGTAATAGACGCGGAACGTTCCTAACCGAAGGAAAGCGGAGATGAATGTCACTCCCTGTCAATGACGAGCAGTTTCAAAGGCGACAACTGTTAGTGGAAGGAGGGCGTCCCATTAGGTTCCGAGTGAACATTGCGAAGGAAACCGCATGCAGCAGATGTTTCGCGTAGGGTAGTTCGCAAAGAGCCATGGTTAAAGCGGCGCGTAAAGATGGATATCTTCAATGGGCGGCGCAACACAGAAATTGGATAGTGTTTGACTGGAGACGAGTACTGTTGTCCGACGAGTCATGATTCCGCTTTCTTTCAAATGCTGCAAGGCGTCAAATGCAGAGATGGGCCCCCACATTAAGGCTACTAAGAAGATGAACCAGGATATCTATTTCTACGACGTCGCTGACCACTTGTTACCGTCTCTTCTCTAACTTCAAGTAGAGTATGGTACTGACACTTCTAACTCCCAAGATTCCAACAGCCGTACCCACAGGACATACATTTCTGAGGTTCAGAGTACCTGGCGCACTTCCTTTGGTCCGCTAAATCACCCCAACGTGTTTTTATAGAACATGTCTGACTATTTGGAACAGTTGAAACATCTAAGAAAATTTATGAATTACTGTGTTGGTAAACCCCTTACGTTATTTGATTTTCAAACAGCTGAGCAGAACTGAACGTACTCAGACATTTCTCTCTTTACTTATTCTGATCAACACTAAACTGACACACAATACTTTTAGCGCAACGCAATCTGACTTTCAATAATCCCTACAAAAGAATGGTCCTGACTAACAATAACCTATACCTTTCATGAATCACTTAACTCACAAAAATCTTCGTTACTCGAACTACTGCAATACAGTGAGCGCCAATACTGCCAGCTAAATAAAGGATTCTAACTACTGAAGGCACTAACTGCTGATAGGCATAGTTAGCAAATGAAAGATTTTGATAGAGAACAATGTATTTACCTTAATAGTGTTCAAAAGTCATATATATATAATCAGTTCATGACATCCAGTCTTAAAAATTTCGTTTTTCTGACGGACACACGTCCAGATCGTCCGCTCTCAAAACTGTGCCATCTCTCTCCCCGCATCCACCACTGCTGGCGGCTCACCTCCAACTGAACAACGCTACGCGCTGTTCACATCCAACTGCGCAACGCTACAATAGCGAATATTCCAACAATGCCAACCAGCCAGCCAGTGATTTTCATACAGTGCGCTACGTGACGTTACCAACATAAAAACCTAAACAGCCTACTTACACAGTGGGTGAGACGAAACAATCAACATACCCGTAGTCTGATAGGTGTACGAGATCTGATCACGGATGACTGACTTCAGCTGCATATGGTGTATCATTAAGGAGCACGTGGGACCATTATGATGGCTACAGGTGATGTCACATGGTATTTGCCTACTGTTTCGTGCGGTGCCTAATTTTTTCTCTGGTGTTCATAATACTTAGTGAGGCAGTATCACGTATCTCTGTTGATTATACTGTCAGTTTAATTATGTATCTAGTTCATTTATTACTTTTTTCGTAACTTCTGAAATCTATAAAAGTGTTTAAGTCACGGCTGCAAAATACTAACACGAATTCTTTACAGATGAGTGGAAAAACTGGTAGAAGCCGACCTCGGGGAAGATCAGTTTGGATTCCGTAGAAATGTTGGAACACGTGAGGCAATACTGACCCTACAAGTTATCTTAGAAGCTAGGTTAAGAATAGACAAAACTACATTTCTAGTATTTGTAAACCTAGTGAAAGCAATTGACAAGTTAACTGGAATACTCTGTTTCAAATTCTAAAGGTGGCAGGGGTAAAACATAGGGAGCGAAAGGCTATTTACAATTTGTACAGAAACCAGATGGCAGTTATAAGAGACGAGGGACATGAAAGAGAAGCAGTGGTTGGGAAGGGAGTGAGACAGGGTTGTAGCCTCTCCCCGATGTTAGTCAATCTGTATATTGTGCAAGCAATAAAGGAAACAAAAGAAAAATTCGGAGTAGGTATTTAAATCCATGGAGAAGAAATAAAAACTTTAAGGTTCGCCGATGACATTACAATTCTGTCAGAGACAGCAAAGGACTTGCAAGAGCAGTTGAGCGGAACGGACAGTGTCTTGAAAGGAGGATATAAGATGAACATCAACAAAAGCAAAACGAGGATAATAGTATGTAGTCGAGTTAACTCGGGTGATGCTGAGGGAATTAGATTAGGAAGTGAGACACTTAAAGTAGTAAAGGAGTTTTGCTATTTGGGGAGCAAAATAACTGATGATGGTCGAAGTAGAGAGGATATAAAATGTAGACTGGCAATGGGAAGGAAAGCGTTTCTGAAGAAGAGAAATTTGTTAACATCGAGTATAGATTTAAGTGTCAGGAAGTCGTTTCTGAAAGTATTTGTATGGAGTGTAGCCATGTATGGAAGTGAAACATGGACGATAAATAGTGTAGACAAGAAGAGAATAGAAGCTTTTGAAATCTGGTGCTACAGAAGAATGCTGAAGATTTGATGGGTAGATCACATAACTAATGAGGAAGAATTGAATAGGATTGGTGAGAAGTTTGTGGCATAACTTGACGAGAAGAAGGGATCGGTTGGTAGGACATGTTCTGAGGCATCAGGGGATCACCAATTTAGTATTGGAGGGAAGTGTGGAGGGTAAAATCGTAGTAGGCTGCAGTACGTACTGGGAGATGAAGCAACTTGCTCAGGATAGAGTAGCATGGAGAGCTGCATAAAACCAGTCTCAGGACTGTAGACCACAACGACAACAGCAAAACAGCTGCCTCTGTTTTTTTCTGAACATACAGTGTGGGAAAAAAATTAGTACATCTGGAAAGACAACGTCGATTTTGATTCTATGACGGCACATGAGACCTAGGGGATAATAGTAGATGTACTGATAGTGGTTTCAACGTTGTCCGCCAACAGATAGCGTAGTGGATGAGCCACCAGAGCGCCATACCTGTCTTTTAACAGGGAAGGCCCACAGCCAGAAGACTCAGTGTGGTGCAAATGTGTGAAGCAAGTAGGCGACCATGCCACGGAGACGCACTCGTGCTTCCTACAGTCAAATGAGGGAGTTTGGTAGGGGTCAAATTGTGGACTTCCGAACATTGGGATGGTTGACAACTGCGACACAAGTTGGACGTGCTGCGTCTCCTGGAAGCTGGTATCAGGTTCTGACCGCCCATCCCACACAGCACCCGTTAGGACCGTAGTATTGTTAGGGCAGCAGTGGCAGATCGTACAGCTACTACAGCGCAGATAAGAGGCAATGTGAACCCTGACGTGTCAATACAAACTGTTGCGAACTGGCTATTAGCAGTGGGACCACGGACACGTATACCTCTAGCCCCTCTTCAACTACACTCCTGGAAATGGAAAAAAGAACACATTGACACCGGTGTGTCAGACCCACCATACTTGCTCCGGACACTGCGAGAGCAATGATCACACGCACGGCACAGCGGACACACCAGGAACCGCGGTGTTGGCCGTCGAATGGCGCTAGCTGCGCAGCATTTGTGCACCGCCGCCGTCAGTGTCAGCCAGTTTGCCGTGGCATACGGAGCTCCATCGCAGTCTTTAACACTGGTAGCATGCCGCGACAGCGTGGACGTGAATCGTATGTGCAGTTGACGGACTTTGAGCGAGGGCGTATAGTGGGCATGCGGGAGGCCGGGTGGACGTACCGCCGAATTGCTCAACACGTGGGGCGTGAGGTCTCCACAGTACATCGATGTTGTCGCCAGTGGTCGGCGGAAGGTGCACGTGCCCGTCGACCTGGGACCGGGCCGCAGCGACGCACGGATGCACACCAAGACCGTAGGATCCTACGCAGTGCCGTAGGGGACCGCACCGCCACTTCCCAGCAAATTAGGGACACTGTTGCTCCTGGGGTATCTGCGAGGACCATTCGCAACCGTCTCCATGAAGCTGGGCTACGGTCCCGCACACCGTTAGGCCGTCTTCCGCTCACGCCCCAACATCGTGCAGCCCGCCTCCAGTGGTGTCGCGACGGGCGTGAATGGAGGCACGAATGGAGACGTGTCGTCTTCAGCGATGAGAGTCGCTTCTGCCTTGGTGCCAATGATGGTCGTATGCGTGTTTGGCGCCGTGCAGGTGAGCGCCACACTCAGGACTGCATACGACCGAGGCACACAGGGCCAACACCCGGCATCATGGTGTGGGGAGCGATCTCTTACACTGGCCGTACACCACTGGTGATCGTCGAGGGGACACTGAATAGTGCACGGTACATCCAAACCGTCATCGAACCCATAGTTCTACCATTCCTAGACCGGCAAGGGAACTTGCTGTTCCAAAAGGACAATGCACGTCCGCATGTATCCCGTGCCACCCAACGTGCTCTAGAAGGTGTAAGTCAACTACCCTGGCCAGCAAGATCTCCGGATCTGTCCCCCATTGAGCATGTTTGGGACTGGATGAAGCGTCGTCTCACGCGGTCTGCACGTCCAGCACGAACGCTGGTCCAACTGAGGCGCCAGGTGGAAATGGCATGGCAAGCCGTTCCACAGGACTACATCCAGCATCTCTACGATCGTCTCCATGGGAGAATAGCAGCCTGCATTGCTGCGAAAGGTGGATATACACTTACTAGTGCCGACATTGTGCATGCTCTGTTGCCTGTGTCTATGTGCCTGTGGTTCTGTCAGTGTGATCATGTGATGTATCTGACCCCAGGAATGTGTCAATAAAGTTTCCCCTTCCTGGGACAATGAATTCACGGTGTTCTTATTTCAATTTCCAGGAGTGTACTTCACAGCATCGACGTGCACGGCTCGACTGGTGTCGTCAGAGGGTCACTTGGAAGATGGAATGGCGCGTCGTGGTCTTCAGCAATGAAATCAGATTCCACCTGCACGCAAGTCATGGTCGTCTGCGCGTAGGTGGTAGAGCTGGTGAGCGCTGTATCATAGTATGCACTCTAGGTCTTATTGTCTGCGGTGCGATAAGCTACAACGCTCGTTCTCTTCGGTGTTTCTGGAGGGGGAATCAACCAGCGCTCGTTACGTGCAGAGTATTGTTAGACCAGTTGTTTCACCGGTCTTGTAACAGGAGGGTGATGTATTGTTCTAACAGGTTAATGCTCGCCCATATGCTACCCGTGAAAGTCAACGTCTTGCAAGATGTGCAACTATCGAGTACATGTGGGATATAATGGGACGAGTAGTGATTCGCGCTACACGTCCACCGACAGCTCGTACAGAACTAGTCCGCCTGCCTAGCTGAGTGGTAAGGTGCTTGCCTACCAGACAGCGGGCCCAGGTTGGAGATTTTCTCCGCCCGTGGACTGGGTGTTGTATTGTCCTCATTATCCTCAAGTCACTCAATGTGGCGTCACTTGCAGCCGGGGCCGAACTTCCCCCGACGGGGCCTCCCAGCCAACATCTCTACACGATCATTTCATTACTCTTACAGAACTACGTGAAGAGATTGGGCAAGTGTGGAATAACGTGTGCCAGGACAGTTTCGCCTTCGTAAGATCGATTTAATGGCAGTGTCACCGCCTACATTGCCTCTCACAGGACTGCGTCACGTAATAATAAGGATGTATGGTACGAAAAGTGGCAATTGACTCTGAGTAAAGAAAAGTGCGATGTTATTCACATGAGCACTAAAAGAAATGTCCGCCCCCGGTAGCTGAGTGGTCAGCGCGACGGTCTGTCAATCCTGATGGCCCGGGTTCGATTCTCGGCTGGGTCGGAGATTTTCTCCGCTGAAGGGTCTGGGTGTCGTCTTGTCCTAATAATCATCATTTCATTCCCATCGACTCGCAAGTTGCCGAAGTGGCGTCAAATCGAAAGACTTGCACCAGGCGAGCGGTCTATCCTACGGGAGGCCCTCGTCACACGACATTTGACTAAAAGAAATCCGCTAAATTTCGATTACGCGATAAGTCAGATAAATATGAAGGCTATGAATTCAACTAAATACTTAGGAATTAAAATTACAAATAACCTAAATTGGAATGATCACATAAATAATGTTGCGGGTAGAGCAAACCAAAGACTATGATTCACTGGCAGAACACTTACAGGGTGCAACAGCGCTTCTTCGCCCTACCCTGGAGTATTGCTGTGCGGTGTGGGATCCGCATCAGGTGGGACTCACGGGTGACATCGAAAAAGTTCAAAGAAGGGCAGTTCGTTTTGTATCATCGCAAAATAGGGGAGATAGTGCCACAGACATGACATGTGAATTGGAGTGGAAATCATTAAAACAAAAGCATTTTTCGTTGCGACAGGATTTTCTCATGACATTTCAATCACCCGTTTTCTTTTTCTCCTCCGATTGCGAAAACATTCTGTTGGCACCTACCTACATAGGGATAAATGATCATCACGATAAAATAAGAGAGATCAGTGTTCACACACAAAAATTTAACTGCTCGTTTTTCCTGCGTGGGGGGAACAGTGGAGAGATTCGATTGTTTGCGGAGGGGGGGGGGGGGGGAGAGACCGAAGAGCGAGGTCATCGGTCTCATCGGATTAGGGAAGGGCGGCGAAGGAATTCGGCCGTGCCCTGTCAAAGGAACTATCTCGGAATTTGCCTGGAGTGATTTAGGGAAATCACGGGAAACCTAAATCAGGAGGGCCGGACGCGGGATTGAACCATCGTCCTCTCGAATGCGGTGGAGAGACAGCTTGAAGGTGGTTCACTGAACCCTCTGCCAGTCACTTTATTGTGTATAGCAGAGAAACCACGTAGACGTAGATTTAGATGTTGCAGCATGGTTCGATACCTAGAACCTTAGAACCCCTTGTGCTATTGATCTGTAAATGTGCTCATTTCACGTATTCTATATGCATTGTTTGAACAATAAATCTTGAGTGAACTGGAAACCTCTAAAAGGGTAGTGTATAACAGGAGAAACGGTATCCATTATCGGGGTAATTAAGCTGGCTTTATAAAAAAATGATGAAACCTAAAGTAGCCATTTATATGCTGCCCCTTCTATATTCAGCGAATCTGCCATCGCACTTTCTTCTTTGAAATATACGCAATGGGAACGTGGCCGTCTGTTTCAAAACACAGATTACTTACAGAAACACTCGTAATACACAGTCTTCGCATCGTCGCCAGTGCTGTGTTCTCAACTAGCAACATGGTATAAGTAATGCCGAATGTATATGAAAATGACCATGTAGCTGTACATCTGTCAATAAAACGAGTATGTAAGGAAAATAAATTAAAAAGATTACTCTACTTTTAAGTAGCTTCCTTTGGCGAAAAGGTTTATATGGCTCTGCCGTCCAAAAAACAATCACAGTTCTGTCACTACGGATAACAATGATGCCTGTATGAAAGACAATTAAATTTGGGCACTTTTTTTCTACAGAGATATACATAACTTTGCTTTCCTCTTTTCCTTGTCATATCGTTCGAACGCTCATGAAAACTGACAATGAGCTACCTGATGAGTGATATTAGACCTATAGCCTATAACATACACAGTAAAATAGTCAAAAATTCGTCCAGCAAAAATGTAAGTAAGAATGAACTTGTGAGTGCGCGTAGCGGTAGTTATTACGCTCACCTATCTTTACTCAGAGAATTCTATGACTTCCCTGGCCGGTCCAGAGAGGGTATGGGCGGAGAAGGCGATTTAAGCAATTTAAGCGACTGTGCCTTAGAGCAGAAGGAAGCTGGCGACTCCAGTGACTGTGGACAGTTTTCCTCGTGGTTGCTGGCTGGTCACAACACCGGGAGTCACCTTGGCCGTTGATTGTGTGTGAGGCCGCGCGGCGGACTTCGCTCTACATTTGCGTTCATTTCCAAGCGGCACTGGTTACATGGAAATGTCACAGAATGGAAGGCAGCGCGGGCTTACTAATGTTGCTCAACTTCTGTAACGAATATGGAATTTATACTTCCTTTGTCGTAGAAAGTGGTTAACGGGGCTGATTTATAACGTTCGGTATGTAAGACTTTTGTAGTTTGTTACAGGAACAATGGCTGATCCAGTTTTAATATCGAATGGATAACTTGCTAAGAAAAAAAAAGAAAAAAAAAAGATGCTGCTGTTTGGCTGTCCCGATAGCACTGTTTTCTTCTGGGTCGAGTTAATAAACTTATGGGTACTAATTGGTTATACGTGTTTCCCCCGGTCTACCTTCTTAATTCTATAGAGTTTAACAGTGTATGCTTTAAGTCTAACTGTGTGTTTCATGTGCTGCGGTAATCGTCACAATTGCCTGGCATGTAATCTGGCCTACAATTACTGTTTTTTTTTTTTTTTTTTTTTTTTTTGGGGGGGCCTTCACTGGCCGGCCATTCAGCCCCAGTCAATGTAATGTTAATAAAGCGGATAAGCTCCTGAAAGGCTATTGGCTGTGAACCACGTAGTTTACTGTAAAGTCTCAAATGTCGCCAATAAAAGGGAGCAATCTATTGTGACTGCATTTTGAACGTCCTTTCAGTTGAATATAAAATTAATTTTACTATTCGTTCTTGTTACTTAATGCATTTAACATTCAGCCCGCTGAAACTTGGCATTTCGCCAGCTTTAGTATTTCTGCCACGCCAGGGGAACCAAAAAACTAGTGACAAATTTTTTTATAATCAGAACATCATTTCTTAACGCTGTAAGTAGGCTGAAGTGCAATTTGAGTGATCCTGCATTTCAGTGAAATGTCTTGCACGTATTTTTTTTAAACAGCAATCCTTGCACAATTGTAACCGAATAACAGTGCCTTTCATTTAATTAATAGCCTTCAGCTGATCAGTCCTTTTGTTTTCTTTTAACCTGCCTCCGAATTGTAAAATTGTTTTGTTATTATGTGTGTACTTTGACAAAAAACTTTGTAAGAGTGCTACTCTCTAAATGCAGTTAATCGCCTTCTGCGCAGTCTTGTCAAACAGTGAGGAGACCCGAGTCCGGCACAATGCCCGCTTCCAGCCAACGTCTGCAATTCCTTTGTGTCTTAATTCTTAGTGGTTGCTGGATCACAATGGTCTCTGTTCTTGCGTCTTGTGGACATGCCCGCAAGAACAAAATCTGCTACATTTTTGGCAAAAATAAATTATCTCTGGCAGTTTCCACTCCATTTATTTCTCAGGCGTCCCTCCCTCCCCTCCCCCCCCCCCCCCCCCCCCCGATTCCCGATCGAACGACGTCAGTAACATTGTCTAAACATATAACAATCTTAAGGTATACAGTGAAATCAACGAATCTTTATATACAGGGTTACATTCCAGTACAAAACGTCACTGGCACGTTCAGTAAATAAACTTCATCGCATTGCAAATTAATGTGCGTATAATTGTAAAGCACCTAATGATGGCAGCATGCTTCCGAAACGTGTCGCGTTAAAAAATATTACAAAAAAGGGACTGAAACAGCATACATAATTTCATAAACTTAGTGATACACGTGCTGACCTCAACAAATTTCATATAACATGGATACATTTGAAATTAATTTACTGTTCCGTGCATCGTCTATGGCTCCCACTTTGCCCTCCAATTGTCGTGGTGTAGTGCAATAGGTGGAAGGAAACACTACACAGAGGTTGTAGTATCCGATCTGTTCAGTTTCCTTGCTTCTTCAAATTCACATATCTATACTGGCATAATTCAACAACGTTTCTCAAAAAACCTTATAGGCATCAGTTTTAAGTTTTAATCGCATTCAGTGCAAAAGTGTGTTCTATTGAAAGGCTGGCAGAGAAGTCTCCTAAGTCATTGAAGTAGGAGATAATGTTGTACCTAGTGGAAAATGTAGCTACGAAAATGTTCAGAAAAAACAGGACACCTTGAACGACTAGAGACAGAACGCTCATATTCACAGGACATGTACATTAGTATGTTCAGCAGAATTAATTAGCATTTCAGTCATCTCGGTTCAGCATGTGTCCTGTTGGCTAGTAGGCACAGGGTCTGCCATGGGCCCTGATAACTTGTTCCATTCGTGATGGCGTCGACGCGTATACGGCGAGAATGGCGTCCTGTGGTATGTAGCCCTCCATGCTGCATTCACCTCGTTCCAAAATTCATCTATGGTGGTTGGCATTGGATCACAGCACTGCACCCATCGTTTCACAATATCCCATCCATTTTATACTGGCGACAAATCTGGTGATCTGTCGGGCATGGGCAAAAGGCTGACATTCTGTAGTCTCGAGAAGCCAGCAACATGTGATCGTGCATTGGCTTGCTAAAAACTGGCGTCTGGGTAGATGTACAGAAAGGGTATGGCTACGGGTCGCTCGTTATCATTCACGTAGGTAACAATAGCCACATTGCCCTGGACAGCCACAAACTGCGATTTGTGGTTGTACCCAATAGCACCTCACACCGTAGGGCACTGTATGTTATGTGCGAATGCAGTCACAGTGATGCCGCTCCCCCGTCGGCGGCAAATCAAAATACGGCCTCCATTTCCAAACAAATAGTACCTGGATTCGTCCGAAAACCCTATCTGATGCCATTCCTGTCCCCAGTGACGTCGTTCCATACACCATTGCTGTCTAACATATTTCTGCACATTCGTCAAAGGTAGGTGGACGACGCGCACGTAATCCATGCCGTAATAAACGACGTCTGTCTGTCACCCCTGATAGTCTAAAATGTGCTGCACCGTTCCACGGTTGCACCACAGCCGAGAAGGATGCAGGGATGTCCTGAATTGCCATTCGGGTGAGGTGTCGATGTTTTCGGTGTGTGTGTGTGTGTGTGGGGGGGGGGGGGGGATCGGGTGACCCATTTCAACGTGTTCTACGGACTTCCGTGCACCATTCGCCACACACCCATTGCACTACCGAAACACCTCGTCCCATACGAGTGGCAATTTCCCAGATGGATGCATACATTCTCTCATATCAATAATGCACCCTCTTTCAAACTCACTGATTTGACGGCACGGTTCGGGCACACGTCTGCGAGGCATCCTGCACGTCGGCTCAAGTCACACTGATCCATTGACTTCGGTTTATGGCGACAACGAGATCCGCAGGTGGTGTTGCATCGCGATATCGATGTTGACCTTCAATCTTCGAGCCAACATGGTTTAAATGCTAATCGTTTCTGCAGAATGTACTAACGTACGTGTCCTGTGAATATGAACGTTCTATCTCTAGTCGTTCAGTGTGTTATAATTTTTCTGAACGTAAGTGTATGATGTTTTTGGTCGGTGCTTATGTCTAGTGACGTATTTCAGAAGCACGTGAAGGAATGCACCATAAGCAGTTCCCGCAATTTTATAGAGTTCTTGTTGTTAGACATGAGATTGTTTTTCGTGCAGTATTTGTAAATCTTTCGCGTTCTTCACGTTTAAGTGCTGTATAATATATATGAGAGCTGTTCGGAATATATTGTTAATTACGCACGCAGAGAATTTTAAAGTGAGCAAAGTCTTATGTATTTTCAGAACTACTTATACAGCAAGTGGACAGTTAGCCATACTGTACCTGTCGTGCACCGTCCTGAATCTTGAAACAGAGTAAGGTGTTTTACCATGGATCAAGTGATACTTGCAACTGTACTGAGTTTGTTTAATCTCCTTAGAATTTTACCTGTCTGCAAATTGGAACATTGTGTTAGTTTTCAGTAGCTCTTATTTTAAAACGTATTGCACTCGTAACTACCTTTCATAATATTTCCGCTTAACTCGATTTCACTTATTGATAATTGGTGTGTAAAAGAGTGATAACGTAAAACATAGACGATTAAATACAGTACTGTCAGGCTTTTCTGGAATGCAACGCTTTTAAATTTCATTAGCATGTTTGTTCCTAGTTACACGATCATGCCACCATTTAAAAACGGGTTGTGAAAATCTCATATATTAAACTTCTCTTGCAGGGCTGCCTGCAGCGGGAAGTCTGAGAAGAGTGCTAAGGTACAACATCGTCGCCTACTGCTGCTTAAGAAAGTTTCAGAATTTCTTACAAGTGCTGTTCTTCTGAATAATTATTTGCTCTTTTAGCTAAGGATTTTTTGCAATCACACCAATCAACTACACTTTTTTGCTTGGATTCTGTTCATGTCGGTGTTGCTGTATTTCACAATATGAAGATCGCGTAATGTTGTACGCCCCTTGTCTTGTGTAGACTAATTTTACGACTATTTTTCAATTGGTTACACTTTTTAATATAACATATCCTCTAACACTGTCAAAAGATTTGTAGGTTAGCTTGAAATATAACAGCATAGCAACGAAAAACAAAACAAATGATAATAACTTTTGAGTAAATATGAGTATTCAAAATCTGTGGGATTATTCAAAAATCGGTGGGAAATTCAGATTCTCTTGGTAAATTCTAATTTCGGTTGTAAATTAAAATGTTAATTAAATTGAATTGCAAATGACATAAGAATACTAAAATTAATAATAATACACTGAAACACCAAAGGCATGCATATTGCAATACAGAGATATGTAAACGGCCAAACACAGCGCTGCGGTCAGCAACGCCTGCATAAGACAACAACCCCCTGGCGCAGTTTTTAGATTGGTTACTGCTGCTACAATGGTGGATTATCAAGATTTAAGTGAGTTTGAATGTGGTGCTATAGTCGGCTCGATGCGACACAGTATCTCCGAGGTAGCGACGAAGAGGGGATTTTTCCGTACGACCATTTCACGAGTGTTCAAATGGTTCAAATGGCTCTGAGCACTGTGGGACTTAACTGCTGAGGTCATCAGTCCCCTAGAGCTTAGAACTACTTAAACCTAACTGACCTAAGGACATCACACAGATCCATGCCCGAGGCAGGATTCGAACCTGGGACCGTGGCGGTCGCACGGTTTCAGACTGTAGCGCCTAGAATCGCTCGGCCACTCCTGCTGGCTTCACGAGTGTACCGTGAATGTCAGGAATCCGATAAAACATCAAATCGCCGACATCGCTGCGGTCGGAAAAAGCTGCTGCAAGAATGGAACCAACGAAAACTGAAGAAAATCGTTCAACGTGACAGAAGCGCAACCCGTCCGCAAATTGCTGCAAATTTCAGTGCTGGGCCATCAACAAGCGTCAGCGTGTGAACCATTCAACGAAACATCACCGATATGGGCTTTCTGAGCCAAAGGCCCACTCGTGTATCCTTGCTGACTGCACGACACAAAGCTTCACGTCTCGCCTGGGCCCGTCAATAGCGACATTGGACTATTGATGACTGGAAACATGTTGCCTGGTCGGACGAGTCTCGTTTCAATTTGTATCAAGCAGATGGACTTGTACGGGTATGGAGACAACTTCATGATTCCATGGACCCTGCATGTCAGCAGGGCACTCTTCACGCTGGCGGAGGTTCTGTAATGGTGTGGGGCGTATGCAGTTGGAATGATATGGAACCCCTAATACGTCTAGATACGACTTCGACAGATGGCACTTACATAAGCGTCCTGTCTTATCACCTGCATCCATTCATGTCAATTGTGCATTCCGACGGACTTTGGCAATTCCAGCAGAACAGTGCGACACCCTATACGTCCAGAATTGCTACAGAGTGGCTCCTGGAACACTTTTCTGAGTTTAAACACTTCAGCTGGTCACCAAACTCCCCAGACATGAACATTATTGAGCATATCTGGGATGCCTTGCAACGTGCTGTTCAGAAGAGATCTCCACTCCCTCGTATTCTTACAGATTTATGGACAGCCCTGCAGGATTCATGGTGTTAGTTCCCTCCAGCACTACTTCAGACATTAGTCGAATCCATGTCACGTCGTGCTACGGCATGGCCCTACTGTGTGTTCGTCGGGGTCCTACACGATATTAGGCACGTGTATCAGTTTCTTGGGCTCTTAATTGTACATCCCTTATTTATGAAAATATAATTTGCAGATCGCTGGTGTGGAAGAGTGTAGAGTACTCCCGTTATCTCATCATATTTGGATTACTGGCACAGTTTAACTATGACATCAGAAACTAAGGTGGCTGTCCCAGAATACTGGGACAGTCTTTACTCCTCTCGTCTTATTGGCGGGAAATTAAAAAATTGCTGAGCAATTAAATAAATCAGCATGAAAATTCAAATTTTTCCGTCTGGCTTTGATGCATGGGAGTTGGGAATGGGGAGGTTCCATTGGTCGAGCGCTAGGGAGTAGCTATAGCCAGGTTTGTCAATAACTATTGGACACAGAGAGGATTTTAACACTACAGAGTCGCTCCAGCCAGGTCATCAATGGTGTCTGTTCTTTCGGACATGTCCGAAAGAACAGACACCATATCCATATAAGTATATAGTCTAGTCAATAGTCCTAAATGAGAACGAAGGGTAATAATCGGACAGCAAACTATCTCAGAAGTGCAGAGGGTAGCCTCTTGTCGATATACAAGTGAACAGAAGCTGGAAGAGACATAAGGACAGGTAATAATATTATGACAGCGATTCGATGTCCCTGTACTGATATAAATCCCTGTCACTATACATAGAAGTTATGTAGCAACAGTAGTAGGGAATAAATCACAATTACAGCTATTCACGAGTTGCATCCCAGCCAACAGAAACTTGGGAAATGCATCATACGTTATTTTTTATGAAATCAGTGGGAGTTATCGGAGTCGAAAACATGATTTCTAGTCGAAAAACTGTATGCACTACCTGAGAACTACCGCCAGCATTCCTAGCATCATATGAACCACTGCATTGCGCGGCCGCAAGCGTGTGCGATTTGGCGCAACTGGCGGGTCTACAGCAGTCATTATGTTCGTGATTCTGTGTCTTCACGCGGGAGGCCCCTCGTCTGTCGCGTCCAGCACTCCAGGAACATGTCACAGCCGCCTTATCGGACTGTACACTAGCCAGATGTCTCCACAGGATCCAACGTAAGTGTGTGATTGAATTCATTACATTGGATTCCAGGTCACAGTCAACATTTCTGGGATCCGTGGTCAGTCAGTTTAGGATTTTGTACTGTTTCTTATGAGTCCAATCTAGCACTGCAATTTAAGTGACGCCTCATGTAGCATCATACGACCATAATAAAGTTACTCTGGGAAGTGTGGGTAACTCTTCAAAGCAATGAGAACAGTTCATTTGCATTCAACACACTCTTCAGATGTAGTCTTACACTTTTAATGTGGCAAAGGTATTCAAATGCATCGCTTTTTCTATCTCTTTTATGACGTATTGTGTGTAATGTTTGGTTTGGTGTTTGTCACGTGTTGAGTATTTTGGTGCGTTGCTGTGTATATGATTCTGGTTTGTTGCGTGATGCTTACACAGAGAGAAGAAGCAGGTGGTTTTCGGAACACCCATATCGGCTGTGTTTCCTATGAACAATAGCACCCTATCCCAAATATGTCAGAGCCTGTAGAATTGTGGTGAATGATTGACAAAATCCGTTTCCTAAACACCTGGTAACTAAAAAAATGTTCTGAATGTGAAAATGGAACACCTGTACTAGAAATTCTTAAGGACATTATAAACCCCAGATGAGAAATGCACTCGAAATCTGTGTCACTAGTATCTTGAAACACCTCAGTATTTGTGATTCTTAAGTTTCTCCCAGCGTATTTGATAATCAAAAACTCTAGTACGAGGTGCATTCAAGTTCTAAGGCCTCCGATTTTTTTCTCCGGACTGGAAAGAGATAGAAACATGCGCATTGTTTTAAAATGAGGCCGCGTTCATTGTCAATATGTCCCAGAGATGGCAGCACCGTACGGCAGATGGAATTTTACCGCCAGCGGCGAGAATGAGAACTGTTTTAAATACTTAAAATGGCGACGTTTTCCTTACTTGAACAGCGTACAATAATTCGTTTTCTGAATTTGCGTGGTGTGAAACCAACTGAAATTCATCGACAGTTGAAGGAGACATGTGGTGATGGAGTTATGGATGTGTCGAAAGTGCGTTTGTGGGTGCGACAGTTTAATGAAGGCAGAACATCATGTGACAACAAACCGAAACAACCTCAGGCTCGCACAAGCCAGTCTGACGGCATGATCGAGAAAGTGGAGAAAATTGTTTTGGGGGATCGCCGAATGACTGTTGAACAGATCGCCTCCAGAGCTGGCATTTCTGTGGGTTCTGTGCACACAATCCTGCATGAAGACCTGAAAATGCGAAAAGTGTCATCCAGGTGGATGCCACGAATGCTGACGGACGACCACATGGCTGCCCGTGTGGCATGTTGCCAAGCAATGTTGACGTGCAACGACAGCATGAATGGGACTTTCTTTTCGTCGGTTGTGACAATGGATGAGACGTGGATGCCATTTTTCAATCCAGAAACAAAGCGCCAGTCAGCTCAATGGAAGCACACAGATTCACCGCCAGTGCTGAAAAAATGATGGTGTCCATGTTCTGGGACAGCGAGGGTGTAATCCTTACCCATTGCATTCCAAAGGGCACTGCGGTAACAGGTGAATCCTACAAAAATGTTTTGAAGAACAAATTCCTTCCTGCACTGCAACAAAAACGTCCGGGAAGGGCTGCGCGTGTGCTGTTTCACCAAGACAACGCACCTGCACATCGAGCTAGCGTTACGCAACAGTTTCTTCGTGATAACAACTTTGAAGTGATTCCTCATGCTCCCTACTCACCTGACCTGGCTCCTAGTGACTATTGGCTTTTTCCAACAATGAAAGACACTCTCGGTGGCCGCACATTCACCAGCCGTGCTGCTATTGCCTCAGCGATTTTCCAGTGGTCAAAACCGACTCCTAAAGAAGCCTTCGGCGCTGCCATGGAATCATGGCGTCAGCGTTGTGAAAAATGTGTACGTCTGCAGGGCGATTACGTCGAGAAGTAACGCCAGTTTCATCGATTTCGGGTGAGTAGTTAATTAGAAAAAAAAATCAGAGGCCTTAGAACTTGAATGCACCTTGTACATAGGGCGCGCACTATCTCTGACGCAGAGAGTCTACCCCAGGAATTGGAACACCTGAGAACTGTATTTCGAAAAAATGGGTACTCAGAGTGGCAGATTCAACGTGCTCTCCGCCCAACCACTACAGCACAACCTGTGGAGATGGATGAAATCACGAGCGAGGAGGTAGGCACTGCGTTTATTCCATATACAGGCGCACTCTCGGAGAAAATCGACCGCATTTTGAAGAAACACCGGGTCGGAACTGTGTTTTGTCCTCCGAATAAAACTCGTGCAGTGGGGAGCGGCAAAGATAACCTCGGTTTGAGGAAGGCCGGCGTATACCAGATTCCGTGTCAATTTGGCAAGTCGTATATTGGTCAGACGATGCGTACCGTCGAGAATCGATGCCGTGAACACCAGAGGCACATTCGACTGATGTATCCGAGAAAGTTGGCGGTTGCTGAACATTGTTTGTCGGAAAATCACGCTATGGAGTATGAACGCACGAGGATTCTGGTACAGAAGTCGAGATACTGCGACAGCGTTGTTAGTGAGGCCATCGAAATTCGCACCAATGACGACCTCATAAACCGTGACTGTGGCTATAATCTTAGCAAGGCTTGGGAACCAGCGATTGGGTTAATCAAGAGTAAATCGAGCAAACGTATAGTTGTGACGACCACGGCGGACAGAGCCATCACACCGACGTCATCTCATACGCCGTCGCAATCTGTTCCACCGCGCGACCATGGCGCGGGGCGCGGACGGCGGAGGGAGTGCGCCGCGGGTGGAGGGTATTTAAATCGGCCGCCGCCGCGACCGAACCCAGTTCCCCATGAGCAGCCATAGCGTACGGTTCTCCGTACCGGCACGTTCACAGGAGCTCAGTCCGTCAGTTCACCTGAGGATGGCGACATGTATGATCGCCGAAATATTGTGCCCGTTGACACTGTAGACCGGCAGTACACCCGTGGATATTTTGATTACTTCAGTATTTAGTGCAAATATCAACATCGAATGGAATGCAATATAAAAGATAGTCTGATGCAGTGCTGTTTTAATAGCAACATGGCGTATTCAGATATTAGGGTACATCCTCCCTGCATATAGCGCAATATCACATTGTCGTAACCTCCAGCTGAGCAAAAACAGAGAGAATACTTGCCTTTCACGTTACCTCTCGTCATGTCGAAAAATTTGCTTTCAGCAAAATGCCAACCTTGTGGACCACCGCAATCCAAACAGTCTGTGCTCGCAGGCCTGGATTTTCACGTGTCACCACTCTAGAAGTGTTGCTATTGGTTCCTGCCAAAAATTGTCATTGATCTCAAGTAACTGGGCAATCCCCAGCCCTCTCCACCCCTACCTCCTTTCTCCTCTTCCTTCCCCCTCCTCTCCCTCTCCCCATATGGAAATCGGTAGGAAAAGCTCGATATGTGCTGAGCTGTTGGAGTGGAAACGGTTCTTATTGCCCAATGTGTTCAGTCCATGAATGTCGGTGTTGAACAGAAAAGACTTTAATAACTGTATTACCTGCAGCATGCAGCTGAGAACTGCATTCATAGCTTCCTACTTGTGGTCTTGAAATAAAAGTTAAAGGAGGAACATAACATTATTTCGCCATATAATGATGATACAGCGGGATGGCTTCAAGATGCATTTCAGAACTGAAAGAGACAGTTGATGGTGCTCAAATTACCGACCGCCTTCATTGAAACGGCTAGTTTACCTGCCTCTTGCACTACGCAAGAGGTGACTGCTACCAGTCCAGCAGGTAAGTGACGTCATTCCTATGTGCTACGTTGTGTGGAGGGCAGCACGCCGATAGCAGTGAAGTGCTGAACTGATAACGCTTTCCCTTGCTGCCAAACTTTGCAGAGTTCTGTCCTGTTCAGCAACCCCTGTTCAACCGATATCTTTGTGAGACCCCACTGTCTTATCTGTCAACACTAGGGATATAAGGCAGGTGCAGTAGCTCAAAGGCCCCAGCTGCAGTCAGTGTAAGGGCCATGAAGCGTCAACAGCAGCAGCAGCAGCAGCCAAGATTGTCCAGCATCTCCCAGCATAGTAGGAAGAAGCGTAAAAATAAGTGTCCCCTGCTTAATACAAACATCAAAAAAAGCTTTGCATCACCTCGGTTCCGAGAGTTCCGGAACCTGTACAGAAACGTGGAATAGAGATCAACATAAACATCATTTCCACCCAAAATTGCTCATGAAAACCACACATCGCATGTTGTACCACCATACAGCGACACCTTCAGAAGTGGTGGCACAGATTTCTGTACACACTGCTACCTCTAATACCCAGTAGCACGTCCTCTTGTATTGATGAATGCCTGTATTCGTCGTGAAATACTATCCACAAGCTCATCAAGGCACTGTTGGCTCAGATTGTCCCACTCGTCAACGGCGGTTCGGCGTAGATTCCTCAGAGTGGTTGGTGGGTCACGTCGTCCATAAACAGCCCTTTTCAATCTATCCCAGGCATGTTCGAAGGGTTCATGTCTGGAGAAAACGCTGGCCACTCTAGTCGAGCGATGTCATTATCCTGAGTGAAGTCATTCACCAGATGTGCACGATGGAGACACGAATTATCGTCCATGAAGGCGAATGACTCACCAATATGCTGCCCATATGGTTGCACTATCGGTTGGGGGATGGGATTCACGTACCGTACAGCCGTTACGGCGTCTTAGATAACCACCAGTGGCGTACGTCAGTTCCACATAATGCCACCCCAAAACAGCAGGGAACCTCCACCAAGCTGCACTCACTGGACAGTGTGTCTAAGGCGTTCAGCCTGACAAGGTTGCCTCCAAACACGTCTCCGACGATTGTCTGGTTGAAGGCATATGCGACAATCGTTAGTGAAGAGAACATGATGCCAATCCCAGTGATCCATTCGGCATGTTACTGGGCCATCCGTACCGAGCTGCATGGTGTCGTGGTTGTAAAAATGGACCTCCCCATGGACGTCGGGAGTGAAGTTGCGCATCATGCAATCTATTGCACACAGTTTGAGTCGTAACACGACGTCCTGTGGCTGCACGAAAAGCATTATTCAACATGGTGGCGTTGCTGTTAGCGTTCCTCCGAGCCAGAGCGGAAGCGGTTATTCAATGCCCTTGGGTGGCCTGTCTCTCTGCATCTCTTCCGTGTACAAACCTAATCGCTTTGGTTCACGCCGAGACCCCTGGACACTTCCCTTGTTGAGAGCCTTTCCTGGCATAAAGTAACAATGCAGACGCGATCGAACCGCGGTGTTGACCGTATAGGCATGGTTGAACTACAGACAATACGAGCCGTGTACCTCCTTCCTGATGGAATGACTGGAACTGATCGGCTGTCGGTCCCCCTCCGGCTAATAGGCGCTGCTCATGCATGGTTGTTTACGCCTTTGGGAGGGTTTAGTGACGTCTCTGAACAGACAAAGGGGCTGTGTCTGTGACACAAATCCACAGTCAAAGGGGCGGTGTATGTGACAACATCCACAGTCAACGTCAGTCCTCAGGAGTTCTTGGAACTGGGGTGATGCAGAACTTGTTTTGTTGTGTGTAATATTACATTAGTTGCTATTATTATTTTATTATTATTATTATTATTATTATTGCTTGTAGAAGGTCTTCTTCTTTGTTGGGATGCACATCAGGGACTTGTAGTGGCAGCGCCCTTCACCTTGTCGAGACTTGCAGCACCGCAAAAGAAAAACTTGTGGGGGCCTGCAGCTGTTGCAGCAGTCTCCCACACGTAGAATCCTGTAGGGGAACTGGTCAGCACGATGGAGCAGGACAAAGATCTGCTATTGCCAGTACTACTCATTGCTTAAGACACGCAACAGCAGAGCTCAGATATATCTGTCCCCAAGTCACAGAAGCTCACCAAAGGCTTTCAATTTTTGCTGTCGCAACCTGCTGAGCAGCATCGGCAGTGCACCAGGAGTCTCAGACAGCACCGTGCAGGTCAGTAATGGACTCCAACATATGCACCATCCATTGGACTGCAGGACATTCCAGTGATACTGCAAGGACAGAGTATATATGTAGTTCAAATGGCTCACAGCACTATGGGACTTAACGTCTGAGGTCATCAGTCCACTAGAACTTAGAACTACATAAACCTAACTAACCTAAGGACATTACCCACATCCATGCCCGAGGCAGGATTCGAACCTGCGACCATAGCGGTCACGCGGTTCCAGACTGAAGCGCCTAGAACCGCTCGGCCACACCGGCAGGCACCACGGACAGCAATGAATGCTCTGCAGCGTCCTTACTTGCGGCCCACAAGGTTGGTAAGGAGTTCTTGTGGTACGGCGTTCCATTCCACCACCAGTGTGGCTGGCGATTGCTAGATGGTCGTTGGTGGACGTGGACGTTCCACAGTTCGTCTGTCCAACTTATTTACACGTGGTCGAAGAGATTTAAGTCGGTGGGCCAGTCCATTCCTCAGTATCCTCTTGTTTCAACTGCTCCTCCACCTCCGCTACTCGATGCGATCGCGCATTGCTATCCATAAAAATGAGAGTACTCCTGGAAAGAAACACATGAGGAATGAGGACAGTGTCACAGCAACATAGTGTCCGTGCTAAAATATTTGAAGGTAAGTAGCCCATGCAACATTATGCTTCCCCAGACCTTAACGACTGCACCACCAAAATGATGAAATGGTTCAAATGGCTCTGAGCACTATGGGACTCAACTGCTGAGGTCATTAGTCCCCTAGAACTTAGAACTAGTTAAACCTAACTAACCTAAGGACATCACAAACATCCATGCCCGAGGCAGGATTCGAACCTGCGACCGTAGCGGTCTTGCGGTTCCAGACTGCAGCGCCTTTAACCGCACGGCCACTTCGGCCGGCACCAAAATGATCACGCTCGACAATGTTCGTCGGTACAATACCTAGTCCCATCTCTGGCTAAAGGAGGGTACGTTCAAAATAACTAGCCAGATTGAATCTACCATCATCCGAGAAGAGTGCGAGACTCCGCTCCTCGTTGGTCCAGTCCCTATGCTCTTGTCACAACTGGAAACTGTGACGCCGATGTGTGGGTCTCAACGAAACCCAGCGTACTGAACATCGGGCAAAGTGATTACCCCCGTGCGCAGTCGTTGTGCTATTCTGGAGCGTGAGATCACGTGCCATGTGTTCCTGTTACAATTGGTTGAAACTGTACCTAGTATTTGACGTCTGTCCCTTCTTGCCTGTTGCGCAATCTAGCGGCCATCTGCTGCTGTAGATGAACGTGGTCGAACATCCCTTCTTCTTCAGACAGCAGTGGCTGTGGTCAGGGACGCTCCCATGTACATGAAGCAATGCTGTGAGCAATACCAAACACCTGTGGTACAATTGGCACCTTGCGTCGTTCTTCCAGTTTCCTGATCATTTTTCCCCAAGTGAAGTGATCCAAATGTTGTCTCTCCGCCATGTTGTAATGAAGATCACCACCACAGTGTACCGTAACTGCTTGACATATACTGTCTTTTCCCGTTTCTTTAACTGCCTAAAGTTGTGGGGTCAGCCCCATTTGGGGCTATAGTCATACTGACCTCACGCCATGTGACGCTGAAGCTTTCTGAGCAAGACTGGGAGATCTCTTGCAAGATGCTCCCGCACATTCGTTCATTTACACCAAGTAGATAATACACTACAGGCCATTAAAATTGCTACACCAAGAAGAAATGCAGATGATAAACGGGTATTCATTGGACAAATATATTTACTAGAACTTACATAAGAGTACATTTTCACGCAATTTGGGTGCATAGATCCTGAGAAATCAGTACCCAGAACAACCACCTCTGGCCGTAATAACGGCCTTGATACGCCTGGGCATTGAGTCAAACAGAGCTTGGATGGTGTGTACAGGTACAGCTGCCCATGCAGCTTCAACACGATACCACAGTTCATCAAGAGTAGTGACTGGCGTATTGTTACGAGCCAGTTGCTCTGCCACCGTTGACCAGAAGTTTTCAATTGGTGAGAGATCTGGAGAATGTGCTGGCCAGGGCAGCACTCGAACATTTTCTGTATCCAGAAAGGCCCGTACAGGACCTGCAAATGCGGTCGTGCATTATCCTACTGAAATGTGGGGTTTCGCAGGGATCGAATGAAGGGCAGAACCACGGGTCGTAACACATCGAAATGTAACATACACTGTTCAAAATGCCGTCAATGGGATCAAGAGGTGACCGAGACGTATAACCAATGGCACCCCATACCATCACGCTGGGTGATACGCCAGTATGGCGATGACGAATACACGCTTCCAATGTGCGTCACCGCGATGTCGCCAAACACGGATGCGACCATCATGATGCTGTAAACAGAACCTGGATTCATCCGACAAAATGACGTTTTGCCATTCGTGCACCCAGGTTCGTCGTTGAGTTCACCATCGCAGGCTCTCCTGTCTGTAATGCAGCGTCAAGGGTAACCGAAGCCATGGTCTCTGAGCTGATAGTCCATCCTGTTGCAAACGTCGTCGAACTGTTCGTGCAGATGATTGTTGTCTTGCAAACGTCCCCATTTGTTGACTCAGGGATCGAGACGTGGCTGCACGATCCGTTACAGCCATGCGGATAAGATGCCTGTCATCTCGACTGCTAGTGATACGAGGCCGTTGGGATCCAGCACGGCTTTCCGTACTACCCTCCTGAACCCACCGATTTCATATTCTGCTAACAGTCATTGGATCTCGACCAACGCGAGCAGCAATGTCGTGATACGATAAACCGCAATCGCGATAGGCTACAATCCGACCTTTATCAAAGTCGGAACGTTATGGTAGGCATTTCTCCTTCTTACACGAGGCATCACAACAACGTTTCACCAGGAAATGCCGGTCAGCTGCTGTTTGTGTATGAGAAATCGGTTGGAAACTTTCCTCATGTCAGCACGTTGTAGGTGTCGCCACCGGCGCCAACCTTGTGTGAATGCTCTGAAAAGCTAATCATTTGCATATCACAGTATCTTCTTCCTGTCGGTTAAATGTCGGGGCCGTGGCACGTCATCTTCCTGCTGTAGCAATTTTAATGGCCAGTAGTGTATCTTGTGTTACCTAACTAGCTCATTCTCCAGGTTTTTAGAGTAGTGCAGTTTTGATGTAAGTTCAGGTTTGCTTGATTAAGATCAAATGTTGATTACTGTTATTCTTGCATGGCCTTGTATTGAGCCGTGCCTGGCTCGTGTTATGCTTTGCATTAAATCTTGGTTGCTATTCTGTGATTAGTCTCCCGCGGTTATCGCCCTTATACTGTTATCTTCTCTCTCCGCAAGTCTCAGCAGCAGCGTGTATCGATATTCGCACCCTTGTACTATCTTTGGCCTCGCGCTTATAGTTTACGGCTGTGCCGTTTGTGGGCAGTTGGTCCGTTGGCGTGGGGCAGCGAGGAAGTCTCCGTGGCGCATGTATGGCCGGGGGCCGCTGGCGGCGTCCACGTGCGGTTGGAGTGTGAGGGGCTGTTCCCATTGCTACGAGGTCCGTGGGTCACAGATTCCGGACACGAAAGTTGAGTCTTCCCTTAATCTACCAGCCAGCCCCAACTGTTCACATTGTGTCGTTTGAATTTAGTTGTTGGCTGTTGGGACATGCCCGCAAGCAACAATGCGTGTTTTCAAGTTGCCAAAATTCTAGCCGCCCTCCTGTGGAGTTATCTTGACTTGTTTATTTTTTGTATTGAAGTGCACCGGCGGAATCTTCTGCCTTGTGTCCGTTAACGTTCCGGTTACCTGCCCTGGCCGTTGACGTTAACTCAGGCAGTGTATTTCCCTCGTCGTGTTGTGGCTGTCCAGCACGGAGTGTAGTTTGACAGAGGAATGTGTAATTCGTTGTGGGGGTCGATACCTTCTGCGTTGTTCCTTTGAACTGTTCTGGGCTGATTGGGTGGAGCGGAAGTTATCCTGTCGCTTGGTCCGTTGACTGTCTGTAGGTATGGTTGCCGTCGGATTGAAAATTGTTGGGCCGACTGTTTGTCTCACCTAAGCGAGCGTTAGTGTTTGAATTCCAGACTCAATGCCCAGGCGTATCAAGGCCGACACTTGGAAACTTCTGAGCGCCGTTTGATGTGCTGGATTTTCTTATTTGTCCTTGTTGTTTGTTTATGTATGGCTTTTAGTCGATTTCCAGTTAAAATTGTTTTGCCCTTGAGGCGCGAGATTGAATGGCGCATTTATCGGGGAATTAAGTTCTAAAATTAATGTTTGGCTTGCTCTGTTTTTAATGTTTTCTTTACTCTTGTAACGTTTGTCAAATGAATAAAGTAGTATGTTCGAGTACAACTGACAGCCACTCATTTTGGCCCCTTTCCACAAATTAGACTATCTGTCCTGTACCGCGGATATAGCAGGGGATCTCATGTATACTAATCGTCTCGTGGGGTATCCTTGCCGATATTTATGCTCAAGAAAGTCATTAACGAACCGAATCTAAGTTGAAATGAAATGAAATGTCGTGTGGCTAAGGCCCCCCGTCGGATAGACCGTTCGCCTGGTGCAGGTCTTTCGATTTGACGCCACTTCGGCGACCTGCGCGTCGATGGGGATGAAATGATGATGATTAGGACAACACCAGTCCCTGAGCGGAGAAAATCTCCGACCCAGCCGGGAATCGAACCCAGGACCTTAGGATTGACATTCCGTCACGCTGACCACTCAGCTACCGGGGCCGAAGGGACATTTAGTAATCAGTACTGTATCCATGTCGTGTCGGGTGTGCCTGTGAAGTAATCATAATGTGACTGTAATGAAGCTCATTTTATTTCAATACGATCTGCTATTGTTCTCACTCTCTCCATGACCTGTTTTTGTTTATAATTCTCCAGAAGCATAGTAATCAAAGCATTCAATGTCTTAAAGAGATTACATTTGTCAGATAGATTCTGAGCAAAGGAAAAACTGTTCTGAAGCGTAATATAATAATCCGTATACGTGAGCAGTCACTGTGTAGTCGCAGGTTGCCCATGACGATACCCGTTGCTCAGTTCAAGAGTATATATTTCCTAAACTTCTGGGACTGATAAGAAAGTTTGCGACTGGTTAAAGCAACATTGCGCACACAATGAGCGAGAATCACAAGAAAAGTGTAAATAATTTGTCGTCTCATTTTTGAGAGGTCCCTATGGTTAAACAAATCTGTGCTCTGCGAAAAAAAGAGATAACTTAAAAATTTATGCTAGTCGTCACAATGAGTTAGATAATTCCACTCTTGAATAACTAAACTCATAAGAAGCAAGATACGACACACCTGTTTTAACTCTGCTGAAAACCACCCCAGTTTGCAGGAAAATGCAGAGAGCAATTTATTGTAAGTGTAGAGCTTTTTCGTCCGCAGCTCGTGGTCGTGCGGTAGCGTTCTCGCTTCCTACGCCCGGGTTCCCGGGTTCGATTCCCGGCGGGGTCAGGGATTTTCTCTGCCTTGTGATGACTGGGTGTTGTGTGCTGTCCTTAGGTTAGTTAGGTTTAAGTAGTTCTACGTTCTAGGGGACTGATGACCATAGCTGTTAAGTCCCATAGTGCTCAGAACCATTTAACCATTTAGAGCTTTTTCCACCTGCCTTTCAAGATGATGGTTTGCCAGGTTGATGTGCGTCACGTGTTAGTTTTCATTTGGAAGTACCTCAGTTAACCACTTTTCCCGAAAGGGTGAGTAACCTTGTTTTATAAGCGTTTAGAAAATGGAGAACAGACTAATAGTTGCCGGCCGGGGTGGCCGAGCGGTTCTAGGCGCTTCAGTCTGGAACCGCGCGACCGCTACGGTCGCAGGTTCGAATCCTGCCTCGGGCATGGATGTGTGTGATGTCCTTAGGTTAGTTAGGTTTAAGTAGTTCTACGTTCTAGGGGACTGATGACCTCAGAAGTTAAGTCCCATAGTGCTCAGAGCCATTTGAACTATTTTAGACTAATAGTTTGCATGCCCTTAGCCTTGGCATAATCGTTTCTATCAGGCTTTGCTGTCCTCCAAGCATTAGAAGTGATTTCTGCTACTAGACTATGTCTGAAAAGCCTGTATAATAATGTGATTAATCTCTCCTGCTTGTTGCAGTAGAGATGGGAACATTCTATCCGGGGCTAGTGACTTGAATGGTTGGAACGTGTCAACCGCTCACTGGGTTTTCTTGAAGTCAACACATTCTATGGCAGATTCCTAGTTCTCCTCTTCGTTACTTGTAAGCCAGTACCTCAGAGGGACTGAATCTTAGTCTGTATTATTTGGCAGAGTGCTTTGAGAGAAGTCAGTGTTCAGGAGTACGTCCAATACCTAAGGCGCTGACCTTGTATACCCACTAGCCTCCTTTCTTAGGGTGCCTCCAGGATTTGTTGGTATTCTTGTGACTCTATCAGCCGTACCTTCACCTCCTCACCGAATACCTTGGAGGATTACAGTTGCGCTTGCTTAAAAGTGAGATTGTGTTTAGGAAGGGCCTCCCAATATTTTGTCTATTCTTTTTGCCTTTTTATGAAGTTGAACAGTCTTCTTATATGTTTCCATTCTAATTCTAAATTACTCCCCTACCGAGGTACATTTTTTGATGATCGGACGGTTTTCAATGTACAAGACTTCACTTCACCTGCCATTTCCTTAAGATCCACCTGATTTCTTATCGAAGTTTTAACTTCAGATAAGCGTGAGTTTAGATCTCTCCTGTAGGAATTGCAGTCCGTGTCACTGGAATTCCTATCGAACATTCTAACCTCCCCCTTCCTAACCGGCCTACTGGACTGCGATTTAACTGACTGTGATTGCATGTGCCCAATGAAATTTTACAGTTAGTAAGGCTATTGTTACCAAAGGAAAATAACGCCGGTTAGTTGGAAGAAAGTGTACAACAGACTCTTCTAAAGAAAGAATCGATTCTCGACTTAAGCTAAATATTGATGATAATCTTTGAAATGGGTGGAATATAGTGCAATCGTTCACGAACCGTACAGGGGGAAAAAGGGTAACACGTAATATTTACTACAAAATTCACTGATAACACAAAGAAAACACTGATTAGCTAAAAAAGGGATAATCAAACGGTCGCCAGCCCGCTACGGCAAAGAATCTCCAGAATCTTGAGAAAAGCAATGGCAAAGAAATTTAAGCAAATGATCATTGGCTTGGCAACAGAAGGTTGTCACGATATTCCATAGCACAACAGTTCACGAGAAAATACATGAATCAGAAAACAGTGAGTTTGCAGTTATTTGTTCTGAAATACTAAATTTTGAAAGTAGCTTTAAGTGAAATTACTGGATAAATAAAGGACTGACTTACCTTGAACTTTGTTAAGTAAAAATTAACTTTCAGTACCTTCAGTGCAACGTAATGCAAAATTTAGAGAAATGGAAGCGATTTACTTTTGATTATTGAAAGACTGAACTGAATCTACTTTAAGCAAATGAGCAATTGGTTTTACTTTTACATAACAACAACAAAATACATCCCAAGCCAGCAGAAATCATTCGCTAATATAAATACAGAATAAATGAAACTGTGCACTCTAAATTTGTGCTGTGTCTTTAGTTATTAGTTTGCCAGTGAAATTTTACTTTACCTTAAGTAGCCTCTGTTATGCAATACATGAGTCAACAGTTACTGGCAGAAAATTTAGACTGAAACTGGCAGTCAATAGTTAATTTTTGATATTCTTACGACACTCGGTCATTGCATGGAAAGGAAAGGGACCCTGCTTGGTAATAATATCTGAGGAAAATGACAACGCAGGTGCCCTACAAGTTTTAACTATTGCAAGTTATTATTCGAGTTATTCATACTTTGTGAAAGGAATGTTGTTAGGCAGAGCCTCTACATTACTTGTTTGTGAGTTAACAGTCTTACGACGTTGTAGCTGTGCGGACGACGAGGAATGTAGCCGACGACAATGCTGAGCTGCTGTTGTTGTTGTTGCTGCTGCTCGATGAGAAGAATCCCGAGTCGTCTCCAGAGCCACGGATAATTATGGGACAGGCGAAAGTAGGAGTTGCAGCCTCCTTCGTCTGTCCAATCCTACCATGTTCTCAATACTCGCAGATTGACGAATCAGGCGCGTTTGCACTGGCGCGAGCATATTTGTACACTGCGTTGGCGGGAGCGCCCAACAAACACTTCCGCTCTCTTTCACAACTGAAGCTGCTCTGCCTCCTCTCTGCGCGCAATGCGACAAACTCTCCACATGAAAAGATAAACAACGAAACAGCTACTACCATTTCGTCGCTGCTATCGATGCATTTCAATAAAGTTCCTTTGGCTGTTACCCACCGCCGGCCACCGAGCGAGGTGGCGCAGTGGTTAGACACTGGACTCGCATTCGGGAGGACGACGGTTCAATCCCGCGTCCGGCCATCCTGATTTAGGTTATCCGTGATTTTCCTAAATCGCTCCAGGCAAATGCCGGGATGGTTCCTTTCAAAGGGCACGGCCGACTTCCTTCCCCATCCTCCCCTACTCCGATGAGACCGATGACCTCGCCGTCTGGTCTCCTTCCCCAAAAACAACCCAACCCAACCGCCGGCTGGTGTTGCTGAGCGGTTCTAGGCGCTTCAGTCTGGAACTGCGCGACCGCTACGATCGCAGGTTCGAATCCTGCTTCGGGCATGGGTGTGTGTGATGTCCTTAGGTTAGTTAGGTTTAAGTAGTTCTAAGTTCTAGGGGGCTGATGACCTCAGATGTTAAGTCCCATAGTGCTCAGAGCCATTTGAACCATTTGTTACCCACCAATTTACAATATTTCATTATAATTACAATCAGTCATATACAGTCAAAAATAAATACACTAGTACATCGATTACGTATTAAATATAGTTTATGTAATACAGCTTACGGCTTCAGAATCAAAAGTACAGTGCAAGTTATCCACGAGTATTACACGGCGAAAATTTTGGATGGTGCATTTTCGGTGTTACAACATGACCTGTTTAAAAACCATTGAATCCCAATTTTATCGTACGGGCAGTCAGATAGGCATGGCTCAGTCGCCAGATACCAATGACATAATTACCTATAAGGATGGACGCAAAAGTTTACTCAGTTACTTCATCTCTTCTCCTGTCCTTGAAGCTAGGTCCCCTACCTGATCTCCATGTTGCTCACGAGTAGGTATTCGAGTAGGTAATCACCTCTGCTGTTGGCGTAGCTGCTCCCCACATCAGGTTGTGAGTATTGGCATCACAACAGACACACGTATGTTTATTCAACCACAAGCAGCTGTCTACAAATCTCCTCACTCCACGGGAAGAGAAGCACTATTCTCGGAAGGAATAAGCCGAGACCAATATATATCCCCTCTAGCTTCCTTCCTCACGCTGTTCCATACATGCATACATACATACATAAATTAATCCTTGTTCCATAGATCATGGATACGAAATTTCAAAATGATGTGGTATGTTTCATTTTAACGTAAGTTTTATTTAGACAAAATAATTATTTTTTTACAGTTACGACTTTATATCAAAGAATTTGTCTATTGAGTAGAAGGAGTTGTCATTCAGAAATTCTTTTAACTTACTTTTAAATGTCGTTTGGCTATCTTCCTGACTTTTGATACTATTTGGCAAATGACCAAAGACTTTTGTGGCAGCATAATTCACTCCTTTCTGTGCCAAAGTGAGATTTAATCCAGAATAGTGAAGATCATTCTTTCTTCTAGTGTTGAAGCTATGCACTTCGCTGTTATTTTTGAACTGGGATCGGCTATTAATGACAAATTTCATAAGTGAATATACTGTATGTATTGAGAAGGTACTGTGAAAGTCCCAAGTTGCTTAAATAAATGTCTGCAAGGTGATCTATTATTCTGATTACATGCTTTTGTGTAATGAATACTTTCTTTTTTAATGACGAATTGCCCCAAAATATGTCATATGAAAGCAGTGAATGAAAATAGGCATAGTAGGCTAATTTACTGATATGATTATCACTAAAATTTTTAATAACCCTAATAGTGTAAGTAGTTGAACCTACCCATTTAAGCAATTCATCGATGTGTTTCTTCCAATTCAGTTTCTCATCAACGCATACACCCAGAAATTTTGAGTATTCTGCCTTAGTAACATACTTCTGCACATAGTCTATATTTATCAATGATATTATGCCATTTACTGTACAGGATTGTATAAATTGTCTTTTCTCAAAATTTAGAGAGAGTCAATTTGCAGAGAACGACTTAATAATTTTCTGAACGACATTATTTGCAGTTTCCTCAGCTGATTCTTGCTTCTTAGGTGTGATTACTATACTTGTATCATCAGCAAAAAGAACTAGCTTCGCATCTTCATGAATATAGAGTGGCAAGTCATTCATATATAGTAGGAACAATAAGGGACCATTCATGATACTTCCCGGGTTAGAGGACTCTGCTGGTTTTTGCAGACTATCTGTACTGTTAATTTCAGCCTTCTGCATTCTTCCAGTTAAGTATGAATTAAAGCATTTGTGCACTGTCCCACTCATACTACAATACTTAAGCTTACCTAGAAGAATTTCATGATTCACACAATCGAAAGCCTTTGAGAGATCACAAAATATCCCAGTGGGTGATGTTTGGCTCTTCAATGCATTTAATATTTGATCAGTGTAATCATATATAGCATTTTCTGTTGCAAAGCCTTTCTGAAAACCGAATGGACTCTTTGTTAGTACCTCATTTTTACAAATATGTGATGCTACTCTTGAATACATTACTTTTTGAAGAATTTTGGATAAAGATGTCAGAAGTGAGATTGGGTAGTAGTTGTTAGCATCAGCTCTATCCCCTTTTTTATGCAATGATTTAACAATAGCGTATTTCAGTCTATTTTGCAAAATGCTCTGTTTCAGTGAGCTACTAAATATGTGTGAAACCTTCAATAGATAATGTAAAACAGACTCTAATTAACTTCGTTACGGTGCAATATTAACTTAATTGACAGTTATTATAGAATTAATTACTTATCTTCACGAGCTTAATATTCAAGCGTGTGCGATCTGCGTCAGTGCTGCGTCAGTACTCTGAGCTCAGTAAGAAGTCCGGCATTGATAAAAATGAAATTCCATTCTTGGCATTAATGCACGTTCTGTTTACTGTTTTTTCAGATTTCTTGCATAAATCAAGTTACCACCAGCCTCTCCAGTGTCTGATAAGGTCGCTTCGTATTGATGAGGTTCCTGGCTCAGGGTCACGCCCGTTTCCTGTCCACTTAAGAAGTTTCGGTACCTGAATTAATATTTTCGCGGTCTTGAAGCGTTCCCCTACTGGTTTGATCAGAAGCTTCGATCACTGGAAGATATCTTGGCCACCATCTCATTAAGCCAATAACTGTTCTCGTTCCTTTTGTCCAGATACAGCCTCCTAAATTTGGGGCCTCCTCCCCCCCCCCTACCTCTCCCCGTCTTCTCACAGAAAACCATTTGAACTAGCTCTATTGCTCCGAGGTGATGTTCATCGGTGGATATTCCTATCGGATAATTACCATCCTAAGACCTGAGACTTATTCTGAATTCGATCATCTTGAGAAGTACTAGACTGTTCTCTCGTTAACTTGTTTCTTGTCTTGGAGGTGGAGGCTGTCTGCTTACCGGCTTCCCTCTGAGATAATTCTTTTTTTAGGGGTCTTAGGTTCAAGACCTTTCCATTCCCTCCATTTATAGTAAGAAGTTTCTTCCTCTGACAAGGACTTGCTGTTGATGTGGTCCAACTTCCCAGCAACGTTTTTCGCTGTTTGTACTGACCTTCAACTTCACCCAGTAACAGATACGCTTTCGATCGGTTCGAACGACGATGTTCGTCAGTTTTTTAATAGTTTTCGCTGTTCAACATTTTGATTCCGCGAGAATTGTGAATGTTTCAGGTCGACAATAATGGTGCCCCAGGCCGAAAGATGCCCGGTATCCCTGAGATTCCATTCACGAAACATCTTACGAAACCCTGCCAATTGCTGGCCTATAGCCCTCAGCTTCACGAGAACACGCAAAACTTTTTCACCTACAAGGTCAGAGACATGATAAAATAGTATCCCCTGGAAAGGGAAACCGGTATCACATATACCTAAGGCTTGTACAGAGGTTGGCAAGCTGGTGGTTATGCAGCAACGTGGATGTTATCTATACGTAAGCATTGCATGGGAGGTTCAGTAACTTAGAAGGCTGTTATATGTACAGAGCTACGAGACACTGCATGTTCCGTTAGGCAGTTCTGCCCGTGTTCTGGCAGACAGCGATGGTGCAGGAGACAGGCAACAGCAGCTGCGAGATCCAGCAGGTGCCAGTCAACACTGATGGATGGCCGACCTCGTCCACTGAACTGCGGCCGTCCGTCTGTCCCGGCAGCTGGGAGAAGCGTACCCGCGAACTGCGCTGCAATATCGATGGTGCTCAACGGAGGCATGGCGTTACGCCGGAAACGTTACGCGCCTATCGCAACAGGCGAATCGATGAGTAATTGAGCTGCTGTTCGTGACGGGGTAGGATGATTAACGAGCACAGACGACTGCCTCCCCGTTCAAATAAAAGGCCTTCCTGGCAGCGAGGTAGCTGGACACGTAACGTCGGTCTGAGGATGGTACCAAACATTCTGATTTGGAGGCAATCCAGTGATTAATTATAGGTGGTGGACAAATATATGGAGACACCAAAAGCACAGCAGATTGCAAAGCCCCATACCTGTGGCGCTCAAAAGAGCTTTCAGTCGTCTGGATAAATACAGTTCCTGTGTGGTTTTAAAGGGAATCAAGTTAAGGAGGTGGAAGTGAGTAGCGATCACGCAGTCTTCTCCGAGAGTAGTCCACAAAGGCTCAATAACTAGAAATCTGGTGAGTATAGTGCCCAGGGTAGATGCGTCAATTCATTCTCGTGCTCACACAATGCGAGCTGTGTGGACAGTGGCCCTGTAGCTTGGAACACAGCATCACCATTTGGAAACAAAATTGTACTGTGGGATTGAGCTGATCATCCAAAATGGTCACACAGTCCTTGGCAATAAAGCGACCTTGCAGAATAAGAATGGGGCCTTTAGAATACCACGGTAGCTACCAAAATCATCTCCGAACCCCCGCCATATTTCACGCTTCGGAAGCAATCTCGGCTAGAAGTTGGAAACAGCGTGAAACAAGACGCATGTTATCCAACGATTCTCTTCTATTGCTCCATGGTCCAGGATTTATTTATTCGGTTTCACATTTTCCTGTTACTGGAATTTGCATCATTGTTGATTGGTTTTGGAATTCCAGGTCACCCTGCAGTTCCCTGCTTATGGAGCTCCGTTCGTGCTGTTGTGATACTGACAGGGATCACTTTGCGACATTCAGTTCTTCAGTGTTTTTAGCAGGTGTGTCCTTCTTATTTTTAACCTCTTCCTCTTCAATAATGGTTCGTCACTTTCACTCAACGGCACCTTCGTCCGTATTGCAACTTGGAAGTTGTTTTCCCACTTTCCCTGTACGCGGTTTACAACGAGGCGACAAAAGTCATTGGAGACTTCCTAATATGGTGTCGGACCTCTTTTAGGCCGGCTTAATGAAGCAACTAGACGTATCATGGGCTCCACATGTCGTTGAAAGTCCCCTCCAGAAATATTAAGCCATGCTGTCTCTATAACCGTCCATAATTGCGAAAAAGTTGTCGGTGCAGGGTTTTGTGCACGAACTGACCTCTGGATTATATCCCATAAATGTTAGATGGGAGTCATGTCGGACGACCTGTGTAGCAAACTCATTCGTTCGAATTGTCCAGAAGGTTCTTCAAACCAATCGGGAACAGTTGTGGCCTGGTGAGGTATCGCAGTGTCATCCATAAAAATTCTATCTTTGTTAGGGAGCACTAAGTCCATGAATGGCTGCAAATGGTCCGCAAGTAGCCGAACGTAACTGTTTCCAGGCAATGATACGTTCATTTGGATCAGAGGACCCAATCCATTCGATAAAAACACAGCCCACATCGTTATGGAGGCGCCAGCAGCTCGCACAGTGCCTTGCTGATCTGACAATGTGGGTCGATGGCTTCGTGGGGTCTACTCCACATTCAAACTCTACCAACAGCTCTTGCCAATTAAAATGGGACTCATCTGGCCAGACCACGGTTTCGACATAATGCACTCACAACTCGATAGAACGCTGTTCATTTAGTATCCGAGGGTGACTTGGATTCCTCGTTTGGCCCGAGTATCGACACAGAGAACGTCAGAGATACTCGGGCTTGAGACGGCAGCAGAGGCTCGGGATCGCGCGGCACGCTGCCGCCGTGGCAACCACGAGGGGTGGCGCCACCTTCTGACTAATGTTTACCGGCACTGAAGCCAGTGTCTCTCTGATCTTCCAAGCCTGAGTATCACGCCATTATGTTTTGAGATTCGGGTTTTCCCTTGGATGGTGCTATGTACTTGGCGACTTGGCTGCGCCTTGGACTTGTCTTAGTTATACGTTCACCTCGTGATTTCCTCTGTCATTCACCTGCCGACGGGCCTGTTTCCCTTTCACCGGCCTCCGCGTTTCCACTAGTGCCATCTATTATAAACTGTGTTAATACTACCGTAGAGTAGCATGAAAAAAGTTCTGACGACGACTGATACTTGCAACGTATTGAGGACACTGAATAGGTGTCGTTTATTTCTCCTCAGTTTTGGCTTGGTTCCCAAAATTACCAGGGTGACTCGAATTGACAGTCAATGAGGTTCTGGAAGGTGCCGACAGAGATATTGAACCATGCCGATCCTAGTGCTGCTAGATTGCTCGCTTGAGAATCAATGAAACGAATATTCTGTTAGAGTTGGTCTCACAGATTCTCAATTGAGTTTGAATCTGCTGAATTTGGTGACCAGGGAAGAACGGTAAACTCCTCCTGGAGCTCTTAGAAACCCGCCCGTACACTGTGAGCCGCGTGACACGTTGCATTGTCCTGCGCCAACATGCCATAGCACCGAGGAAAATAAACTGCATGTCGGTGTGGACAACGGCAGATGTATACTTGTGTTGATCCGTAGTGTATTCCAGAGTGACGAGATCACCAGGAATGCCACGAAAACTTTCCTCAGACCACAACAGTACCTCCTCTGGCTTGGCCCCTTCGCATCTTTGATGCAGGACTGTACACACGAACACCTTGTGTCCGATGGGGCGTGAAATGTGATACATGTGAAAATGCCACCTGTAGCCATTGAGTGGACGTCCAATTACGGTACTGGCGTGCAAATTCCAGTCTTTGTCGCCAGTGAACAGCAATTAGCATGGGTGCATCAACCAGGCGCCTGCTGTGGAGGCCCATATGTTACAACGTTCACTGAACGGTCGTTGAGCAGACACTGTTGGTAGCCCCTTGGTTCATCGAGCGGTCAGTCGCTCAACAGTTGTACGCCCATTGGCCGGTACACATCTCCGCATCCGTCACTCATTCCTATCATCTACGGACCGTGGTGTATCACAGTTGCCTCGGCGCCAGCTTCATATAGTATCCTTTTGCCATGCACGGATACTTACATCACTGCGTCACACGAACAGCCTAAAAACTTTGTCGTTTCGGAAATGTTTCCACCGTCCTCACTAAAGCCAATGAACGTGCCCTTTTTGGACATCAGATAAATCACTCCGTTTCCGTGTTACGACGAAGACTGCACGATTTCCGCGTCCCATGCGACACGCTTTATATACCCTTCACTGCTAGTGCAGCCACCTACCGTCTGTGAGTCGTTTGACGTAGAAAGTAGGTGTTCGTCACAGTAACGTGACTGGTCCTTGTAGTTTCTCTGTGTAGATGTAAATGTTCTGATGCTGCCTCCATTATTGCTGTTGTTATAATTAGTACAATATCTCACAACTGAGATTACCTTCTTGAAGGTAGGTCAGCTTCACAGTACTCCCAATTCCCTCAGAAGTAAGCCTGATGACTTAAGAGATTTTCCAAAACTTTACCCAAGATACGGCTGGATTCTAATAGTATTGATATTGTATTACTGCATCTTGGGATTCTAAAAACAGACCTCTCTTCAGGTTACGTGGTTTGACGCTACTAATGATGATGGGGATGACATCACATTTTATATTTCACATTCAGCTGACATCGGTGCTCACTGTTTTATATATCAATGTCTTCTGATCGCCTTGTTATTAATGTGTCAATCACACGCTACTCTTACACCGAAGAATTAGTAAATTAACTATTATTGTCATTATTGTCGTTTCAGTTGAGCACTCCTTTCCAGGGGAAGAACTTGTCTCATACACTATGTGATTGAAAGTATCACGATACCTGGCTGAAAATGACTTAAAAGTTCGTGACGCCCTCCAACGGTAATGCTGGAATTCAGTATAGTCTTGATGGTCTTGGCCCACTCTTAGCCTCCACTCTCGCAGGCATTTGTTCAGTCAGGTGCTGGAAGGTTTCAGGGGAATGACAGCCCATTCTTCACGTAGTGCTGCACTGAGGAGAGATAGCGATGTCGGTCGGTGCGGCCTGCACGAAGTCGACGTTCCAAACCATCTCAAAGGTCTTTATAGGATTCAGATCAGGACTCTGTGCAGGCCAGTCCATTACAGGGGTGTTATTATCGTGGAACCACTCCGCCACGGGTCGTGCAATATGAACAAGTGCTCGATCGTGTTGAAAGATGCAATGGGCATCCCCGAAATGCTCTTCAATAGTGGGAAGCAAGAAAGTGCTTACAACATCAAAGTAGGCATGTGATGTGATACTGCCATGCAAAACAGCAAGGGGTGCAAGCGCTCTACATGAAAAATACGACACCATAACACCACCGCCTCCGAATTTTACTGTTGGCACTACACACGCTGGCAGATGTCGTTCACCGGGCATTCGCCATACACACACTCTGCCATCGTTTCGCCATATTGTGTACCGTGATTCGTCACTCCACATACCTTTTTTCCACTGCTTGATCGTCCAACGTTTACTCTCCTTACACCAAGCGAGGCGTCGTTTGGCATTTACTGGCGTGATGTGTGGCTTATGAGCAGCCGCTCGACCATGAAATCCGAGTTTTCCCACCTCCCGCCTTGCTGTCATAATACTTGCAGTGGATCCTGATGCAGTGAGGAATTCCCGTGTGATGGTCTGGACAAATGTCTGCCTATTACACATTACGACCCTCTTCAACAGTCGGCGGTCTCTGTCAGTCAACAGACGAGGTCGGCCTGTACGCTTTTGTGCTGTACGTGTACCTTCACGTTTCCACTTCGCTATCACATCGGAAACAGTGGACCTAGGGATGTTTAGAAGTGTGGAAATCTCGCGTACAGACGTATGAGACAAGTAACACCCCATTATCTGACAAAGTTCGAAGTCGATAGGTTCCACGGAGCCCCCCATTCTGCTCTCTCACGATGTCTAATGACTACTGAGGTTGTTGATATGGAGTACCTCGCAGTAAGTGGGAGCACAATATACCTAATATGAAGAACGTATGATTTTGGGGGTGTCCGGATACTTCCTATCACATAATGTATAGGAACTTATGCAACGTTTTGACACTACTTTGTGCAGTGAAAAGGTCTTCGGTGTGGCTATCTTGGGTCCACTTTATACCCATAAAGTTGAAAGTGGCTTCCACTGTTCAAGTTATCCTGCCGTTGAGCGTAACCAACGTTTATTCTCCTATTAACGTTTAGTGGAAACTATCTGTGACGGACGTTATTCATAACTTAGTTTGTCTGCTCTAAAAATGTACTATGTCTCAAACATTTAATGGCAAAATTATATACTGATGGAATTTCAGATAAAGGATTAATAATGAGAGATGAATATTAATTTTGTTATTGATATAAACAAATTATAGATGATTATCACGCAAGTTAACTGAATCTATACAAGATGATGAGTGACTGTCTCAATAAAAGCTTAAAAACACTGCATAACATTTCACTATGCTCTCTCAAATATCCTTGTTGTTTTAGACAGACAGTAAGGCTCCTACCCACCTGTTGCTGTCCATTTTGTGTGAGATTTCACACAACAATGTTTTCATGTAACCGTAAGAGGGGAAAAATCCGTGGGGTCAGTTTCGAGAATTGGTTTTCCACCTCAAAATACTCAATTTAGAAAGCTCTAGCGTCAGTACGATTTTGTCTCTGAAATGTACGGGAAAACCTGTATAACGTCTTGAGGCTGTAGCACAGCAGTATTACTTGAACTGTATATATACTTGAATGGTGCCCATTCTGTCGGACACGTCCCACGGAACAGATACCATTCGCGATGACGTGGCTGGTGCATCCATTTATATGGAACAGAGAAGAGGGAAAGAAAGGGAAGGAGTGGGTGGGAATTCGTGACTTCCAGTCGCACAGGGCATGGTGTAATGCAATGGGGAGAATTTGTGCTGACTGGGGTTCGATGCGGTAAATCCAGTTTCGAGTCGGACATGTCAAACAGAACAGGTACCACTCAAATATATACATTTCTGAAAGAGCGCGACGGTCCGTTGAAGTTTGTTTCAGTCCGGATGCACTATTATCGTCCGAACTCCTACGGGAATAAATAATTTACGGGTAGGGGCTTAATGGACTAAGGACGCTGCATTGCAGCGGCACACATTTTCAACTTTCACCATTGCATTACGATAATGACCGGCTGGAACACATTATGGAATCCGACAGTTCTAAAAATTTGTATGAAATAGAGAATGGGGAGTGACAGGAAAGGGATGGCTAATTCCTTACCTTTACTTCAGCCCTCAGTATTTCATATAAGTTACTAGAACTGTCAACTTCAATCTACCAAATTTCTGGTGACTTAGATCTAACATTAGATCAGGCTGAACCTCCACCTGCAGTTCATCTTTCTAAACACCGAATCTTTCCTTCTCCTCGTCTCCAATTCGACCACTCCTTACTAATCGTCAATACACCGTTCATCTGTCGTATCCTATTTTTAACATTCCTCTAATGAACATGTTATTCCGTGTTCTCTATCCTTCCTTGTTCTTTAGATAATAACAATGAAATCCCGATTCCCTTCACTATCGCGCACGCACACACACACGCACACACACACACACACTCACACACACAGCAAGATAAAGAGAGCTCAAAAGTAGCAGCTAAAACTCATAGTTCAGATGACAGAGGAAAGTAAACTGAGAGTCCTGCTAACAGAACTACAGCACTTTCGTGTTATACACCTTACTTTATTGGCACATCACCTGTGAAGTGTTTACTTATACCAGAATATGTAAAAAATGATCTGAGTAAGAAAAGGAATCATTCTGGCGCAAATGTGTGGCAAATTTTCATTAGTATTATTTATGTAAAAAATAGCATGTGACCTGTTTTTATTTATGACTGATAAATGAAAGAAATTATAACGAAGATTCGTTTCACATAAAAGAAGTAACAATAAGAATAATGCAGCTTGTAGAAACGAATATATATTTTCTTACGGCATAAAATTACAAATCTGACAAACTTGTTATTCTATGCCTTGTTGCGTATCGTATGCATTTAGTATATGTTTCCTACCAAGTTTCAGGTTTACCGTAGTCCTTAAAACTTTCTTACTGCAAGCTTGTCATTTTGAGTAAATTGTATATAATGCCATAGCATTAAATAAATAAAATAAAAGTATATTAAATGAATTCGCAGTTGCGAATAAGGACAACCATCAGGTGTAGGATGGACTGACGGCAATGAAAATTTGTGCTGGATCGGGACTCCAACCCTGATTTACCACTTATCACGAGAAGTCGCCTTACCATTTTTTGTTTTGTTTTTTCTTTGTTGATCTCATGTTGTTCGAGATTGTTCGTTCTATTTGTTCGGGGCGAACGTCCCATGACGCTTGTTCAGGTTGATCGTCGTTCCATTAACTCAGTTTTTTTGTTACAGAGGACAGCTAACCCCCTGATCGAAGAAGCCGAGCTACCGTACCAGCATCAATTTGGCTATTCGTGCACGACTCACGGGCAAACGCAAACTCCTATATGTCGTCAACAATGCATCAACTATCTGTACATCCATTATGTATATTCCCGTGCGGGTCAGACGTTGCCAGATATCGACAGAGAAAAGTGATATTGCAGTGCCTGTGTTAGTCTAATTATGATGCTAAGCCCCTTTGGACATGCACGCATATCCAAAGGAACTTAGCACTGTAATCAGAATAATACAGGCACTGCAATATAGAAATAAAAATAATTGGTTTCGTTGATTCGACGACGCTTAACTTCAACCTGAAATAAATACTAGCACTGAGGACAGGTAATACCTGTCTCTCTGACTGAATGCTCGATCTTCAGGAGAATTCATTCACGACGCGTTCCAACTCACACGATACCCTCATTCACTCTGACGGAAAACACTTTAGAGAGTGTCCGCACTTACATACGAAAGGTTATTAACTGACCTCACATACAGTGTATTCCTAGTGTTGACTGGAGGCACTTAGCCATAGTGTATACTCGAATGCGAGCTTATGTTTTCATCTTTCATGCTACTGGACTGTGTATGGGAGGTTATTAACTCTTGAACTGCAGTCACCGAAATTTCTTACTTACATATTGCGATTATGACTGTTATGTGTAGTCATATATTTAAATTAGTTATCTTTAATCAAATTTAATACAGTCTTTTTATTCTGTAGGTTCGCAAATAAGGTGTACCACGCATCATTTTCATCTGAACGACTCGAGTTAACGACTCATTACTCACTGGTAATTTCAGCGGATAGATAAGTCGAATTACCTGTCTCAGAGTAATAGAATAGGTGTCAAAACTGTCTGTCTTTAACAGTAGTAACCAAAAGACAGCGGTGCAACCTAATTAAGAACAATTACGATAAAACCTGCCAGGATAAGTCTCGGCAATAAAGTAGTTTTCAAAGTAGTGACTGAGAACGTTCAACTTTCTCCATGTAGTGTAAAATGCACTAGAAACTTCGTAAGCTGCTTGTTCAACGTCAGTTCACATTTTGGATTACTGGAAGCTGCTTTCTTGAAGCTATCGGTTTATGTGGTTCTTATGCATCAACCTTATTCCTTTATTCAAATATCGACTTGAGGAAATCTTTAATTAAAAAATTCTCATAGATGCAGTCGGTTGCTTATCTTGGCTGATGTCGGCACGCATGACCCAGTCTCCCTGCTTTCATAGACCATCCTCGATTTCTTTATACGGTTGACTAAATTAGTCGATGTCAGGAGTGCTTTAAAAACAGATGTAACTGAAATCTTACGTTGATGCAAAAGCAATCAGGCCAAGTAACCGAGAAAGGTAGGGAACAAAGTGAAGTGGCCAGTGATGAGTCATTTTGCTGCCCATGCTCGTTATAGACTGTAATAGTACGCAATAACGTAATTTCATTTACAGAATAAACTGTTCTTCAGTAACCTAGAAAATATGCAATGGGAAATGTCCAGTTCATTAAGACAGCCGCGTATAATTCGAACCGATTTCTTTTGTATGCAGTTTTGAAGATAGTGAATCTGCGGAATTCAAAGACGAAAATGATAACCATGTTTGCCATTGTTCCAGACGGCGTGAGCGAAAGCGGGAAGCAGTTCCACGTGGAGGTGCCAGGGTGGCTTCTCAAACGTCCTACAAGGTCTGCGTATAGATACACTTCCGGTAAAAGAAATGTGAATGTCGTTTGAAGAATGGACTCGCCCATGTCCCTGAAGTGGAAGAGACACAAAATAGTGCGTCAGTAATTGTGCTGCTTGGAAGACAAATATACGTTTTAAAATTCTCCTGATGGTTGATCCGAGTAAGAATAAGCGTTCATCAAGTCTGTACCAATAAAATCATTTTGAATATGTTAACTTAGAAAACTGAAGTATCTTGTATCACAATTGGGGAAGAGTTTACTTACAGTGTTTGCTCTCCCTTGTTCGGGAAGATCATGATGAGGGTTGACCGCGCGCTAATCATGTCGCCGGTGCAGATCGAGCCTCACAGATAAACCTATCCAAGGGATGCACTTCGATTTTGATAGTTTTGAATATGTTGTATTACAGAGAAAAATAAAAGACGCATACACATATTTTTATACGTGCCCATAAGGCCGTTAAAGGGGTAAAACATACCCTTGAAAAAAATTGAATTAAATATTCCTGAATGAATTTCGTTGAAACGGTAACAGATATATTCTTCAAATAAAAGTTTTTAATGTACGTTACGGTCTTTTCTTTGAATTCAGACTCTTCCCACTACTTCGTTATTCAGTTCAGCATTTCACTAATAGCAAAACGTATAGCATTGTTAATACCCATTTCAGTCAGATATGATGAAGTGATATTCGAAAGATGCATTTGTCAGAAATAAGACAGAAATATCTCTATATTGCTGTAAGCGACTGATATGTGTCCACTTCAATGCCATTTGTCATGTTGGACTGTTTAATAAATCTTTCCCATATACATATATTCTAAATGTATAGTGTTCTATATATGAGTATATACACTTTCTTTTAATTTCATGTAATATAAAATATCTTGTGTTGTATTTGTGTTTTCTTTTTACATTTGGACTGTTTCTGTTGTTTTCAATTTGTAACCTTTTCAGATTTAATTATGTTATATTTGAAATTGTTTGTACATTATTGTTGTAAAATTATTGTAAATCTGTACAATAATGATGAATCAAAAAATTGTTTGGGCCAAAAAAATACTGAACTCAATTATATTTTGCCCACCAAGCATATGGACAATTGCAATTTCATGACAGGAGGTGCAAACAGGATCAGTTTAAGCAAAAGTGGACAAGTGTTTCACATTTAGGTGGTTTATGTTCAACGTAACCACTCTTGAACCATGCATACTTAAAAAATTCGACGAATCTGAGACAAGAAAATTGACTGAGAATGAGGGATTGAAATTTTAGAATATTATTTCTCAACTGCAGGTGAACATCTTAATTAATTGTAATTCAATTACGTCTGAAAAATGGTTCAAGGAATTTTTTTCATGGCCGAAACATATAATGTTCATTGCCTGAATCATAACAGTCGGTCCGTCAGGAATTGCTAAAATGTTGACGCCTTTTCAACATTTATCAATGGTGTTGAATGTTATGTTGTTTTTCCCAGTCTATAAATCTAAACACAAAACAGCTTTTTGAGTCACATTATGTATTTAAACCTGTTCATACCATCCCATTACTTACTCCGGTGTCAATTTACCAGACGTGGAAGCGAATAAAAGGATGTTAATTGCTTTGTATACATCTTTTTCAACTTTTTTTCGAATTTACCAACTTTTTGTTTCAAAATTATGAGCAAGGGACACAATAAATTTCTGCTTCCAGATGTAACATGTTGCATCCTATAAATATGTGTTAAGGCATTCAGGAATTATGCTAGAATTTCATGTGAGGATAATGTTCTTCCTGCAACCATTTCCAAACTGAAATTTGACTGGTCACAATTGTATACTTTTCCCACTCCTGTCAATATAATTTTCGATTGTATAGTCTCCAGAAATTCATAAGCTTCTCATCCTGAAGCTCTGTTATTTGCTACTTCCACTTGAGTGATGAATGTATTGAATTTTCTTCAAACAATCCAGTCTCTTACTTCGAAATTACGAATACATTTTGAGAAAGTCTTGAACAATTGCGAAAAATTATCATTATACATCCCTTGTAAAGCCCACCTCTTTACATCCAGATCATGTGACGGTACCGATTTGTCCACACCAATCTGAAATTTATGTAAGACATACTTCTAAATACCTAATAACTTTTCATTTTCGTTCATGCTACAGAAATCTGTGGTTTCCATTTATACAGATCTTCTCTCTTTGTAACCTTTCTGTGTCTGTGTTTTACAGTTTCAAAGTTGGTTTTATCAGAGCGCCAAAATGTGTTGGCTTTTTGTTTGTACTGAAGGTCTACGTCACGTTTTGCTTTTTTATTATCTTCTACCGTTATTTCATTAGAACAGGATCTCAAATTGCACTTTCGTCTTCGAATCTTAAAGTGACTTTCCATAAATACAGCACTATAAACAGCACCTTTAATCAAATCTTGTAACAGTCCCAGCACGCAGTTATTTCCCTCACACCACTTCTCCCCACTCCGCTGCCCGTGTGGTTGGGTAAGGTTGCTCGGCCGAGGGGAGAAGAGGGGGGAACGTCTCTTCCTTCCTGATCGCGTCACGGAAGTGCATTTTTCCGATGTGTTGGTGCGCAAAATCAAACTGCATGCAGCATTCTTTGCCCCAAACAATTCTGCATTTTTCATTGTTGTACAGATTTACAATAATATTACAACAATAATGAACAAACGATTTCACATATAACATAAGTAAATTAGAACGATTAATCTTGAAAACAGCAAAGATTCGCCAAATGTAAAAGGAAACACAAATACAACGGAAGATATTCAATACATAGTTAGCATAATCCTCTTGAGTGATTCAGCAACTGTACAGATATTTAAGGTAATTCTCATGTATCGTTCCGTCTCAGTTCCGCATTTCTAATAAGATTACATGATTCGCTTACTCTAGATCGTTTTCAGATCTAAAACAAAGTAAAACTAAATACTTACCGTCTAATATTTTAAATAAGTAGAAAAGAACAGTGGTACATAAATGTAGAATTTACCTAAGTAGTTGCTTCGTCAACCCGTCTTGTCTTCTCAGAATCACATATCAGAGTACTGTGTTTTGCAACTGCGGGCAAAATTTATATTGGTGCCTGTTGGGGGTGGAGGGCGGGAGTGGGGAATGGGAAATGGAGTGATGCTGATTGGGGGAGAGGAAAGGAAGCAGAGAGGGAGTGATGGGGATGACACAAGTTTGGAAAGAGTGGTCGTGCTAAAATAATAGAATATTTAATTAAAACTCTTGTTGAAACACTAATAGGGTAGTACAGTGGGCATGTAAAATGTAAACACTACAAAATAGTGAAATTTTAAAATTGCGAGAGGGGGGGGGGGATTGAGAGTGGCTAAGAAGGCAAGGGTGGGAAGGGAGGGATAGTAGCAGCAATGCTATGGGTTTAGCAAGGGAGGATCTTATTCTAAAACTGCAAAGTTCAATAACTTGAAGAACTTTGCGTTAAGGTACCAGAATGGATGCGCAGAACTGTAGGAGGAGGTAAAATAGTAGATTATAAAAGTGGAAATAAAGCAGCAAAAACTGATTTAGTATCTGAAGGTATTCAAAGTGTGAAAGTCGGAAGGTATAAGGTCATAATTTCTTACCCTAAAAGTATAAACATAAAACTGTATAAAGATTTCTTTCTATACAATGTTAAAAATATAGGCCTAGAACATAATGGATGTACATACAGTGAAAGACGTAGAGATCGTAAAATTACAGAAGTGGGAATATGTAGAGTACCTAGAACTGCATGAGGTATCATTAAATATTTTCAATTTTAATGAACACTGAACATTTTAAAATTCTTAATATTTAATGACATTTTATGCAGTTCTAGATGCTCTAAGTAATTCGACCTCTGTAATTCTACGATCACTATATCTTTTACTGTTTATATACCCATTGCTCTAGGCCTACACTTTTAATATTTTATCGTAACAAACGTTTATACAATTTTATTTTTAAACTCTTAGAGTAAGAACTTACGACTTTATACTTCCCAAGTTTCATACTGTGGATGCGTTCAGATATCAATTCAGGCACTTTATCTCCACTTTTATAATCTACTATTTTGTCCCTCTTTTACAGCTTTGTGCATTCATTCTGGCATCTTAACAGAATGTTTTATATATAGTTTATTTTTTGCAGCTTTAGTATAAGACACTCTCTTATCAAATTCATAGAATCCCTGCCGCTATCCCTCCTTCCCCTCCTTTCCTTGCCTTCTTTGCCCATTCTCAATCCCTCTTCGCTCCATTTTATAGTTTCACTATTTTATACCGTTACCATTTTACATCCCCACAGTTCTACACTATTAGTATCGCAACAAGACTTTTTACATAGTCACATGTTCTATAATTTTAGCATTATCCCTTTTTTGAAACCGATGACACCTCCACCACCACCTCACTGCTTCCTCTCCTCTCTCTCAATCAGCCTCAATCCATTTCTTCGCCGGCCGTTGTGGCTGAGCGTTTCTAGGCGCTTCCATCCGGAACCACGCTGCTGCTACGGTCGCAGGTTTGAATCCTGCCTCGGGCATGGATGTGTGTGATGTCCTTAGATCATTTAGGTTGAAGTAGTTCTACGTCTAGGGGACTGATGACCTCAGATGTTAAGTCCCATAGTGCTCAGAGTCATTTGAACCATCCATTTCTTCTCCCCCCCCCCCCATCACCTCCCATATATATATATATATATATATATATATATATATATATATATAGGGTGTTACAAAAAGGTACGACCAAAACTTTCAGGAAACATTCCTCACACACAAAGAAAGAAAATATATTATGTGGACATGTGTCCGGAAACGCTTACTTTCCATGTTAGAGCTCATTTTATTACTTCTCTTCAAATCACATTAATCATACAAACACACAGAAACAGAACGTACCAGCGCGACTTCAAACACTTTGTTACAGGAAATGTTCAAAATGTCCTCCTTTTGCGAGGATACATGCATCCACCCTCCGTCGTATGGAATCCCTGATGCGCTGATGCAGCCCTAGAGAATGGCGTATTGTATCATAGCCGTCCACAATACGAGCACGGAGAGTCTCTACATTTGGTACCGGGGTTGCGTAGACAAGAGCTTTCAAATGCCCCCATAAATGAAAGTCAAGAGGGTTGAGGTCAGGAGAGCGTGGAGGCCATGGAATTGGTCGGCCTCTACCAATCCATCGGTCACCGAATCTGTTGTTGAGACGCGGACGAACACTTCGACTGAAATGTGCAGGAGCTCCATCGTGCATTAACCACATGTTGTGAAGTACTTGTCCGCAGCTCGTGGTCGTGCGGTAGCGTTCTCGCTTCCCACGCCCGGGTTCCTGGGTTCGATTCCTGGCGGGGTCAGGGATTTCCTCTGCCTCGTGATGACTGGGTGTTGTGTGCTGTCCTTCGGTTAGTTAGGTTTAAGTAGTTCTAAGTTCTAGGGGACTAATGACCATAGATGTTAAGTCCCATAGTGCTCAGAGCCATTTGAACCATTTGTGTCGTACTTGTAAAGGCACATGTTCTAGCAGCACAGGTAGAGTATCCCGTATGAAACCATGTTGACGTGCTCCACTGAGCGTAGGTGGAAGAACATGGGGCCCAATCAAGACATCACCAACAATGCCTGCACAATTGCGTGCGGATTCTCGTCAGCTCACACATGTTGATTGTGAAAATTTACAATTTGATCACGTTGGAATGAAGCCTCATCCACAAAGAGAACATTTGCACTGAAATTAGGATTGACACATTGTTGGATGAACCATTCGCAGAAGTGTACCCGAGGAGGCCAATCAGCTGCTGATAGTGCCTGCACACGCTGTACATGGTACGGAAACAACTGGTTCTCCCGTAGCACTCTCCATACAGTGACGTGGTCAACGTTACCTTGTACAGCAGCAACTTCTCTGACGCTGACATTAGGGTTATCGTCAACAGTACGAAGAATTGCCTCGTCCATTGCAGCTGTCCTCGTCGTTCTAGGTCTTTCGCAGTCGCGAGTCATAGGCTGAAATGTTCCGTGCTCCCTAAACGCCGATCAATTGCTTCGAACGTCTTCCTGTCGGGACACCTTCGTTCTGGAAATCTGTCTCGATACAAACGTACCGCGCCACAGCTATTGCCCCGTGCTAATCCATACATCAAATGGGCATATGCCAACTCCGCATTTGCAAACATTGCACTGACTGCAAAACCACGTTCGTGATGAACAACATGAACCTGTTGATGCTACGTACTGATGTGCTTGATGCTAGTACTGTAGAGCAATGATTCGCATGTCAACACAAGCACCGAAGTCAACATTACCTTCCTCCAATTGGGCCAACTGGCGGCGAATCGAGGAAGTACAGTACATACTGACGAAACTAAAATAAATAAATAAATAAATAAATAAATATAAATATATATAAATATATATATATATATATATATATATATATATATATATATATATATATATATATAAAAGAAAGTAAAACTAAATAAAGACTTACAAAAGAACCACATGACACTTGGCAACTGGTATTGAAATGGACAACTGTTGGGTACATGTGCTATGATAGAAAGATATTTCTAGTTTATTTATGACAAATGGGTCTTTGGAATACCATTTCATTGTATATGAATAAATTTGATATTAACGATGCTAAGCGTTTTGCAATTATTCAAATGTGGAAATGAAAATCAAAATAGTGAGGAAGGAGATTTTGAAAGAAAAAAGTCTTTTCCTCAAATCTGGCTGCACCATTGAAACTTACGTTAAAAACCGTAGAACTGTTATTTGAATTACATTTCTATCCAGTACTGTTTCAACGGTATTCATTCGCAAATGTTTAACTGTATTTTTTTCAGGGTTGTGTTTCAAGCCCTTATTGATCGTATGGGCACATATGAAAAATCTGTGTTTCTTATTTTACTGCACAATATAACGTATACAAAGCCGATCAAAACCGACATGTCCCTTGGGTAGGTCTACTACACTCATGTTCATAAATTAAGGATAATTGCAGAATGTGGTGCCACACAACGTGGCACTACACAAAACTGGCGCTAATAGCATAGGCACATAGGGAACGCACACGACACAGATCTGTAAGTCTATGGTATTGGTGATAAGTTGAGAAAACTGTCCCGACACACATGTTTGCTGCACATGTACTCCGGCATCAATATGGGATACGATCACCATGCACAAGTACACAGACCGCACAATGGGTTTGCATACTCTGGATCAGGTGGTCGAGCAGCTGATGGGATATAGCCTCCCATTCTTGCACCAGTGCCTGTCGGAGCTCCTGAAGACTCCTAGGGGTTTGAAGCAGTGCAGTGATACGTCGACCTAGAGCATCGCTGGTGTGCTCGATAGGCTTTAGGTCTGGAGAATAGGCAGACCACTGCATTCGCCTGATATCTTCTGTTTCAAGGTACTCCTCCACGATGGCAACTCAGTGGGGCCGTGCGTTATCTTCCATCAGGGGGAAGGTGGGACTCTATGAACTCCTGAAAAGGCAGACATGCTGGTACAAAATGACGTCCCAATACACCTGCCCTGTTACAGTTCCCTGTCAAAGATGTGCCGGGATGTACGTGCACGAATAATAATCCCACCCCACACCATAAAACCACGACCTCCACACAGGTCCCTTTCAGGGACATTAAGGGGTAGTATTTGGTTCCTCTTTCACGCCATATGAAAACCCGGCGAGAATCACTGTTCAGACTATACCTGGACTCGTCCGTGAACGTAACCTGGGACTGCTGTTCCAATGACCATGTGCTGTGTTCTTGACACGAGGCTTTACGCACTCTCCTGTGACCAGGAGTCACTGGAATGCACCTTGCAGGTCTCCGGGTGAATAAACCATGTATCTTCACTCGTCTGTAGGCTGTGTGTCTGGAGACAACTGTTCCAGTGGCTGCGGTAAGGTCCCGAGTAAGGCTGCCTGCAGTACCCCGTGGCTGTGGACATCCCGTACTGTAGCGCGTGGACACGCTTCCTGTCTGCTGGAATCGTTGCCATAATCTTGAGATCACACTTTGTGGCACAAGGAGGGCCCGTCCTACGACCTGCTGTGTTTGACCAGTCTCCAGTAGGCCTAGTATTCTACCCCTACTAACGTCATCAATATGTGTTCTCTGATCCGTTTTCAACACACAGTCACCATTAGCACGTCTGAAAACGCCTGCACACTTGCTCACTTCACCGTACGATGACATGCACCAACACACCTCAGCGTATGTGGACTGGTGCCAGCGCCACAGTGCGATGACCGCAGGTCAGATGCACCGCTTGGTCATACCCCGAGGTGATTTAAACCCGCCAACCGCTCACCAGAGCGTTGTTTCACCATGTATCAGCATTATCCTTAATTTATGAGCATGAGTGTATTTAGTGTCGTAATAAGCCGGAATAGTAATTTTATATTGCCAAGGAAAATATGTAAAATCGCGACTTTTGAACTGTGCCCAAATGTTTGTTTCTTAAGATGCCAGTAATTTCAGGCTTAGACGTGAGTAGATAATAATGAGCAAAGGTCTCGTCAAATCACTGCTTCATTGCTCGTTACTGTAGGGCTTTTATGTATAAGAGATGATGGCATTATGTTGGATTTTGAGAATATAATCATGACAGTAGTGGAGAATCCTTTGTTGAATGATGCCAACTATGATTTCGATATCCCGAAATTTAAAGAGAAAACTCGTGTCGGATCGGGACTCGAACGCGGATTTTCCTCTTTACGCGAACTGTCACCTTGACCCCTTCGGCTATACGGGCAGGCTTCCAGGACCGAACCAAATCCCTATGTGTCCCAGAGTCTGCTTCCTAAAGTGCATGCAAAATCATGTGATACCCGACTTTTCTTGTCAAATTGCCTTCGCTTTGGCATGAAATACAATAGCGCATTGTCTGTATTTTTCAGTTTCGGTAAAGTTCGATGCACTCGTCCTTCGGACATGTTTACCAACTTAAATGGAGTACATTGGACCTCAACAACATATTCTGTTTTTACCAGACGAGTTTGGTTCTTATTTACCGGCGAACCAATGTGGCGTTTGAAACTGGGAACGAAGATAAAGCAGAAACGTAGCAATCTGACGCGTGCATGTATGCATGCGAGATCGTGTGCATGCACATGTGTGCGTGCATGTGTATGTGTGTCTAGGGGGCCGGGGGGGGGGGGGTTAGTGCGTGTCTGTGTATTTACCGCCTGAATGACAGAGATTTGGACTGGGGTAGGACTACGGAAGTTGGTGCAGCGGGAAACTTGTGCTCTATAGTTCGGAGTCCGTAGATCAAAGTTGTAAGGACTATAAACCACCAGCTTAGCCCAGAGATGCCGTCTGGCGAGTGACAGCTGCTCCCTGCCATTCACTAAGAAACGTTCCCTCGTCACCAAAAGACCCGTTGGGAATATCTGGCTGCTCATGGAGAAACATGTGGTAAATATGTGTATTCCGTCGAAAGTCACTCGACGTCTGACTGCCGCAACTAATGGCGACGAAAGATTGCAGAGCGGATTCTGAAGAACGATTCATACTTCACAATGCGAAGAGGAGCAGATATAAGCCGTTAATCCTTATGTAACACTTAGTGTCGACGTTATGTTCATTGCTGTATATATCTGTCAGAGATAAATATGTTCTAATGCTTTTTACAATAAGCAACGTAAACGTACAAGGTGATTCAGCTGCCGCTATCTATAGGTTTTTTGGAACCCACGAAGCCTTCAAAAACCATGCACGAGATTTTCGTATTCTCTCGTTCGCTAAGCGTAAACTTGTAAGTTTTACAGTAAAAATGAGCAGAAACTATCTGTAAGAAAATTTAATCTAGTCAAATTTTGTGCTGAGATAAGTTTTTGCTGGAGCCTATGGTTTTCTAGTTATTCAAGAAAAACGCATTTGAATGTAGTTTTTGAACGTTTTTCTTGAATAATCCGAAACCAATAGGCTCCTACAGAAAGAATCTGTTCATTTCTTCAGTTGGACTAATAGTTTGCACGTTGTGAGCAAGAGAATACGACAGTCTCGCTCGTGGTTTCTGGAGGTGTTTCACGTTGCATAAGACGCAAAAGCAGCGGCGGCTGAATCAGTCTGTATATCACTAATTTTCCTTCATAACAAAGCAGTGTGGGAATTCTAAACACAGTGCTGTATGTTTGAAAATGTACATATAAATCCACAAACTACATCTTTTCTTTCAAGTCGAGTAGTTAATTACTTTGAATAGTTCCTAGTCTTCCCAGAGTTCTGTTTCTACAACCAAAAGTTTCATATCAATAAGCCTCTCCTGAGCCACTGGCATTGAAAATATCATATTAATTGAAGACGTAAAGTCTGAAAATGGGTCTGTGGTCATATTTTTGGCAATATACTTTACAGGTCCGTCTTGATCACACAAACTTTTACACTTCACTATTACCGGTTTCGGCTGCTTCCATCTTCAGGTCATAAAATATTCTGATGTAATATCAACATCAAAGTAAAAATGTAGGTACATAGTAAGTGCACTTACTGTATATTACGTCAGAATATTTTATGATCTAAGGATGGCAGTAGCCGAAACCGGTAATAGTGAAATGTAAAAGTTTGTGTGATCAAGACGGATCTGTAAAATAAAATTGAAAATATCCTCATAAGTTCGAGTTTCGAGAAACTCCTTTACTTATTACAAAACTTACTAGTGATGTCTGTAGCATTCTCAGTACAATTCGAACACCAGGAAACGACGAAAAGAAGTTTTTAGTACGGGAGACAAGTTTTTTTCAATGGACCTGACCCACCTCCAATTCCACTGTTCTGTCAGGTTATCTGTATTCTTTTTTTTTCTCAACAAAAAATGAGACATCCAAATTTAACCTTGATTTTTAATTTATTCTTAATTCATTTTCTCAAATTCAGCAACAAATTTAAATATATTATTAGACTGGCTGAAGTAAATTTAATGCAGTATCAACAGAATTTATTTATAATAGAAAAAGCAAATTTTAATCCTTCTCCAACAACTGGTAATTCATTGCCCACATTGAGATTACAGCATACCTCTGAATACCGGATATGAAATGCAGCAGTACCGGAAGAATCAAATCTAGATAGCAGTTTAACAGGTCACTGGAAAAGTGAGAAGAGCACGAATAAGCAGAAGACTGGAATGAGGAAACATGGGGGAGTCCCGATAAATGTACGGAAACGCTAGTTTTCTGTTGGACAGGAAAGAGGTAGAACAGGCCAGTAGCGCATCTACGCTGATGAAAACAGTCAAAACTGTAGCCACCTCTTGATTTCAGCGTTATTTTCGTTCGGAAGCGGGATAGCGAGTAATTTCTTCTGCAGTCAGCTGAAACGGAGAAGAAACGAATAAAGATTTAGAGCCATGCATCGGTATAGCCTAGGTGATGGACGTGGCATTGGTGAGTCCAGGGATTAAGACGACGTAGAAAATAGAGCTTGCGGAAGTCACGTCGCCTATCGCGTCACATGTACCGTAACTGAACGGAAGGACTAATATTGAATGTTGCAACTTATCTTACGCTAGCATAGATGCTAACTCGAGACGCTAGGAGCTCTCATTATTTGCGCCGCGTAAACCGTACCACAATAGCTTTGATGGTCTGTTCTGTCCAATTTTTAGGCTCATTCGGGATTATACCGACGTCTTTTACAGTATTTTTATTTTCTTTCTTATCGTGTAAGTAACGGTGCACTGTGACTGGCTGTGGGAAGGGAAATTTTCGTAAATATTTTCGCTGATTTATGTCACCTGTGACCATGACTTAAAATGAACGCTTCTCGTGTACATGACTTTGTCTGAGATCGTCACTTGTTTTGACATCCCCTCCCGGTAGCTGAGTGGTCGGCGCGACAGAATGTCAATCCTAAGAGCCCGGGTTCGATTCCCGGCTGGGTCGGAGATTTTCTCCCCAGAGGGACTGGGTGTTGTGTTGTCCTAATCATTGTTATTCCACCCCAACCGACGAGCAAGTCGCCGAAGTGGCGTCAAATCGAAAGATTCGCACCCGGCGAACGTTCTGCCCGACGGGAGGCCCTAGTCACACGACTTATTTTGACTAATGCAGTTACTGCGCTATGGTGTTTTTGGAAGGCTGATTGATGTTTGCCGAAGGTTATGTGAGTGCTAAGGTAGTCTGTTAGCAGCAGTTAATGAACATTCAACTCCCAGACATTGATTATGCAGATAATATACTGATCGGTATGAAATCACATGATGATGTTAGATGATCCTTTTTGGATAGGTAAAATTAAAATTTGTTTCCTTTCAGTAGGATATGTACCGTTAATGAGAGAGAAATTGATGATGTCTGTAAGATCCAGAATAGTAATTACGGTAACTTATGCCTGTGATCACTCCGTCATTAACTATATCCTCTGAAGAGATTCTCAGGACTGCTTTACTTTTCTGTTCTTTTACACACTTATCTTTTGAGAGAAATAGTTTGTTGCGAATGTGTTTAACATGTGATGACTGATACATAAGGAGAGAATACGGCAAGTGCCATAACCAAATTTCCTAGAAACTTCGTTCAGTGGAAGATGAGTGAAAATGAAGAAACGTGTCTCGGCTTGTCCGTAGATACTCGACCGCTTCTGAGAAAACGACCGTCAATGTTTTAGTTGTACTTATACGACCTTCAGCGGGCGGTAAACTCCCCGTAACTGTTGGCGCAGCGATTGACGTCGCCGCTTCTCACGTGTGTGTTCCATGTTCGAAACCCGATTATTTTCTTTATTTCTTTTATGTCTCATTTATCTACCCATGTACATAGGTTACTACATGGCTGTCTTTTTATCAAGTTAGGGGATACAAGGACGTTATGATATGTGTAAAACTACAACAGGATTTCACAATAAGTGTCATTCATTTATTTTATAGTAGATATGTGTTTGTTATTTTCATGGTTTACAATATTTTTAAATTCTCATATTCTTACATTTTATTCTTATAGCCGTTCTTAATTCTCATATTTTATTCTTATGTTTATTCTCAGGAAGATGAAGTGCAAATGGCTCTGAGCACCATGCGACTTAACTTCTGAGGTCATCAGCCCACTAGAACTTAGAACTAATTAAACCTAACTAACCTAAGGACATCACACACATCCATGCCCGAGGCAGGATCCGAACCTGCGACCGCAGCGGCTGCCCGGGTCCAGACTGTAGCACCTAGAAACGCACGGCCACTCCGGCTGGCGAAGATGTAGTGCATTCCCTTGGATAATACCGATCGTGGGAACATTCGAAATATAAAAATTCCGAACACCAAGGGTATCACGTGAAGACAGGTTTGCCGCGGCGATATTTCTTCACATGAATCTCATTCGGGAAGGAAACATCGTTAACAATGCTGAAGATTTCACGCTTTGGCACTAATTTCGCGGAAACCCAGACTTAACGGATCACTTATCGGAAATCTGGCGCTTGGAATTGATTATGAACTAAGGTACACTACAGAAATTCCACAAAAAACAGTTTCAAATAGTTTATCCATTTTTAAAATTATTCATTAAGCAGACATGCAGTCAGCAGACGAATAAGGATAACGTTATTTCTGTTTACAGTGGAAAACATTCGTGTAGTAATCTTCTACGGACATGGGTAGATAAATGAAAAAAAAATAATAATTGGGTTTCGAAAACGGGGCGCAAAAGAGACAATTCGTAGGTGCCACCGCTCCTGTTGAACTTTTTACTCGCTAGGAGACACATAAAGTCCCTCGTAACTTTGTCCGTCGTTTTCTCAGAAACGGTCGAGTATATGTGGATAGGTCGAGACATGTCTTCGCTTGTTTTGACTCCTTTTCCTTTGAATGAAGCTTCTGGGAAATCGTGTTATGGCACTTGCCGTGCCCTCCTCGTTAGTGGGATCTGATTGGTGACTGGTGTGCGAAAAACTGATTTAATTTGTACACTACCGGCTATTAAATTTGCCACCACGAAGATGACATGCTACAGACGCGAAGAAGATGCTGCGGTATGCAAATGATGAGCTTTTCAGAGCATTCACACAAGGTTGGCGCTAGTGGTGACACCTACAACGTGCTGACATGATGAAAGTTTCCAACCGATTTCTCATACACAAACAGCAGTTGACCGACGTTGCCTGGTGAAACGTTGCTGTGATGCCTCGTGTAAGGAGGAGAAATGCGTACCATCACGTTTCCGACTTTGATAAAGGTCGGATTGTAGCCTATCGCGATTGCGTTTTATCGTATCGCGACATTGCTGCTCGCGTTGGTTGATATCCAATGACTGCTAGCAGAATATGGATTCGGTGGGTCCAGGAGGTATTATATCTCTTAAAAGAAATATAATGTATGCTCTTTATTTAGAGGAAACACTCTCCTAGTAAATTTGTTTGTACTTTGATTTATCGTGATCTGTTACTGATTTTTAGTGGAGTTAGTTTTTACTTTTAGCTTTCAAAAAAAAAAAAAAAAAAAAAAAATACAAAAGAGATATAATAAGCAAAATAATGAATTTCGTAGGTTGCCAATTACGTATTATATCTGGTTTTATCGAGCGCCAGGCTCCCTACAAATTACTGTAAATGCCATAGCATAGTAGTACTCAGCTCTGAAATTATTACTATCACAGAAAATAGACAAGCTTTAATAAAATTATTTCACTGGATTACTTCAATTAATCTCACTGAATATTTTTACTTAATTTCTTCCGATCCGGCTATCAGACATTGTGCTGTGAAAAAATATTTTTAAATGTACCACGTTGTTGTTGTTGTGGTCTTCAGTCCTGAGACTGGTTTGATGCAGCTCTCCATGCTACTCTATCCTGTGCAAGCTTCTTCATCTCCCAGTACCTACTGCAACCTACATCCTTCTGAATCTGCTTAGTGTATTATGTACCACGTAATGGCGGCTAATTGTTAACAGTCAAAGATTACTGTTGCTCGCTCCGCAGCAGCTGGAAACATGCTCAATAATTTTCATTAAATATTCTTTTCATAAGATAAATGTGGCGTAGGTTCTTGAAATAACACACGGAGATCGCTTTACAGTAATATATTCTTACTAGGACACAGTTTACACCATTAAATATTTGCAATTACGTTACGACAGAAACAAAATGCTAGCGCAGCACAATAGCTTGCGTACCCTATTCCAGCTAACACCAGAACGAACAGAACAAAACAGACTAGACAGAAGAATGAGCATTGCATTGTATTTTATACTCTTACAAAGATAATCACATTATAATCTCATACAATAAAAATAATGTCTTTTCTGCATTTATCGATATATATATATATATATTGCATATTTTTACAGTTAAATCAATGATAAATCAATGTTTGCAATTCATTTTGAGTCACATACTGTCAGTTTTATTTATGTTTCACCTTGATAAGGGTGAATATTGCAAAAGGGACACTACACGGCCCCCTGGGCTACAAGGAACACACTACTTAATGTTTGGTCCTTGTAGACCACGAGTGTCACTTTTCTTTCTTTCGTTGGTCACTTTCAGTTCACTTTACCGTGTATTAGTTCATGGGTACATATTCATTTTGAGTCTTTTTACATAACATGGCTGGGGACAGTTGCAATATAACAAGCTCTTCCATTTGGACGAGGGCCGCAGGGAAACCCCAGAAAAACCTCGGCAGAGCTGATAGATTTAACGCTTTGTGTTACATAAGTTGGTTCTACATGTTTTAGTATTACAAGTATTTACATCAAATATAAAATTTTCTGAAAAAGAAACAAACATATAGTTTTTTATATGAAAGTGTTCATCAAATTTTTTTATTGTGTTGGTAATATTTTGAGTTTTTTTTTATATATTTTTGTCGGCGCATTTCTAGTCGTGTGGTGTGGATGACGCTGTATGTCGCTACCGTTATGCCTCGTGCCCGTTGCCACGGAGCGTCGGCTGGAAACTGTTGTCTTCTTTCTTGTCCGTAGGCGGCGGTCAGGATGTGGAGTACGGAACGACGTTATTTTGTCTGCGTGGTGCGTCTGTATTGTTGCGCACCGCTCGTTAAAGTTTTCAGCACGGGAGAGGATGTTGACTCGTTCAAATCATGAAACAAATGCACATATGTTATAGAACGGATTTTGTAAGATGTTACGGCTGTGGGTAAGAATTGATTAGTCAACATTATTGCATCATCGAGGCACAGGCTCAGTTACTTGGTATTTTCGTGTTCGTTTGCACGTACTGGTGCTGAATGATGCAGGAGATATGATGCTGAAGTAAGCACTGCACATCCCTGTTGTCATCACTTCGTATGGAATATTTATGTTTCACTATTTTTGTTTGACGGCGTTCCACCGTAGTTGCCGTTGCAGTAACGTCCTACTACGTGGTCTGTGACGTCATATTAATTGTTGGCGCACAGGAGGTAGCGTCCAAACTAAAAATGTTGTCTGTACAGTTTCGAACACACGCTGATCACAGTTTTGTGTTTCCGATCACTGCACACAGATATGTTTAGCTAATGTTTGTACCTCGCGTTTTTTCAGTTGTACAGCACATAAGTGTTCACTGTCCAAGTTGATCACTAATACAGTTCTCAAAGTTCACACTTCCTCCGCGAATACCGACACACTATTATAGTTCCTGTTAGTATTGCTTACAGCATGACTTTGATACAATTGTATTACATGATTCCTGTTTCTTTTTTTTTTTTTTCATATCACATAGTGACACAGATGTCTGTTGGTTTACACAATGTGTTACAATGAAATTTCACAGATCAAAAGCACTTTTGTTCTGTTATTGCATACAATTAAGTGTTACATCATACATGCAACGGATTCTGGCCTGACTTGCAATATTTTTATATTTAAGCATTAATAAATTTGTCATAGAGTATATTCATTTGGGGATTAGGACCGCTGCGCATGTGCTAGCTCCATAAGCTGTTAGCGTAATTGCGTATCCTATAAAAGGCTTGCAACTGTCAAAAACAGGCTCTAAAGTAGAGCTCTTATTTAATCTCAAATATTGTGGCTAGATGCTTATACTTTCTCTTTTAAGGTCAAAGCATAGCATCACAGATGTCACAGTGTATGTGCACAGTCTTTTGCATGCACCTTTCTTTTCATTTTTCATGTGACCGATTAGAATATTTAGTGCATTCTTTAAATAAACATTTATCACACAGCATAATAAAATTTATAGTTACTAACTCTGATAACCACTGAAAAACATCTTACACTTACTGATTATATTTCTAAACAAATACTATCATTGGACTGATGGTCCTTTAGCTTCTTTTTACTCATTTTTGAAGGCTGATGTGTAAATCATTCCTTGAAATAAAGACAAAACATCTTACATACTAAGCACAAACAAAACATCCAATTCTTACAACTACACAAAAATATATATTGAAGTCTGTGTAAAACCTACATATTACATAAAAAATATGGTAAACCATTCATGTCCTATTGTCAGGTACCACAAATTTCTTTAAGTCCTTATAGGGATACAATCCTTTGATCTTCCCGCTCATCACATCAGCTATAAGGTAGCTACAACCGTGCGGTATTTGTATAATTTTAAAAGGTTCATTATACAGTATTTGACATTTCTTGTTCTTCTTTGTTATGAGTGACGACTTAGGATGGTTTTTTATCAAAACTAAGTCGTTTATCTGATATGGGACTGTCCGTTTTATTGATTTGTCGTATCGACTTTTTCGTTGGGATTCAGTTAGATAACATGATTCTTGTGCTTTGTTGTTAAGGGTTTCGTTCCAGCGAAGCGTTTCGTTGTGAGCTACGTCCGAATAATATTCGCCCTGGCCCCTTAAATTGCTGCTTAATTGAAATATGGGCATCTCTTCGCTTTTTACTCGTACGCTCGGGCAATCTTTACCGGGTGTACTTACTGTTCGTGTTAAATCCAGTACAATCTGCTTATTTTCATTCAGTAGGGGGATCTTCCCGCGGGAGAAATCAATTTTTGCTTTTTTCTCGCTCAGGAAACCTCCCCCCAGGATGCAGGTTACTCTCAATCCTTTGACTACGAGGAAGATACATTTTACATATCTTCCCCTAGGCATAAATCTACCAGCACCTGATACTGAACGTTTTGTGCTTGTGCTCCCATGGCTCCAATGACACAGCAGTTTTGTACAGGAAATGTCGGTAAGTTGCGGTTTTGGCTCAAGGTTTTGAATAGATCATAACTCATAACATTAGTAGTGGCACCTGTATCTATGTATATTTCTACCGGCAATTCATTAATTCTAGCTTTTATGATGGTTTGTACTTCAGTTATTTCTTTTTTGTTACATTGGTTTGATTCCATAAGTTATTCGCCTTGTATACGTGCGATTATGAACTGAATTTTTTGACGTTCATTCCGGGCACTCGGTAATACATTTCGGAATCCTTTTATGAAGATTGCCGGATGCACTGTCTTCTTTTCCGCGTTAAATACTTGGAATTGTCTGTGCTTTCTTAAGCTTTCATCAGTGTTATTGCTCGTGGAAGTGGGGGCTGCCCCCACGGGGTTATGAATGGGAATGCTTCCTGTAAATTGTGTGTTTTCTCTTTCCGAATCGCTTTGTTGTTGGTGTGAGCTGTACGTAATATTCTTATTACCGTACACATTCGTAACAGGCGTCGGCTGTACTGTGTGTCATTCATGATGCCACAGCGGTACTTGCAATTTGTATCTCGCTTCGCTTTTTTCACCTGCGAGTGGTAGCGTGTCTACTGTGGGTTGTTTACATACAGCTGCTCCGTTAGTTACTTTTTGTAGAGCAGACTGTATTTTGCTTTCTACACGTTCTGTGATCTGGCTTTCTTTTTCAGTTAGCCAGTCATGGAACTCTTTTTCTACTTTCTGGGCTTGATCGTTTAAATGCGTTTCTATGGTTTCTTTTTGTGTCATCTCTAAATTGTCCATTCGGTTCGCAAGCTGATCTACTTCGTCACGGATGAATGTGTGTGCCGACTGAAGCGTCTGCACATCTTGTGCTATGTTGCTTACAATGTTCGGCAGTTCGGCTTGGGCTTTCTTTATTTCTGTCATTTCTGAATGTATCTTTTCGAACATTGTACCTATACTTTCTATTAAGACCTTTTCTCTTTCTTCGTTTTGTTCCCTTATCTGCTTGACTAGCTGGTGATTCCTCTCTTCCCTCAATCTCTCTCTTTCTTCGTTTTGTTCCCTTATCTGATTGACTAGCTGTTCGTTCTTTTTTTCTAATTTCCGTAAAAATTCAACAAATGGATCCGGTATTGGTGAGCATACCGGTGTGGTAGTTGTTCTAATCATTGGAGAATTATAACTAGCCCTGCTAGTAGCACCTATCGGTTTTACTGTTTTCGTCTGCTGGCTACTTCCTGGCATATCACCGGAAACTACATTGTTTACATTTTCTCCCCCTCGATCACTATTAATATTTAGTAAGTCAGTGTCACTAACCATATCGCTAAATAATTGCACATTATTTGTAACATTGGAGACATTATCTGGTTGCAAATCTAACACACGTCCAACTTTTCCCATAATTACGATAACTTTCACTGGGCTAACTTCAAAAATTGTTCCTAACTACAAATGCGGACTAAGTTCACTAGTCAAACTGCTTATTGTTTCCAAAATCACACAATATTAATATCTACACCACTGTACACCATGTACCATCTATGATACTATACTTCGATGATACGGGCCTATGTAGCAAGCTTTTATGCATAGTGGTCCTTACCTTGATTTCTTTTTTCTTTTCTTTTCTTTTTGCTATCTTGTCCTCTCAGGGTCTATACAGTTGTTCTCCGCTTTCCTCGTTCAAGTTTATACATGAAATGGAATTTGATAGACATTAGAGTACATACAATACATGTTAACAATTACATACATATAAACCCTAAAAAAAAATATTTTATCTCTTCGGGCCCCACGTAACAGGGCGCTATTTATTATATCTCTTAAAAGAAATATAATGTATGCTATTTATTTAGAGGAAACACTCTCCTAGTAAATTTGTTTGTCCTTTGATTTATCGTGATCTGTTACTGATTTTTAGTGGAGTTAGTTTTTACTTTTAGCTTTCAAAAAAAAAAAAAAAAAATACAAAAGAGATATAATAAGCAAAATAATGAATTTCGTAGGTTGCCAATTACGTATTATATCTGGTTTTATCGAGCGCCAGGCTCCCTACAAATTACTGTAAATGCCATAGCATAGTAGTACTCAGCTCTGAAATTATTACTATCACAGAAAATAGACAAGCTTTAATAAAATTATTTCACTGGATTACTTCAATTAATCTCACTGAATATTTTTACTTAATTTCTTCCGATCCGGCTATCAGACATTGTGCTGTGAAAAAATATTTTTAAATGTACCACGTAATGGCGGCTAATTGTTAACAGTCAGAGGATTACTGTTGCTCGCTCCGCAGCAGCTGGAAACATGATCCATAATTTTCATTAAATATTCTTTTCATAAGATAAATGTGGCGTAGGTTCTTGAAATAACACACGGAGATCGCTTTATACTAATATATTCTTACTAGGACACAGTTTACACCATTTGCAATTGCGTTACGACAGAAACAAAATGCTAGCGCAGCACAATAGCTTGCGTACCTTATTCCAGCTAACACCAGAACGAACAGAACAAAACAGACTAGACAGGAGAATGAGCATTGCATTGTATTTTATACTCTTACAAGGATTGTGGGGCGGCGGTTGGAATTTAATTGTTTGTTTTGTAATGTAGAATAAATGCATTTCCCGGCCGATGCACCATATGTGGGGCGGCGGTTGGAATTTAAGGTTGCTGTTGTATAAATGTTTGAATGTTGAAACACTTCATTTCCCTGCCGTTTAACCATATGTGCGGCGGCGGGTGGAATTAGTGTTGTTAAATGTTCCTATTATTTAGGCTGTCTTTTGCCGTTCTCAACACTGGCTCTCTAACTACAATATAGGCAACCAGAAGGTGATTAGCAAAACGTGAGGCCTGTAATTAGAATTCCTAGTGCCCACTTCATCTGAGAAATATACTTATAGCTACAGCTTATAGCACTGAGGAATTAGGAGATTGTCTGGGATTCATAATCAAAAACGATCGTGAAGAAATACTTCGTTATATTCTGAAAGTCACAGATGAAAAAAAAAAAAAAAAAAAAAGAATCCACACAATCTGACTAACAGAGCAGTTCAGAGTCTAATGCGCTGATGCAACTATAACTATCCAAATTAAATGTTTAAATGAATGCTCGCCATAATTTGATGATAATGTTCATCAAACGCCACGCTAAATAATGGTAGAATGTCTGTCCCGCGACGGCACGTGAAAATACGACATACGCAAACTGAAGATAGACAATTAAAATCATCCCAGAATTAACACTTCACTCGAAAATGATTTCATGGTTACCCGTATCCCGATTAACTTAATACGGCATCCGAGGCTGTTTATAGCAATGATACCGACGCGACGCGACTCCCGACACAGATGGCGTGCTATTCAGCGTCTAGAGAGAACTGGGGCCTTTCTTCCTCACGCAGCATTCTTATATATAAAGCCGCGGTGCGGATGGCTAAGGGAACGCCTGATCAAATCGGCTCTCCCGACTAGCCGCTGAACTAGTTATTGAATAACTTTGGTGAGTTATTGAATAAATAATCGCTTCTTTTGCTGAATGCAGATGAAGCTCTCAATTTAAATGCGCAATCAGCACACACGTAAGTAATCATAATAAAAGGCTGATGTGGTTAAGACAATTATTTTGGGCGAGAGAATTAATTTAATTACACTACACGCAGTAGACGAGCTCTGAACTTTGGAGATACGCTATCGCTATAGTTTTATAGTTATTCAAATGAAACTTCTCACATCTTTATGGTTATAGCGGATCTCCATTCTACTTAAATATAAACATCCCAGCCTTATTTACTAGCCTACTTAATCTATCTCGCTTCCTTAATTTTTAAGACAAAAACCAGAAAATTATGAATTTCAACTAAAATCTTAATTTGTGAGATCCAGAAGACTGTTTCTATTAAATATTTATGAAAAAGGAATCTATAAACAAATTTTTAAGTCTCTAGCTCTTTTCTGTTGCGCCAATGATTTTTACAGAAAAACGTCCAAATTTCGAAAATGGTTAAAGTTATTGAACTGATATTCAAGACATATGAATTTAGTATTACTCCTGACATGCTAGAAACATTTTAGGTTATTTACTTGATTTTTAAAGTATTGTGCAATATTTATGACGTCAGAGCTAGTTACAGCGGACTGGCTGGCACACAATGGAAAGACTGATGTGAATTTATTACGGCGCGAGTAGGCTGCTTCCCTACATCACCCTCTACTTAAATTTTTTTTTGAATGTTAATGAATGAAAAAACAATTTAATTACAAAAAGGGAAGCAAGAGTACAGCTTAACTTCCTATGAAAATTTAAAATTGAAATATAAACATATAGAAATATTAAAAGCAAAACTGATTACCTACTTTATTTATTTAAATTACTGGCATGTTCACTGCCTCTTAAGCAATATTATCTTTCAAAATTTAAGCAAAATCAATGAAACACTTTGGCATACATATTGCCTTAGACAAACAAACACACAAAAATACATAAAATTATGAAAATCTTAAATCCATTAAATACATTTTTATACACACAAATTCAAAGAAAATAACAGTTATTCAAGATACATAAACAGATGATTATGTCTTAGCAGTCTTTTCTAAACCTGAAAGAAAATTTCACAAATCATTTTTTACACATGTGGTTGTAGCCGCTTTGGCTGGCGTTCTACACTTCCATTCACAAGGGTAGAGGAGGGGAAGTTGCTATGGTGTGCGTCCTTCATGTTCACTCCAAATTACATGGGGAAAGGGAAGGGGTCACTGTGAGTTGTGTCCAAGTCACTCCACGTTTTCACGCAGCTAGGAGGCTGCCATTATCTGGTTTGTCATGTAGAACAAACAAAAAGAGTGCCTCAGACTCTGTTCACTTAATATCTAAGGGTGGGTCATAATGAAATGGGGATATATACATTTTATCTTCCAATATCTTACTGGAACAAAGTTAACAGAACTTTTTCAATTTTACTCTCGTGGTTACTTAATTGCCACTAAATCGGTAAACAAATGGCTCAAAACGCCGTTAGTGATGTACTAGAGAAAATCTATGCTCAAGGCATACAATCATAAATCCTATTTAATCTCAATTTATTATTTCTGGGCCGGAACACTGAACCAATGCTCGGTACATTCCTGACAAATCTGTATTTTATTCACTTAGCTGACTCATCTTTGATTACCTTATTCTTAGAGATAGTATGAGTATATTTGATTAGTGGTTGTTTTCTCAGCTTCTTTGTACATGTGAGTAACTTTTGGTAATAGTACAATTCTGAGTGTTCAAAACACACTACGTTTAGTTGACTACTAAATCCACTTATTGGTCCTCTGCTGCTGTGTCAGTTCCACATCTGCAATTATGTACTTACTTCATCGAAGTGTATTTATGCTGAGCTAGAAATAATGTTTCACATCTGCCATTATGATATTCATTAACTTTGCTAGTGTATGAACTTAAGTAATACTCACTCCATTAACATTTAAAACACAGGATAGCTCATTTATTTCTTATCTATTGTGTATTGCAGCTGATCAGTTTGCTCACGTGGCAATCCATTTCCACTCGATCGGACGCTGAAACCACAGGTAGTCTCTCTCGACCTACCACTAAAATGCATCAAGTAATTATGGACGAGCGTAATGCTAAATTCCTTAAACCTATAGGACACCATGAGCTGCTCTGTCTCATCTAACATAAGGGTACCTATTGTCGCATTCACGCCTCCAACTCATAACCTCAATACATGTAGATGTGTCCTGTCACACACTACACCAAAATAATGGCCAGCTCCAACCTTATAAATACTTCAGGGACGTGTCCTTCACGTCTCAACCACAAACGCTGTTCAATTCTATTACACTGCCATTCCTTGCTACACAAGGTGAGTTCATTTTTACAACTTATCTGCATATTTTCATAACACTAAGCACTCTCTCTTACTATTTATTAGTTAGCTCTAATGCATACACTAGGTTTCACTGCCACTTCAGATCCTGCTTGAACACGAATTTGTACATCTTTTTAAAATATTATTGTGGGACCATTTCCAATAAAACAACACTTTGTACTCGCAATATTACCAGGGTTCTATACATACTTGTTACTCAAATACATTTGTATCTTAATTACGCCATACTTCTCTGTTGTTGATGTCACAGTTAGGTTTGTCACATTAGGTATTTTCTTCACTAATCGGTGGATATAATGGTTACAGAACTCATGGCTTGATAGCCATGACGGAAAATTTTCGTATTGGAAAGAAGAGGTCAAAATTTTAGGTGGATAGAAAAGATGAAGAGTGAGTGAGACCTGAAATGGAAAGAAGATCTCAGAAAGCTGGGACTGCACAGCTGCCACACTGTGTAGAGGTTACAGAACAACCTCCTCCCTACAGAGTTCATTCACTACCTATGAACCTCTTTAGGTCGATCACGTTCCTGAGACCTAATAGCTTTTTACTCTTAGGGTACTCTAGCCTATATGCATTGGCATGTGGTTTTCCTATGATCCTGAAAGGTCCTTGGTATACGAACATGAATTTCTTTGTTTCTGCATTTATTTTCTTTCATTTTTCCTTGGTTTTGACAAGGACTAACTGACCTATTTCAAAAGTAGTGGGTACAGCTTTTGCGTCATGACGATTCTTTCTTTCCAATGCTCTTTTTCTTATATTTGCCGTAGCCTTTAATTTCTTCTCGTCTGTGGATATTTGCGTTAGAATAGGGAATTCTACCATATCTGCAATCACATTGTGCGGTTCTTGGCCAAACATCAATTCGCAAGGTGCAAAACCAGTTGCATCATGTCTTAAGTCGTTAATTACATTCTCAAAATACTTAATGTGCTCTGCCCAACTTGAGTGTTTCCGAGCACAATAAGTCCTGCAAAGCCTATTCAATTCTCTCATAATACGTTCACTCATATATCCTTGGGGGAAATACGCAGATATTTTCAGATGTTTCACTCCGGCCTTATCTAGACATTCCTTAAATCTATCAGAAGTAAATTGAGGCCCATTGTCTGACAGCAAATTCTTCGGAACGCCAACGTTCACGAAGAAATCTTTTTCCAACTTTTCTACCAACGTTTTTGCATTTGCTCTTTTAATTGGGTACAGCTTAACATATTTACTGAATCCATCCACAACAACAAAAACATGGGTGCAACCACCTCTCGAAGCAGGAAGAGGGCCAAACAAATCACAAGCCAGTAATTCTAGGATTTCAGTTGGCTCTGCTGAATGCATATCCCCTTGAATTCTGGAGTTAGCAGCACGGACTTCTGGCACAGTACACAAGATGCTAGACGCTTGGCAACACGGCGGTACATGTTGTCAAACACAACCTTCTCTTTTAATTTTGCAATGCACTTCTTTGCACCGTAGTGCCCATACCTCAGGTGTACATAGTCGATTAGTAAATCTACATGTTGTGAGGGAAAGCACAGCTTCCACTCAGAAACACCTACCTTTTTCCTCCTAAACAGAATACCTTTATGCAGACAATAGTATTGCGAAACCTTAGGATAGTTCGCATTTCCTAAATAGCTCTTCACTAATTTCAGTTGGTCATCTGCATTCTGCTCACGTCTCAAGTTCTTAATCACTCTCTTTAATGCACTTTCTTCCTTCACTTCGTGCAACGCAAATATTCGTACTTCTCTTAGGTCTGTTGCTGTAATTCCCGCGTCATCACAGAGCTCCGCACTTCTAGATAACCCATCAGCTACCAGATTGTCTTTCCCTTGAATATATCTAACCTCAAGGTCAAACTGCTGGAGATACAATGACCATCTTACCAAATGAGCATTCCTCAACTTACAGGTCTTTAAAAAGGTCAACGCCTTATCTCACTGTAAACAATTATCCTGTGACCTAATAGATACTGCTCAAACTTCTGTACCACAAATACAATTGCCAATGCTTCCAGTTCTGAGATGCCATAATTTCTCTCTGCTGCCTGTAAAGATCGACTTGCGAAAGCTATAGCCTTGTGCACTTCTTGTTCATTCTCTATTTCTACTTGGAATATCTCCACATCTATACCATAGTCACTAGCATCAACAGACATACAGAACGGTTTTTCAAAATCAGGATGATGTAAAATAGGACTATTAATTAAAGATTGTTTAAGCACCTCAAACGCCTGTTGACATTCTGCTGTCCAAACCCAAGGGGTATTCTTTTTCAGCAGGAGGTGAAGACAGGGCGCATTAAAAGCCTGATCACTAACAAAACGCCTATAGAAGCCGAAAAGGTCGAACATCGATCTCAACTACTTCTTGTTCTTGGCAGCCTCAAATTTTTCAATGACTGCTAGCTTGCCTGGGTCAGGCAGAATACCTTTTCCACTTATCATATATCCCAAGAAACCTATTTCCTCTTTAACACACTCTGTCTTTTCAATCTTTAGTTTCATGCCACCTCTCTCAATAGCCTCTAACACTTCCTCTAATAAAGCTATGTGTTCTTCCCAGGTAGGAGTTGCTGTTAACAGATCATCTACGTAGACTGTAATTTTATTACTTAAGGCTGGTCCTAAAACATGGCAGATCACACGTACGAAGGCACAAACAGAGATATTAAGTCCGAAAGGTACCACACGGTATTGGTAATAAACTCCTTCGTTCAAGAAAGCTGTGTATTTCCTTGAACTTTCCGCCAGTGGCAAATTCCAATATCCACACGTGATGTCCATAGAAGTTAAGAATTTTACTCCCCGGAACTTTTGCAATAACTCGTCCATGTTCTGCGGTCTGTCACTTTCCCTAACCACTATTTCATTCAACCAACGAGCGTCCAAGACCAATCTGACACTCCCGTCTCTTTTTGGTACAACAACAAGAGGATTATTGTACTCACTGACCGCTTTTTCAATCACACCCCACTCTAGCATTCTCTGTATCTCCTTTCGAACTGCCTCCTTCCTAGCTACATGTATTTGGTATGGCTTCCTGAAAAACACTTGGCCATGTTTCACCTTTAATTGACATTCATAACCTTTGACCACGCCAGGTCGATCTGAAAATACCTTATGATGCCTTTTTAAAACCCGTCTCAGTTCTTCCTTCTGATTGGCTGAAATTTTATCGATTTCCTGCAATTTAGCTTCTATTTTGTCCAAAATAATTGCTTCTTCTTCTTCTGTGTTTAGCTTATTTGTACTAAGATTAACACCGTCGTCCCAATATCTCCTATTTTTCAGAACTCGTATAGGCAGATCCCAAGTGTCATCATTAGTTACTACATGTTTAGCAATAAAAGGTACCATAATTACTCCAGTTATCGGCAGGACCATTTTTAACTGGCTTCTTTCAAAGTCAACAACACTCTGATATTTCGACAAGAAATCTATGCCAATTAAAACCTCAATACTGAGATTGTTTACAATTAAGCATGGATGATAAATTAAATTACCATTAATGTTAAAGGGCAGCAAAGCTTCTTGCTTTACCGTTTTTGACACCTTGCCAGTAGCACCAATTATTCTTAGTCCTGATACCCTCATTACTGTAGGTTTGTCTTTACCAGATAATGCATCAAAGAAGGACTGAGAAATCGCACTCACCTCACTTCCACTGTCTAAGAGACAACGTACATTGATACCCAACATATTCACTATTATTATAGGGTGGCTTATTCTAGTTTGTACAGGTGGTTCCTCAAATTCATCCAATAGTTCCTTTTGGATTTGTCTCCAACTAAAGTGATCGACATCTGTCTTCATTACATTTAGGTCAAAGTGTGTAGCAGTTTCCTGAATTACATTTTCAGCTGGCTTTTCCAGTCGATCTATTAATTTCAAATCGAAACACCGCACGACTTCACTACATTTAGATTGCTGAACATGACCCAAATTACTGTAGTCTGAGCGATTCTGCGCCTCCAGACCAGGCATAACACTAGTTACAGCTAAACCACTTTTACTATTATCGTCAGGTTCCTTCTCAAGTGACAACTGGTCACAGCTACTGGGTTCATCGACCCCCAACAGGCTACCCTCTACATTCTCACATTTTACACTACTGTCAGGAGACAATACTTCAAATTTCACTTTAATATTACTATTTTCATGCATATTTACACTTGAATCGTTATCTGGATTTACAATTCCCTCAACAGACATAGGTTCTGATTTATGTTTAACCTCAGTTTCTTCGGGCAGTTCCATTTCTGACAGTCTTTTAGTGCAGGTTAGTAAAATTTTTAACAGCTTTTCACTTAACTTAGTTCCTTCTGCAAGACGTATGGCGTTGCCGGCGCGGCGTACCAGGATTACTGATGCGACGCAGCACGCTGAACTGCAGACGGGACTCCAACGGCTGTGGTGTGTTTGCGTGGCCCACAACTGCAGGCGTGGCTCCGGCTGCTCCGGCGGATGACTGCGGTGAGGCGAAACTGGCTTCTCACGATGCCGGCAGCGCCGCTAGACTCAGTGCCAGCTCCGTCAATCCAGATGCGTTGTTAATCCAATTGCATCGTCCACATGCACACGTAACACTTTCACTGTTCTATTACTCAGTTGCGCCTCGCATTTCACTCCCGAATCCGAATATTTAAAAATCACTTTCACTTCTACTCAGTTTGTTTCTTTCCCGGCCAATGCACCATACGTGGGGCAGCGTTTGGAATTTAATTGTTTGTTTTGTAATGTAGAATAAATGCATTTCCCGGCCGATGCACCATATGTGGGGCGGCGGTTGGAATTTAAGGTTGCTGCTGTATAAATATTTGAATGTTGAAACACTTCATTTCCCTGCCGTTTAACCATATGTGCGGCGGCGGGTGGAATTAGTGTTGTTAAATGTTCCTATTATTTAGGCTGTCATTTGCCGTTCTCAACACTGGCTCTCTAACTACAATATTGGCAACCAGAAAGTGAGTAGCAAAACGTGAAGCCTGTAATTAGAATTCCTAGTGCCCACTTCATCTGAGAAATATACTTATAGCTACAGATTATAGCTCTGAGGAATTAGGAGATTGTCTGGGACTCATAATCAAAAACGATCGTGAAAAAAAACTTCGTTATATTCTGAAAGTCACAGATGATAAAAAAAGAATCCACACAATCTGACTAACAGAGCAGTTCAGAGTCTAATGCGCTGATGCAACTATAACTGACGAAATAAAATGTTTAAATGAATGCTCACCATAATTTGATGATAATGTTCATCAAACGCCACGCTAAATAATGGTAGAATGTCTGTCCCGCGACGGCACGTGAAAATACGACATACGCAAACTGAAGATAGATAATTGAAATCATCCCAGAATTAACACTTCACTCGAAAATGATTTCATGGTTACGCGTATCCCGATTAACTTAATACGGCATCCGAGGCTGTTTATAGCAATGATACCGACGCGACGCGACTCCCGATACAGATGGCGTGCTATTCAGCGTCTGGAGAGAACTGGGGCCTTTCTTCCTCGCGCAGCGTTCTTATATATAAAGCCGCGGTGCGGACGGCTAAGGGAACGCCTGGTCAAATCGGCTCTCTCGACTAGCCGCTGGGCTAGTAATGCACCACTTTCAGTTATTGAGTAAATCTTCGCTTCTCTTGCTGATGGCAGATGAAGCTCTCAATTTAAATGCGCATACAGCACACACGTAAGTAATCATAATCAAAGGGTGATGCAGCTAAGCCAATTATTTTGGGCGAGAGAATTAATTTAATTACACTACACGCAGTAGACGAGCTCTGAACTTGCCCTTTGGAGATACGCTATCGCTATAGTTTTATAGTTATTCAAATGAAACTTCTCACATCTTTATGGTTATAGCGGATCTCCATTCTACTTAAATCTAAACATCCTAGCCTTACTTATTAGCCTACTTAATCTATCTCGCTTCCTTAATTTTTAAGACAAAAACCAGAAAATTATGAATTTCAACTAAAATCTTAATTTGTGATATCCAGAAGACTGTTTCTATTAAATAATTATGAAAAAGGAATCTAAATATAAATTTTTAAGTCTCTAGCTCTTTTCTGTTGCGCCAATGATTTTTACAGAAAAACGTCCAAATTTCGAAAATGGTTAAAGTTATTGAACTGATATTCAACACATATTAATTTAGTATTACTCCTGACATGCTAGAAACATTTTAGGTTATTTACTTGATTTTTAAAGTATTGTGCAACATTTATGACGTCAGAGCTAGTTACAGCGGACTGGCTGGCACACAATGGAAAGACTGATGTGAATTTATTACGGCGTGAGTAGGCTGCTTCCCTACATCACCCTCTCATTATAATCTCATACAATAAAAATAATGTCATTTCTGCATTTATCGATATATATATTGTATATTCTTACAGTTAAATCAATGATAAATCAATGTTTGCAATTCATTTTGAGTCACATACTGTCAGTTTTATTTATGTATCACCTTGATAAGGGTGAATATTGCAAAAGGGACACTACAGAGGGTAATACGGAATGCCGTGCTGGATCCCAACGGCCTCGTATCACTAGCAGTCGCGATGACAGGCATCTTATCCACATGGCTGTAACAGATCGTGCAGCCATGCCTCGATCCGCAGATGGGGACGTTTGCTAGACAACCATCTGTACGAACAGTTCGACGATGTTTGCAGCAGCATGGACTATCGGCTCGGAGACCATGGCTGCGGTTACCCTTGACGCTGCATCACAGACAGGAGCGCCTGCTGGGTGCACGAATGGCCAAACGTCATTTTTTCGGATGAATCCAGGTTCTGTTTACAGCATCATGATGGTCGCATCCGTGTTTGGCGACACCGCGGTGAACGCACATTGGAAACGTGTATTCGTCATCGCCATACTGGCATATCACCTGGCGTGATGGTATGGGGTGCCATTGGTTACACGTCTCAGTCACCTCTTGTTGGCACTGAGAGCACTTTGAACAGTGGACTTTACATTTCAGATGTGTTACGACCCGTGGCTCTACCCTTAATTCAATCCCTGCGAAACCCTACATTTCAGCAGGATAATGCACGACAGCATGTTGCAGGTCCTGTATGGGCATTTCTGGATACAGGAAATGTTCGACTGCTGCCCTGGCCAGCGCATTCTCCATATTTCTCTCCAATTGAAAACGTCTGGTCAATTGTGGCTGAGCAACTTGTAAGGCGTCAGGCAAATCCAACACCTTCCATGAAAACCCTGACATGATAAGCAAATCGAGTAGTATGTCACATAGCTACGAAATAATCGCGACAATAAATTAACCAAAGTAATACGAGTAACGAGTGAGCAAATGGAATACCACAGACTAACACAAGAATGCCTAAATGCATGCCATACCTTCCCACCGTGAGATAGACGTAGTTCCGAGGGGAGAAACGAGAACAGAAGCCGAGAGCAGAACCATGTTAAGCTAGAAGGCCCTACGATAAGGGACGGACACCCACGTCGCCAGCTAACCACCAGGACCACCCCCCCAGTCCATGTTAAAAGCTAGAGCACTCCAGAAGAACAGTATAGATCTTATGATAACACTAAAAGGGCTACACCAGCCGCAAGTTTTAGCGTGAGACTTTTTCGCGTCTCGGTTACGTTCAAACGTTAAAAACATTGCCCCACCACGAAAAGTATAACGTTTCTCATTGGATAGACAGAATTTTTTTAGGTGGAGCTTAAGGTTAACATTGAGACCCAGATTGGTCAGATGAAAACACAGCCAGATATATTTTTTTAAACCAACTTCGATAAATTGTAGTAACGAGAAGTTAGGAAAGAGTTGCTTCGGAGTCGGTGAGGTGCGTGGAGTTGTGCCGACCGACGACAAGGTAATGAACGCACGCGATGCCGCATAACAGCGCGTAAGGCTTCACTCAGAACTGCAGAAGTCTCATCTGTTACACCCCCGTTTTGCGTAATACTAGTGTCGATCGTCAATTAAAGCTCATGGTATTCACATTTGCTACGTAAGTTTAAATCTGAAACGTGATGATTTTTCTGTTATATAATTATTGACAAGCCACATTAGCCACTGTAATTTACGACAAGTTAGATGAGTAATTAAAGATAATTGAGGGTCACCATTTTGATAGTTTTCTCTTTTGTGAAACTTAAACTTAGATTATAGATGTGATATGACAAAGGTCATCCTTCGATCCATTGTAAAACTTGGAAACCCATTCAGGGAATATTCGTTCACATTTTTGTTGAACGCAGTTGCTTTTTATCATCCTGTATTAAAACATTTCCTTTTATCAATAGTTCAATTTATAAACAATGTTTTGTGAGTAGAATAAAATTTACAATGGTAAACTTAACTTCTTTTTCGACGCTATTTTACCAGCTAACTAAAAATAGGGAAGCCTTGAATCCCTTCCACTAAATTTAGATAGTATTAAGATTCTTTTATAGGGAGTGTACTGGAGCTGACGCCGAAATCATTAAGCATTTGGTTATATCATAGCTAGATACCCTGGGGTCTAGGGGTAGCGTCTTTCATTCATAATCAACATGTCTTCCGTTCCCGGGTTCGATCTCCGCCACTGCCAAAATTTTGATAAATAATCAGCATTGGCGGCCGAAGACTTCTGGCATAAGAAGTCAGCCTCATTCTGCCAACGGCCTTGTCAAAGAGGGCGGAGGAGCGGATAGAGGTTCAGGGTACTCTCTTGTCCTAGGGGTGGGAAATTGCCCCTAAAGGCGGAAGAATCAACAATGATCATCGACATGAGGATGCAGAAGGCAATGGAATCCACTGCATTAAATACACGTAAAGTGTATCCACAGGACATGTGGCCTGTAATTGAAGACGTGTCATGATGATCTCTCCATTGGAAAAAGATTCCGGAATAGTCCCCCATTTGGATCTCCGGGAGGGGACTGCTAAGGGGGAGGTTACCATGAGAAAAAGATTGAATAATCAACGAAAGGATAACGTTCTACGAGTCGGGGCGTGGAATGTCAGAAGCTTGAACGTGGTAGGGAAACTAGAAAATCTGAAAAGGGAAATGCAAAGGCTCAATCTAGATATAGTAGGGGTCAGTGAAGTGAAGTGGAAGGAAGACAAGGATTTCTGGTCAGATGAGTATCGGGTAATATCAACAGCAGCAGAAAATGGTATAACAGGTGTAGGATTCGTTATGATAGGAAGGTAGGGCAGAGGGTGTGTTACTGTGAACAGTTCAGTGACCGTGTTGTTCTAATCAAAATCGACAGCAGACCAACACCGACAACGATAGTTCAGGTATACATGCCGACGTCGCAAGCTGAAGATGAACAGATAGAGAAAGTGTATGAGGATATTGAAAGGGTAATGCAGTATGTAAAGGGGGACGAAAATCTAATAGTCATGCAGTTGGAATGCAGTTGTAGGGGAAGGAATAGAAGAAAAGGTTACAGGGGAATGTGGGCTTGGGACAAGGAATGAAAGAGGAGAGAGACTAATTGAGTTCTGTAACAAGTTTTAGCTAGTAATAGCGAATACCCTGTTCAACAATCACAAGAGGAGGAGGTATACTTGGAAAAGGCCGGGAGATACGGGAAGATTTCAATTAGATTACATCATGGTCAGACAGAGATCCCGAAATCAGATACTGGACTGTAAGGCGTATCCAGAAGCAGATATAGGCTCAGATCACAATATAGTAGTGATGAAGAGTAGGCTGAAGTTCAAGACATTAGTCAGGAAGAATCAATACGCAAAGAAGTGGGATACGGAAGTACTAAGGAATGACGAGATACGTTTGAAGTTCTCTAAAGCTATAGATACAGCAATAAGGAATAGCGCAGTAGGCAGTACAGTTGAAGAGGAATGGACATCTCTAAAAAGGGCCATCACAGAAGTTGGGAAGGAAAACATAGGTACAAAGAAGGTAGCTGCGAAGGAACCATGGGTAACAGAAGAAATACTTGAGTTGATTGATGAAAGGAGAGAGTACAAACATGTTCCGGGAAAATCAGGAATACAGAAATACAAGTCGCTGAGGAATGAAATAAATAGGAAGTGCAGGGAAGCTAAGACGAAATGTCTGCAGGAAAAATGTGAAGACATCGAAAAAGATATATTGTCGGAAGGACAGACTCAGCATACAGGAAAGTCAAAACAACCTTTGGTGACATTAAAAGCAACGGTGGTAACATTAAGAGTGCAACGGGAATTCCACTGTTAAATGCAGAGGAGAGAGCAGATAGGTGGAAAGAATACATTGAAAGCCTCTATGAGGGTGATGTGATAGAAGAAGAAACAGGAGTCGATTTAGAAGAGATAGGGAATCCAGTATTAGAATCGGAATTTAAAAGAGCTTTGGAGGACTTACGGTCAAATAAGGCAGAAGGAATAGATAACATTCCATCAGAATTTCTAAAATCATTGGGGGAAGTGGCAACAAAAAGCCTATTCACGTTGGTGTGTAGAATATATGAGTCTGGCGATATACCATCTGACTTTCGGAAAAGCATCATCCACACAATTCCGAAGACGGCAAGAGCTGACAAGTGCGAGAATTATCGTACAATCAGCTTAACAGCTTATGCATCGAAGCTGCTTACAAGAATAATATACAGAAGAATGGAAAAGAAAATTGAGAATGCGCTAGGTGACGATCAGTTTGGCTTTAGGAAAAGTAAAGGGACGAGAGAGGCAATTCTGACTTTACGGCTAATAATGGAAGCAAGGCTAAAGAAAAATCAAGACACTTTCATAGGATTTGTCGACCTGGAAAAAGCGTTCGACAATATAAAATGGTGCAAGCTGTTCGAGATTCTGAAAAAAGTAGGGGTAAGCTATAGGGAGAGACGATTCATATACAATATGTACAACAACCAAGAGGGAATAATAAGAGTGAACGATCAAGAACGAAGTGCTCGTATTAAGAAGGGTGTAAGACAAGGCTGTAGCCTTTCGCCCCTACTCTTCAATCTGTACATCGAGGAAGCAATGATGGAAATAAAAGAAAGGTTCAGGAGTGGAATTAAAATACAAGGTGAAAGGATATCAATGATACGATTCGCTGATGACATTGCTATCCTGAGTGAAAGTGAAGAAGAATTAAATGATCTGCTGAACGGAATGAACAGGCTATTGAGTACGCAGTACGGTTTGAGAGTAAATCGGAGAAAGACGAAGGTAATGAGACGTAGTAGAAATGAGAACAGCGAGAAACTTAACATCACGATTGATGGTCACGAAGTCAACGAAGTTAAGGAATTCTGCTACCCAGGCAGTAAAATAACCAATGACGGACGGAGCAAGGAGGACATCAAAAGCAGACTCGCTATGGCAAAAAAGGCATTTGTGGCCAAGAGAAGTCTACTAATATCAAATACCGGCCTTAATTTGAGGAAGAAATTTCTGAGGATGTACGTCTCGAGTACAGCATTGTATGGTAGTGAAACATGGGCTGTGGGAAAACAGGAACAGAAGAGAATCGAAGCATTTGAGATGTGGTGCTATAGACGAATGTTGAAGATTAGGTGGACTGATAAGGTAAGGAATGAGGAGGTTCTACGCAGAATCGGAGAGGAAAGGAATATGTGGAAAACACTGATAAGGAGAAGGGACAGGATGATAGGACATCTGCTAAGACATGAGGGAATGACTTCCACGGTACTAGAGGGAGCTGTAGAGGGCAAAAACTGTAGAGGAAGACAGAGATTGGAATACATCAAGCAAATAATTGAGGACGTAGGTTGCAAGTGCTACTCTGAGATGAAGAGGTTAGCACAGGAAAGGAATACGTGGCGGGCCGCATCAAACCAGTCAGTAGACTGATGTTAAAAAAAAGTCTCACTGAACTCTTCTGAACTCTACATGTCATGTGTGGTCTGGCGTCTCCTTACCAGCAACAGGTCCCATGTTCAAACTAGTCAATTGCCTAAAAAACACGCTCAGAGCGTCGTTGCGCGAAAGTGGTAGGGACAGACGACATAGAACAATAGACACCACACAGAATGTTAGAGAATGGCGGCCCTGCCAGGATGGTAACATACCATGATTGAAGGTCGACCACATGCCTAACTAGGTCAGAAAAATATCCTGTTAAAAATTTTCGTAATAAATTTTTTTTGAAAGCTATAAACAGTTGAAAACAGTAGCTGCAGCGATAGATAGTAAGAAAGTATTCAATAGAAAGTGAGACATTCTAGCAGAGACAATAGCATAATAAAGTTATGAATTTTAATATTGTTAGAATTAAGTTTTCTCTCCAATGCAAGCGCACAGGTGCCGGATACATCGTTGACAAGTTGGTTCTGACCCAACAAGTAAGTGAATGGATTGTCCAGTCGTGTGTGCAAAAAGTTTATGAAACGCGTGAGATCGTATGAGCGCATGTTGACGCGAATAGGGCGCGTGAATTGCTTTTAAAACAGAAAATAAGGGATTCGGAAAGATTAGCAATGGCAGAGCGAGACCTTGACCGAATTGGGGTAGAGACCCAACATGAAGATGGATAGAGAATAGAGGACAGTACTACAGACGATGCAGTATCGCGAGAAATAGGACAGATAACACACCATAACTAGGATAATGTACGCCAAGGCACAGAAAACCTAGGCCAGCATACGACAGAGGAGCTGGAAAGTAGAGAGACAGCCGATGACGATTCTAACTTGCGTCTTGAATGCGTAGAACCCATAGTACAAGTAATCAGAGCTCCCTCACCACAGAATACAAGGAATTCGAGCAGAAACGTGTCACCGCACAGTTCAATGCATTCGGTTGCAAACCAACACTTGGGCGAAAACACAGAGCGTAGGACGTCGGAAGAAAACGCAATGGGACCCACCAATCTGGCAGAATTATTACAGTTAATGACGGAATCCATGACAAGACAAAATAAAGAAATTGCAAACCAAATTAAAATTCAGAATGCAGAAACGACGAAGCAAACTGCAGAAATCACGAGACAAATGCGTGAGATTAAAGAACAAAACAATAAAAATTAGGTTACACCCAAGTCATATTGAAGACGAGGCAAAAGAATCTCGAGAAGTGATAGGAAACATAGTAACAGGTCACAATCAATTGAGAACAGACATTGACAAGGTACAAGCGGACGTACAAACATTGCGTAATGACACTCAGGACGAGATCAAAACATTACGTAACAACACCCAGGGAGAATTCAAGAAACTAGAGAAACAGATAAACGTAATTACTAGACAAGCAGCAGGTACAGCGCGTGAAATTGTTGAAAACAGTGTGCTACACGAACGTATCACAAAAGCAGCGCTGAAAAGATATGATAACCGCATAGTGAAAATAGAAGCGCAAACGAAGCAACAATTTCAGAAACTGCGAACAGAGTTGTTGCAAACCATTGAAGAGCGTAGTGAACAAGATCGAACAAGCACTGAGTCTGCAACCACATCCGTATCTGTAACAGCACCGGAAAAACAGCAATTAACGAAGATATCATGCATCTTCGATTCCGATCACAGGCGGAAAATAACATACGTGAAATCAGACAGCCTGCACCGCAACAAACACGTTTTGAAATTCTTGATGAACAAACGGCACCACAAACACTTGTAGAACCACAAATGTATGTTTCAAGACAGTTTGGATCGTGCACTGAAGCGGCAAGGTTATCCAGACAAGATACCGAACCAATACATGGCAATGAAAAGCCAGGTCGCGAAGAGTACAGTGCAATGCATTCAGCTACACGTTCACAACCGATGGAAGAAAATTATTGCGTGCCACTCCAACGATACTACGCAAGGGTAGGCGAAAGTTACAGTGGACATCCAATGGATCTACCACAACCGGAAAGAACGACGGGAGAAGTGATCAGAAACAAAAGTGGCGAAGAATCGCGAATTTCATATGGAACTATGACGAAGTATGACAACGATCATTTCCTCACAGTCAGAAAATTTCAACACTTTCGAGAAGGAAACTCATTACATCCACGAACTTTTATTGATCAATTCCGAGTAGGATTACCAGAACACTGGACGTTAGCACACAAATTAGACTTTATATGTGCACACATGTCAGGAACAGTCGCAGAAACCATGCAGAATGTTGCAGCGACATGCCGATCGTACGGAGATTTCAGAGAGAAGTTTCTCTCACGATATTGGTCCAGCGAAGCACAGAACAGAGTGAAGTACGTATTATTACAGAACCCATGTTTTGAAAATTCAGGAGAGAAGAGACCCGTGAAATTTTTCGAAGTAATGGCAAACAAAAATCAATGCTTAGATGTACCATACAGTGACGGAGAGTTGATTAAATTATGCGCGATGAAGTTACCATTGAAATACCAGCAATCATTAGTAGGTCGCGGAGGCAATGACGTCGAAGCATTTAAAGGTATTCTAAGGGAACTAGAGTTCATATTTTCGGAAGATGACGCAAGAAAAAGACGAAGCGCACGTGAAAACGAAAGCAAAAAGCAGTGAAATCCACAAGACTCAGTACGAAGAAACAATAATTACGAACCACGTGATAACTTCGCACCAAGAAACGACAATAGATTTCAATAAAGAACCGGTTATGGATTTAGAAGAGAATATGGCAATAACTATAATTCACCCAGGAACGGCAACAACTATTGCAGAGGGAATAACGACAACCGGAACGGGTATTGGAGCGCCAATAGACAGACAAATTATCAGCAAAGAAACCAATATCAACTAGCGGAGCAAGAAAAGAGAATACAGATAGAAGAGGTGGAGGTAAGACCACCAAACTCCGAAAAACGTTCGAATTGACAGCTAAGCGCCCATGCCAAAGGGAATGACGCACCGACCCAGGACAATTGCAGCACCTTGAACAGAGAAGTAAATACCTTATCACGAGAAGAGAAGAAGGAAGAAACAAATCCACAGGGACCAGATGAAAACGAAGACAGTAGAATAACAATATCGTGTTGGGACGAAATTAATTGGGAGAATACTGACGAGGAAGATGAATTACCAGAGGCATGCACAACGAATGTAGGAGGAAAGGACGAAGTAATGAGTATTGCAGAGCTATTTGAGATTGAAACCAGGGAAAGCGAATTCAATGAGGATAATGCGCAGTCGACAGAAGTTGAAAATAAGTTACTAGTGGGCACACAACCCAACGTATATAATGAATGAGGTTATGAAGCGATAATTAGAGCATTTAGATGCGATTATGTGGAAGTAGCGACGAAGAAGGAGAAGATAGACGAGGATGAGGAAAAAGTAGAGGATGTTGAAGAAAGCGTAAATGAAGGAAGAAATAGAGAAGAGGAAATAAGAGAGAGAGAAGTAGCAGTCGAAGCTTATCCTACAGAAAGTTCGAATTCACAGGGGAAAGTTCTGAAAAGACACATGTATGATTCAGTGGAGAATTCGTTGATGCATGAAAAACAAGAACAGAACCAACCCTTTCAAATTCAACCAATTGTGAAGGCCATGGTAAAGCATATCCCAGTCAATATTGTAATTGATAGCGGAAGTGAACTGACTGCGATCTCAGAAAATTTATTCATGCAGTGTAATGCCAATGAGGAATTGCCAGTTCTGAAAACACGTAAGATTAAAGTAAGAGGTCCTATTAGAAACAATGCTGCGGAAGTTACGAGACAAACAAGGTTAGCTCTTTCGTTCAAATGAGTGTGAAATCTTATGGGACTTATCCGCTATGGTTATCAGTCCCTAAGCTTACACACTACTTAACCTAAATTATCCTGAAGACAAACACACACACCCATGCCCGAGGGATGACTCGAACCTCCGCCTGGACCAGCCGCACAGTCCATGACTGCAGCGCCCCAGACCGCTCGGCTAATCCCGCGCGGCTAGCTCTTTCGTGTCAAGGTCAATAGATCGAGGCCAACTTCGTGATTATAACTAACCTAAGAACATCACACACATCCATGCCCGAGGCAGGATTCGAACCTGCGACCGTAGCGGTCGCGCGGTTCCGGACTGTAGCGCCTAGAAACGCTCGGCCACTCCGGCCGGCGCCGGTGGCGACACCTACAACGTGCTGACATGAGGAAATTTTCCAGTCGATTTCTCATACAAAAAAAAAAAAAAACAGTTTACCGGCGTTGCCTGGTGATGGTATGGGGTGCCATTGGGTACAAGTCTCGATCACCTCTTGTTCGCATTGACGGCACTTTGAACAGTGGGCGTTACATTTCAGATTTGTTACGACCCGTAGCTCTACCCTTCATTCGATCCCTACGAAACCCTACATTTCAGTAGGATAATGCATGACCGCATGTTGCAGGTCCTGTATGGGCCTTTCTGGATGCAGAAAATGTTCGACTGCTCCCCTGGGCAGCACATTCTCCAGATCTCTCATCAACTGAAAAGGTCTGGTCAATGGTGGTCGAGCAACTGGCTCGTCACAGTACGCCAATCACTACTGTTGATGACCTGTGGTATTGCGTTGATGCTGGATGGGCAGCTGTACCTGTACACGCCATCCAAGCTCTGTTTGACTCAATGCCCAGGCGTATCAAGGCCGTTATTACGGCCAGAGGTGGTTGATCGGGGTACTGATTTTTCAGGATCTATGCACTCGAATTCCGTGAAAATATAATCACATGTCAGATCTAGTATAATATATTTGTCCAATGAATACCTGTTTATCATCTGCATTTCTTCTTGGTGTAGCAATTTTCATGGCCAGTAGTGTATTTAGAGGCATGAAAACCAGCGTTCAGATTTTAGCTTTCGGTCCTAGTATTTTTTTCCTGACAATTTTGATTATTTCTCTCTGGATATGATATTTCACTGTGAACTGTGCCGATTTGTACCGTGGCTAGGAGTGCAAGTAAATGTATAGGCACCACAGTAATTAGCCGGTAAGTCAATTCAAAAGTCAGAGTAACGGTGCAGAGCCGGGAAATAGCAATTTCGCGGCACGCTTAAATTCACAACCACCCAGCAGTCCGCGCTCATGCTCTCCGGCGAGCGAGGAGGCGCGCGTATCTGTCTGACAGCGAGCGCAGCGCGTCAGCAGAGCTTGAAGCCGTGGGAAGGCACGTTTATTTATTTACTTCATTAACAGCACAGAGTAACCCACCGCTTTGAAATGTAAGATGGGTCGGATGCTTCTAAATCTTACAGCAAAGACTTCTCATTATTACTGAGCGGTGGCGGCTGGCGCTAGGGTGCTCCACTTGCATCACTGATATCGATATTCGGCTGTACTGCTATCTTTGACTCCTGCCCCGGCTGTTTTCCGGGTGAACGTGTGACAAGAGAGTCTCCGGTCGGCGTTCAGCGAGCCATCTTGAAAACGAAGCCCGCGTCCCTAACCGTGGTGCATGGACCTCGCCGTGCTCGCCGCCCTTGTCTTTTGGCGCGCGCCGGATCTACGGTGCCGATCATTGGCGCCTTGACGTGCAAAATTGTGGTGGGTTCGTCGTCTTACGCTGAACATCTTTCCAGCTCGTAATTTGCAAGCTCCAAGTTATGTATGACTTTTTTTCTGTGTTCAGCTAAGAAGTTTTCAGCTAAGTGTTCAGCTAAGAAGTTTTTTCCACAGTGGATATTTTTAAGGAGACGTATGTTCCACATTCCGTTTCTGTTTATCCGTGGAGTGTGTGTTTTAAGTGGTTTCCATGCAAATTTTAACTTGTTTTAGCGCATACTGCCAGGTTCGGGACTGGCTGCGGTTGTGTACGCGCCCGGCAGCCGTAGAGTTAATGGTTTAATCATTTGTCACGGCAGCATTTGGTATGTTCATTTAATGTTGGAACTGTCTTAAGGCAACTGGAAGTGATCTCTAAAGTCTGCTGCTGATTTACTGGGATACAGGTAATTTTAGAGTATTGCTCCGTAAGAATTTGGTGGTGTGCTTATTATTTATTCCAGTGTGGCTGTGATTTGACCTTGTTTTCATTGCAATCTATTTGTGCAGCACGCCAATTTTTAAGACTGCTTGTTCCCTGTTGTCGGCGCGGTTATGGATTGTCAGGACTGCTCATTGTGGTGTCGGTCGGATTATATATAAATAGATACTGCCTGCTATGTGACCCTGTGTCATTATGTCCTTTAGTTCAGTGGGGTCGTCCTGTTATAATACTACCGTTTCTGTAAGTTATTTTACTGGTTTAGTTATTAGTAGTCATTCATATTTAACACCTATTTTAGTCAACTGTGTATCTTTGATGAACGTGCAACTTGTTATTATTTCTGTGTGCAAGTTCTTGCGACCGTGGTTGGCCCACCTTGTATGTTTAGTATAAGCATGTTTCCCTGTGGACCTTGATGTGGGCAGTTCAGTTTCATTAAGCTTTAAGACCTCTTTGTTCTTTATGAAGTTGTGGTATTGTGGCTGTGTAACTTTGGTTGGAAGTGTATAGTGTTATTACGCTCTTGAGACATAGTTAAACAAGAACGCTTGTTTGTGATTGATTATTCACTGTGCCTACTATCAATGATTTTGGTTGCGGACGCAAAATAATATCATTCTTATTCGTGTTTATGTAATTTAATCAAAGTGAAGATTTATACATTGCATCAGTAAGAGGGCAAATGTCCGAACTGAAGTTTATAATAAAGTCTGTTTTGAGTCAAATTAAAATTGTAAAACAATCACCAGTGATCCCGGGCTTCCTATTTCCTTTAAAAAACTGTGGTGAGATTGTAAAATTGATTTTCTAAAGAATTGGGTAGTACCACTGTTAAATAACGATCTTGTTAGTACACATTTGTTAATGCTTTTTTAAATAATATAAAGAACATATCAAATGAAAATTTCTCTAAGGTTACAGCAAAAGTCAGTTTGAATACCCAGCCGAAGCGGCCACACCAGCTCGCCCCCGGTGCCAGAGCCATTCAGCTGTGGGCAGCGGCGGCCAACACTTTGTTCAGCGCTGGGTGTCTTGCTTACGTTCCAGCGTGTGTGATCCAGGGGTTGGCCGCTGCCGTTTCCAAACTAAGCGGCAGTGGGGACGGAGCTGGTTAGCAGAAGTGGGCCGGGATACGCCGGCGAAAGTACACAGGCTTTGTACAACCCAAACAGTGCCGCGGCGTCAGAGAGACGGCGTGGAGGCACCAGAGCAGTTGAACTCCAAATGGTCAACACGCGGTGTTACCGGCTGTAACGGGAGACATGACTGGGCCCCAACAGCAGACAGCGTTAACCTCGAGGAAGGAAATGCAGAAGAGAGTTTCCATGACGGCGGCGGGCAAACAAGGTATAAGATTGAACTATATTGTTGAGTGATACTCATTAGAGTGCTGCAACGCTCAATGTTTGACCGGTCACGGCTCGCCTGTTGACAGGGGGACCGAGCCGCTCGTGTCCGGCCCCAAACGACTCGGCTCGGTCACGTACTCGCCCCATGTCTGTTGTCCGGATTCAGGACACGCGGATAAGCGAGCATGACCGGTTACCGCTGACGTCTCATCTTGCCTCGCCCCGGCTCGCTGCACTGTACTGTACGAATCCAACGCCTCTGACTCTGTCTGTCTCTCTCTCTCTCTCTCTCTCTCTCTCTCTCTCTCACACACACACACACACACACACACACACACACACACACAACGTATTTATATCTGTCCCTCTCTCTTTTAATACAAAAGTAATGTTTCCAAGAATGGGTACGTGACACAGCTAAATTCATAAAGCACTTGAAAAGTAAAATGATATTTCAATACAATCGCGAATAGAAGACGAGTCTCATTTCCAAACTGAAGATATATTTTTCCTTTCATTAATAGGAAACATTAAATAAGTGCTTTCCCTGTAGTCTAGAAGACAACCATCTTCATAAAGAAAGCATACAAAGAACATTAAACATTTACAGACGTAACTTGTCATACTTTTCACTTGTCTGCAGCAGAAACAAATTTATAGTTATTGTTGATCAGCAGTAAATTACTAACGCGTTCCGGATTGAATTGGCCGCGGCGATTTGTTAGTAACATGCCGGCTTTACTAAAGTATCTTTCACTTGGTGCGCTTGTTGCTGGGATATATAAAATACGTCTTGCAACTGCAGCCAGGCCTGGCAGATCTGTTTCATTTCTGCTCCACCACTTTAAGATGTCATCATCATCTCCGGAGTGCATTAAAATGTAGAGATCTATTTCATCTGCTGCGGTGATCTGTTGTTTCTCCATTCCTTGAACGATCTCTCTTTCTGGGTGGTGATGACACAGTACTAGAAGGATCTATGATAATAAACAAAAGAGACAAGTAATACGGAACTGATGTGGAAATCATCGAAACTTTCCCCTAAAAACGAGGTGTTTTACGTTAATGAAATATCATACGAATTATAACATTCCCATTTCTCTATAATACACTATCCACTAACTATGCAAAAACGGTTATGTTAATGATTGCATGTTGTACCTGCGTACGTAGCACAAATTTGTCACACATTGCTAAGAATTTCCTGCTTTTCATTTATTTCAAGCATAGTAAGATCACGGAAAGATGGCTAAAGAACCGTAGCAAATTTGTGTCTGGAAGTGATCACAATCTTCTCACAAACGAAAGTGAAGGCTCGATTTTTAATCCTTTGTACCTCCTGTTAAAAAATACATATCTGTTAGTACACATCTATTACGCTAGTTAATTATAAATCTATCGCGTATCATAATGAAACAGTGTCTTTAACTGCAGTAATTATTCACCTGACAGTCAGTGTCACTGACACTGCAGACTTGTTGCAGTTTGTGAAACCAAAGAACAACTAACTGAATTGTCGGTTCTTTTTCGCGTTCTAATTCATCTGTGGCCTCTTTAAATGGTCTCAGAAAATGCGCAATTTTTCCTGCAAGCTCATTATCGTATCCTTGCAATCTGTAAGCGGAGTCCTTTTCCGCCAACAAAGCTGCAACTTCATTATACTGGGTGTGTAAGGATTCCAACATAGCGTACAAGCTGTTCCAGCGTGTGCAGACCTCTTGTTTCAACGATGATTTCAAAGACGAGCAGAGGCCACTTTTCTTAACGTACCTTACAATGCATTTTGCAGTATTTATTGTTGATGTGATGTTGGGGGCATGATGTAACAAGAAGTTGTGTTCATCGAAAGTATGGCTAAGTGCTGTGTTTATACAATGAGCAGCACAAGGAATCCTTTCGTGATTTTCCACAGCCTTTATTACTTTGGCACCCTGGTCGGAGACAAAAACAAAACTGTGCAAATGTCCCAATCAGCCATCCTCTCTTCAATTTCTTTGATAATATTTACTCCCGTCTTCTTAACGTCCGGGAATTTTGTTGTAAATAAAACATTGTTCACGAGAGACCAATCTCTGTTAATGCAATGTGTTGTAGGCGTCAAATAGTGCACCTGATTATGCGAATCAGTCCACATATCAACTGTCGCAGCACATGTTTTATTAATAACAGAAGGCATTATGCTGTTTCGTATTGCATCAGCTTGTTCTTTGACATGTCTGCTTATAGTAGAGGGATGTGGCATGACATCAGCCACGTTAACGTCTCCATAATGCGCACCTAGATGTATTAATTCTTGGCCTAATTCTCTGAAACCTTCACCGGAAACAACATTAAAAGGCCTCATATCTTTAGCACACATTACAACACACTTTTCTGTAATACTATTTTTTATTACTGCCGGTATCCCTGAAGGTGCTGTATCTTTGTGAGATTTCTTGCAAACTGTGTTTCTTTAAATGAGTGGTTCCCGACTGGAAGCACAGTAATTTGGAGCAATTTATGCACGATACGTACCCAGTAGACGCACTATTTTCATCTACAAACAACAGAAATTTACTCCATACTTGGCTTTTTAGACCTTCCCGTTTTTCAATGTGTAAACATTGGTTTCAATCTTACGTCTTACTGCACTGGCTTCCTCGCGCTGCATGATTACAGAGAGAGAGACACACAACAAATGAGAAGCCCGTACTGGCTGCAGTCTCACACGGATAATGACACGTGTAATGTGTTTGAAGTAACGTGCTACGTATTCGGTCACGGCATCTATGCTCAGTCACTAGAACTAGTGCGGGCAGCCTATCCAGTTAGGGTGTGCTCGCCCCATCCCGTATTTTGTGCTCGCTTACTCGGTCATGCAGGACTCTAGTACTCATATTTGCATTTGTGCTGGCATCAGTGTGAAACCGAGTTTAATTATCAAAACATAGTAGGGCCGTGGCTGCGTCTGAATTGGCAGAACTTTTCTCTATATAATTATAGTCGAACTGAAAAAGCATGGCAGAGCCATTGTGTGATCTGGTATAAGCTAGTAGGCTTCCACAGCCGGTGTCGTTTTGGATAAAATGATCTTATGTATTGGGCCGCGTCGTTGCAAAGTACTAAAACAACTCAACTGCCGACGCTCGAACCCGACTTGCTGAGGTACTCTTCAGAACGGTTCACTGCTGTATACTGCTGAATGGGTCCCTTTGTTATTTTAGATTATCTGGTGGCTACTGACGTCACATATCTGAGATGTCATTGGACAGTTTGAACGAAGTGTTATGGAGAGGATGGCTGTACGGTGTGCTATTGCCTGCGCTACTCTGGTGGCTGATTGGAAGGCAACTCCAGTAGGTGATTGGTAGGAAAATCCTGAATGTCCTCCACACTGCATGTGTCTACTAACTTCAGTGTAAACGTGGCGAAATCTATGTTGGTGAAACTGGGAGAGCCATTAGCACTCGCTTATCCGAGCACGGACGTTACGAACCACCAGGGAAGAACAACCAGTCAGCTGTAGCACCAGGAAAGTGACCGTCTTATCGATTTCCAAGAACCTCGCTTGCTTGCTCGCCAGCTTTGGATGCAGCAACGGAAAATAAGCGAGGCTATTGAAGTAATTAAACGTCTTAACAAAAAAAAAAAAAAGTTCAAGTGGCTCTGAGCACTACGGGACTTAACATCTGAGGTCATTAGTCCCCTAGAACTTAGAATTACTTAAACCTAACTAACCTAAGGACATCACACACATCCATTCCCGAGGCAGGATTCGGACCTGCGACCGTAGCGGTCGCGCGGTTCCAGACTGAAGAGCGTGGAATTGCTCGGCCACAATGGTCGGCAAACGTCTTAACAACAGAACAGGTAGAATGGCTACAAGTTACGTATGGCCTGGCTTCCAGCGATACAAGCCGGCGAACCACGTGTATTCGTCAACCAGCAGTACCACTTGACCTGGGTTTAACAAAATAAACAGCGGTCGCGAGAGAACTGCCGTGCGACCTTAACGCCTCGCTGCAGGAAAGCACCACCCTCTAGATACAAGCTGCTGATTTGCTATTGCTTTCCAGTCTACAACGAGAGAATGTCTACCAATCATTTACCATAGTGGCACAGACAACAGCCAGCAGCTACGCTACCTTCTACCAATCACCTACCAGAGTTGCCTTGCAATCAGCCACTAGGTAGGACAGGCAATAGCTTACCGTACAGCCACTCCTTTCAAAACAACCAGTCCAGTGACATCTCTGATATGTAATGTCGGTAGCCACGAGATAAGCGAAAATGACAATAAGAGTGTATATAAACTCCGGTAACACTTCCAATCATTTATTGCACAAGAACTAAAAATCGTACGGATGTCATACATACTGCATCTTGAAGAGAAACTCTGAAAGCTTTTTTTACAAACATTCGATATGTGAAACATGAGTGACCCGGCAGACGACAATTCGGTAGTCAAATTCTTGCTATACCCATCCCAGCGTGGCATCGTCTACTGTGACAGTCGCTTCCGTATTCTCTTCTGGAGCTCTGCTACATCACGTGCTGGAGGCGGTACATAACCACATCTAGGTTCTAAACATCCGCTGAACAGCTGTAGCACACTTGTTGTTATCGAACTCCAGTACACAGAAAGCTCGCTTCGCACCTGCAAAAAAAGTTCAAATGTGTGTGAAATTTTATGGGACTTAACTGCTAAGGTCATCAGTCCCTAAGCCTGCACACTACTTAACTTAAATTATCCTAAGGACAAACACACACATCCATGCCCGAGGGAGGACTCGAACCTCCGCCGGGACCAGCCGCACAGTCCATGACTGCAACGCCCTAGACCGCTCGGCTAATCCCGCGCGGCTCTCCGCACCTGAACTCGCCATTTTTGCGACTAGTGCTGACTATCGGCAAATTACCAAACTATGCTGTGCCGGTATACATAAAAAAGTTTCAGCGTTTCTCTTCAAAATGACACATGTATGATGCCTGTACGATGTTTGGTTCTTGTACAATAAATAACTGAAAATGTTCCCCTGACTTAATTACACCCTAAGAACAATTGAGCTGTGCCATCCACCGACAACTGGAACAAAGATAGGAACAGATGTATAACGGAAGACATTCACTGGTATACAGCGGTGAACCGCCCTGAATAGGACCACCGCAAGTCGATCGAAACGTCGGCAATTTAGTTGTTTTAGTAGTTCGCTGTGACGCGGTCCAATAGCCAAAATTATTTTGTCCATTGCGTCATCTGACTGTATTATATTTTTACTTGGTTTGATAAAGCACGGTAAGATCATGGTGTGATCTAATTGTGTTGTAGTGAGAAGCTTCAGTGAATCTGTTGTGAGGCCGTGTACCTTTTTGAGTCCGTGTACCTTCATAGCTGACCGTATGTTAATTTGTTGTAGTGTAGGTTGTATTGTTCGGTTGTGTTGTATGTCCACTGGGGTTGGTTGTAGTTGGGCGTTGTTGTACTATCTCATGAGCTCGTTGTTTTATTGCAGATTTATGTCAGTGAACCTTTTGTAAAATTAGTTTTACTGAATGGAGGGCAATATTTCTCATGAGTGACATTTATACATATCACCCATTCAGATAGCTGTGCATGTTAAACCGCTGTTTCCAGGGTGGAGGGATGCGCCGGCTACGCATCAAATCCATCTGACGTATGAACGACGAACGTCGCTGTACAGGCCAGACTGAATGTGGTTTTAGGAGGTTTCCAACAGCCCTCTAGCTGATTACTGGGCTGGTACACAAATCCCGCCTCAGTTACACGGTTCGCAAACGTTTAGAAAACTCCCACTCACTTTGACATGAATAACGCTACTGGAGAGAGTTGTACGCATATTTCTGCCGGTGGTTAATGGGGTGATAACAGGAAGGATATCCGACCACCCCTTAAATTAACCAATCAACTGTTTACGATAATGTGCCCAAGTTCGGAGGATCTGGGGAAGGTTCCGCTAACCCGGCGAGGAAATCTCATTCGAGGAAACACGTGTCAAGAACTGCGGCAGTCATCGTAAAGGCTCAGACGCAGATTCTGGAGGACCCGGGGCAATCTCTGAGGAAACTGGCATCAGTATTGAGTGTCAGCGAGCGAACAATGCGTCGGATGTCAGAGGAGGACATCGTATGAGCCATTTAGTCCAAAACTGGCTCTCGGAGAACGTTTTGGTCAAAGTTCTGGCCGCCGAATGGCCGCCCCCTTGACTACTATGTTTGGAGCTTAGTTGACCAATAAGACGGGGCACCCTAATGTGGCATTTCTACGAGCCGCTACCGAAGCAGTATTCGCAAACATGGACAGTTCTGTTTTAAAGAGTGCGTAAGATCGCTTCAGGAAAAGATTGGAGGCGGTCATCGCGGTTGAAGGTGGTTAAATCGAGTAATGTTACTCTTGAAAGATACCACTGTTCGTACGCAAAAGAATTTTAATTTTAATTTGTCTTTTGTTTTAATAAATTTGCTTTAAAAAAATTTCATTTGTTCGGATTCAAGCGCCACACCTTGTAGTTTAAATTCATTTTCCATTGACGTTGTAGTTTTGTATTAAACTGTAAGACGACATAGAAGGAATTTTGAAAGTGTTATGTGAAGCGAGATGGGTTGAATGGTTTAGGAACATATCGAGAGTTCGACAGAGAAAAGCACCTGCAACGAATCGGAAGCAAGAACGTGATTGTCGTGCAGCGTGAATGCTAGTGTGTATTGACCATGGCAGATGAAAAATGATTGCGTGGACCGTGATACGTTTTGTGATTTGCATCTGTACGGCGGACGAGAATTAATTACCACTTCTGTCGCGCTGTTTATTAGTCTGCACCTTTATTCTGCACATTACTCTCAAAAAATCTGATGTGCCGGCAGCTAGCTTGCGTTAACGCTGTAAGCGCAGTTTTGATAGCATACTGCACGGGCTGTTCAATGCATACCGCTAGGACATGAAATTAAACAGAATGCGATAACGAATTTCAATGTTGTGAACTGATATTAAGAATTTCAATCGAGAATGTACGGTGTGCCGTGAGACTGCTGTAAACGTGCGATGACATATGTGCACAGCACGGATGGTTTGATGTATATCGAGGACTGTGGATTATGAAGGGATCTGTGGAAATCATTAACTGTATCTATTAAAATTTGGCGAACAAGAAATGATTTTAATTCACCACATGGTGGCTATGGATCTCTCATCAAACGGGAGTGTGCATTCTGTTCTCAGCCAGGCAATCGATCTGTTCATACGGAATGTACTTTAAAAATTGAAACATAATTAACAAGCAATTAAATAAATAGACCTGCATGAAAATTGCGCAAGTGACAAACGCTGCAGAATTTATCCTATGAAACAGAGCGTGGGATATGTGGGATAAAACATTGGCAATAAAATTTAATTTAAACGAGATTTAGTGTTTATTTTACGTAATCAAATTAGAAAACCATACACTTTCATATGAAGACATAACGATTGCTAGTGCTTGCTTTAAATAACCATATAAGTGCAACAAATAGTCAGATAACTTGCCTGATGGGCTTGTAAATCATTAGTCTCATAAAATAGGGATCACTTATGGTAAAGAACCACACACGCAATTCAGATTCATGCTAACACCACACAGAAGATAGAAAATGAACTAGATGAACTATATCATGCACCAAGAACACATATAGTCGGCAAAAGGTTTGCTCCATAGGCCTGAGGCAAAATGCGGAAAACTGAAGCCGCGGAATTGAACTAGAATCACCATCCGAAATGCAGCTCAGGTCGGCAATGCCTGTAAAACACAGCACACAAGTGAAGGAAATGTAATTTAAGCCCTACAAATATAAAACAAGAAAGGAAAACGGACGACATGTAGGCTCGTTCGTTTTCCTGACACGTGGCCCTAGCAACTCAAATTAAGACCTAGAAAGAATATAAAAATTCCGAAGAGTCAGTTAATCTGTGGGAGTAACTACCCATGTAAATAAATTATCGCAGAGTAGTTGCAAGATGAAACAGGTTCCGCGCACTGAACGCTCTAAAAAACAATGACGATTATGTGAGATTGAGCAAACAAAAGCACACGCACTAATTGATGGAAACTACGAAATACTGACGAAAGTAACGAAAAAGAAGAAGAAATAAGAAATACAAACATAAGCAATACCTTCACACTGGCAAACACATATTCTAATTGCGACTAAGCAGAGTCCGCACATTTCTAAGTTCTCGTTGAAGAAAGTAACTAATAGTAAAGTCTAACAATCCCAAAAAAACCTTATCACTTCCCATTCCGAATGAAATATCAGGGTTGCCACAGATTCTGGAAATCAGGGGAATCAGGGAATATTAAGCAATTTCAGATGTGTCAGGGAAATATCAGGGAAATTTAAGAAAACACTGGAAATCTCATTTCTGTCTTAGCAGATGGAATGGTTGTTTACTGAGGTGTCATACATCGTCGCTGGCTGGGTGCAGCTGGCAGAGACTATATGCATCGGCCAGGGACGGTGGTCGTGTGTGCATGAGTCGTATCTGAGTGATTGTGTGAATGTGTGTGTGCTTTAGTTTTCTGACAAAGGCTATGACCAAAAATTTAGTTATGAGGGTATGATACGTGCCTGTCTGTGGCTCAGCGGTCATCTTTAAGGAGAATTGCTATTTTCCTCTTCAGTATTGATTCTCAGTATTCGCACAAGTTATCTGCCGCATGGATCGATCACCGCGCTACCATATCATCAACATGATGTCTATGACTCCTGAATAGCTGGATACACTAGTGGATTTCCACGACAGGCCAAAACGGCAGGCCATGCCGGTGAATATCTCTAACAGATCGGGCCTGCCCAACTGAAGCCCTTCGTTTCTCACTAAAGTGCATGTCCTGTCCATCAGATCTAGTCTCACCGATCTGCCCGAAGGCCGGATCTGTTTGTGTGTGGCATAATGCAGTGGATTTTTGTGGTTTATCCGTGGATCCAGGACTGCAGTCCTCCTCGGCAGACCAGAGGCCACAACGATAGATTTCAGAAATTGCTATTGTCTCACCTAACGTACGCTCCAAGGCGTGGAATTTTATAGACATTTTATTTATTCTAGTACATTTTGGCACTTCGAAAGTAGTTTATATATTAGAAAGAAGAAAATTGTGGCAGTAGCTGGTAGTTTGTATGCTGTGTACTCAAATATCTCTCGAAAGAAAAATCACATAATACCTGTAAAGCAACAAATGTAATAAACAACAATAATGAACATAATAGAACCAAATTTTTATTGGTGGTCACCTATATTGTTGGTTTACACAACACTTCTTCGCCTTATTCACTTTTTCCAAGTGGTCTATTTTTTTCTGAGGTTGTTTCTGAAATCACTGAAGATATTTTAAATCTGTCCTGCGAGTCCAAGGAAATACGTATTTTTGTCACGAAATGTGATTTATTTTATTGGAATAAAGTAACATCTGTGGTCTTAATGAAACACATACACTATTTGGCTTGCTTTCTCCATCTAAAAATAGTTTATTACAAAAGATGTTGGTGTTAATATTTAATATTTTTGCTCAGAGTCGGAAACGCCTCCTTGCAAGTTTTATTTAGATATTTCCTCGTTTGGCATTGTTTCTTGTTCCGTCGCTGCAAAGACAGGTTGTCAACTTACGTCTTTACTTACCCTTGAAATCTCAAAATTTGAGAGGGAAAAATGCTAAAACTTGTCGGGAAATCGGGAAAATATCAGAGAATTTCAATTGGGATACTTGTGGCAACCCTGAATATTCTGCGTAGTTATAAAGGCCTGCAGCTATAAGAGAAAGGGATTAAAACTTAGATTAGTCTGAAATTTACACAGACTCAATTACCATACTCACTACTTCAAGCGAGCTGCCACGAGCGACCTCTCTCTCCAAACTCCCAGGACGAATTGTCCAGCACCCCGAACTAGTCTAGGTCCCCACACTCAAGTAGCGTTAAGTTATCAGAGAACACCTTTACCCCACCTTGCCAACTTCATCACAACAGCGCTTCGTCTAAAATGGAACGAAACCTATTCTCCACCCTCTAAGCTTACACCAAATGTTGAAGGAAGAATGTTAAGTTTAAACTGCCACAGAAGCAGGCAAGAAGTTTACTTGCACTAGGTATTATGAAAACTCAATACACATACGCATTCACTCTGTAAGTAGGCTGTTTATGTTTTCTTATTGGCAACGTTGCGTAGCGCTCTGTATGAAAATCACTGGCTGTGCTAGTAGGCTGTTTATGTTTTCTTATTGGTAACGCCACGTAGCGCTCTGTATGAAAATCACTGGCTGTGCTGTGTGCAGTCTGTGGCTAGTTTGCATTGTTGTCTGCCATTATAGTGTTGGGCAGCTGGATGTGAACAGCGTGTAGCGTTGCGCAGTTGGAGGTGAGCCGCCAGCAGTGGTGGATGTGGGGAGAGAAATGGCGGAGTTTTGAAATTTGTAAGACTGGATGTCATGAACTGCTATGTATATTACGATTTTTCAACACTATTAAGGTAAATACATTGTTTGTTCTCTATTATAATCATTCATTTGCTAACTATGCCTATCAGTAGTTAGTGCCTTCTGTAGTTTGAATCTTTTAATTAGCTGGCAGTAGTGGCGCTCGCTGAATTGCAGTAGTTCGCGTAACGAAGATTTTTGGTGAGGTAAGTGATTTGTGAAAGGTATAGGTTAATGTTAGTCAGGGCCATTCTTTTGTTGGGATTTTTGAGTCAGATCGCGTTGCGCTAAAAATATTGTGTGTCAGTTTAAACACAGTCATGTATAAATTTTTCTAAGGGGACGTTTCATATGTCGACCCTTAGCCGAGGATACCTCACTGGAATCTTCTGATTTTGTTCTTGTAGTTTTTGTAATTAGTGTAGCTATTGTTTATTGTTAGCTTGCAATTGTAGAGAGAATCTCCTTTGTAGTTGCAGTCTTTCATTCTTGTACAGTAAAACAATTGTGGCATGCATGTAGATTTGCACCAAGTACAGGGTGGCGCAGATGGATCGGGTGGTTTTAAAATACTTGTCAAACTGTCAATTGTAAAGGTATTGGATTGAAATAAAGTGCAAAACGTGTAGTTACAATGGAAGTTTATTAACAAAAAAATAGTAATGTTAGTTTTTAAAAATTACATCCATCAAATGCCCTCCTTCTCGAGCGACGCATTCTTGGAGTCGGTCCTTAACGTTCCGCATTGCCCGCTCAAGCACATCACCAGGAATTGATGTGATTTTGGTGTGAATTGCTGCCTTCAACTCCTGAATGGTCCGGGGTTTGTTCATGTAGACCCTTGCTTTTAAATAGCCCCATAAGAAAAAGTCACATACCGTGAGGTCCGGCGAGCGAGGGGGCCAATGGACATCTCCATTACGGGAAATCAAACGGCCAGGGAACAGAGCGCGTACAGCTTGCATTGATATCCTAGCGGTATGTGCAGTTGCCCCGTCTTGTTGGAACCACATATTGCCCATGTCGTAATTGTTCTCTTCAAGTTGTGGGAGAAGAAAATCTTCAATCATGTTCACATAACGCTGCGAATTAACAGTAACCGCCTGCTCCCTTTCATTTTCAAAAAAGTAAGGACCAATTATCCCTACCTTAGAAACCCCACACCAAACCGTCACTTTGTCACTATGGAGAGGCCGTTGGTGTAGATCTCTTGGGTTAGTGTCGGCCCAGTAACGGCAATTTTGCTTGTTTACGTATCCGCTAATGTGAAAGTGAGCCTCGTCAGACATCATGATAATCAGGTTTACATCTTCCAATAACTCCAACATCTGTTGGCTAAACTGAAGCCTTTGAAGATGGTCTGTTGGGAGAATCTTCTGTACCAACAGGATTTTATAGGGGTGGAATTTCAGTTCTTCGTTAAGAATCCTTTGAAGGCTCCGACGTGACATTCCAAGAGCTTGAGCACGACGTCTCGTTGATCGACGTGGGCTCGCAGTGACATCGCGTCTCACACGCTCCACGTTCTCAGGCGTTGTTATTGTTGGCGGTCTAGGCGTCCATTTTGGAGCACATGAACCAGTAGTGCGGAAATTATGCACCCAACTCAATATCGTATCTCGCTTAGGAACACTACCGCGAGGTGGGATGTTGAAACGCCGGCGAAAGGCACGCGTCACAGCAACAATTGACTCGTTATTGCGTATGAACTCTTCCACTGCGAAAACACGATGCTCAACGGACCACGTAGCCATCGCGACTGACTGCCAGCCTGCAACTGAAACTTCCCGTCCCCCCCCACCACAGGACGAAGTCGCCGAACACCTGGCTCCCCCCCTCCAGACGTACAGTCCACTTCAAAACCACCCGATCCATCTGCGCCACCCTGTATTTCGCAGCTGCGCTTGCAATTAACTAGATATTATTTTCAGTGCTATGTTAATGTGTTTTCTTATTTTGCTCTTCAAATTGTGCTTTTCTGTGTTATCGTGTGAAATATTGTGACAATAATGGCGTGTGAAAAACGTAACACTAGGCTCCAAAGTAAACTGAGAAATAATAGTGACGACGAGCGTAGCTTATCAGCACCACTGTGTAGTGAATTAACAGACGTTCGAAGTAGTAATTCGGTAATTGTGCATAGGGAAATGGAGCGGGCTGCAAATAATGCTGTTGGCAGTGAGACAATTAGTGAACAGGGAAGCATTATCGATCGATCGGTCGGCAACAGCTCGCCTCAGGAATCCGAAATGACAGAACACAATATTGCAAATACTGTAGACTTAGGTTTTGGTCCTCACCGTTTTCTCGAATGAGTCAAGACACATTTTCTGCTTGTCAAAATGTGAATGTTGCCGGTGAAAATGCACTGCCAAAAAGCATAGAGAAACAGATTCCAGACACTAATATATTATTATTGCAATTAATGCAACAAATGGAACAAAATCAGAGACAAACACAGCAAAAGCTTCAAAAGCTAGACACAATGGAACAAAAGCTTCGGAAGTTAGACATAATGGAACAAAATCTTCAAAAGTTAGACACCTCACTTGAACAAACACGTGAAGATTTAACTACTGAGTTACATAACATTGAATCGAAATGTAAAAAGTCTGTAATGACGTAAAAACACAGATTTGTGAGCATTTTCAACCTATTTTTTCGCGGCATGAAAATGCATTACAGAATCACGAAGCAGCCATAAAAGAACTGCAAACCATTGTTCATGAAAATCATGAGACCTTGTGGGCTAAAATTGACTCAGTTGCATCTACCGATTCGGTTACGCAACTTGCAAAAACTCAGAAAAACTTAAAGGACACAGTAGATTCGATTTCAACACAAATGGACACTCTGAAACTTGGTTCAGAAAAACACACTGAGGAAATGTGTTCACTATCGGAGAAAGTAGCCGAACTTTCGGATCAGTTCGCTAACTTGTCTACAAAGGTAGACGATGATCTGAATGACACAAGACCTGTAGCCTTCACTGACACAGAAGAGTATGAACAAATTAGAAAATTCAAACAAAATCAAAATCAAATCAATACACAGTACAAAAGAGAAATCCAGGAAGTACAAGATCAGTTGACGCAGGTAATACAAGAATTACATATTTCAGAGGACACTCGCGCTCCAGTACAGGAAGAGGGACATAGAAATACGGAACAATCACAAAATAATAACACAGGACACTTCGGGAATTATGAAAGAAATTGGCAAGGTGCATTGGATTTTGAGATGGAACCGCCGAAACGAAGTAACAATGAGCGATGTGCGACTCGCCGACACGATGATTTCGACAATAAGCTGTTCATTACTACACGTAAATTCAAAACATTTAAGAATTCTGACAACGACATTCATCCACAAGCATGGCTTCATCAATTCTCTCATTGTTTTCCTCCCAACTGGTCATTGGAGCACAGGTTAGAATTTATGTGTGGCTACTTGGAGAATGAACCAGCTGTAAGAATGCGATCGGTCATTCAAGATTGTCACAGTGAAGGAGAATTTTATCATGCCTTCCTCTCAGCGTATTGGTCTCAAGCTACACAAGACCGAGTAAAACATAGCATCATAATGATGAAATGTTTCGAACAATCTGAATTTTCCAGTCTTATGAAATATTTTGAAGACATGTTGCATAAGAATCAGTATCTTTCAAACCCATACAGCCCCTCAGAACTCATCCGCATTTGCTTAATCAAACTGCCTGAACATTTACGACATATTATTTTAGCAGGACGTTGCAAAGACGACATTGAAGCTTTTCAGGGACTGTTACAAGAACTGGAAATTGACACTGACAATCGCAGAACGCGAAAACAGGAGCACAACAATTACAGGTCACATCTGTCACAATTCCGCGATGACGGAAATAATACACGACAAGGCTATTCTTATACCGTAAATCGTGAGCAAAAGAGACACCACCCATATGACAACCGTTGGCAGAGTAGTAATAATTACAGGGAATGATCACCTCTCCGTGGTAATGACTATCACAGAGACAATCAGAGAAACAGACAATATGGGAACCAAAATAATTTTTATCAAGGGAGACAGAATAACTTCAAATGCAACGGTCCAGTGCACAGTTACGATTCAGGGAGAAATTCTCCACCTCGTGACCGACAAGAAAAAAACTATGGAATCTACCGACATGACGACAGACGATATGATCATAACGACAGACCTGAATTGCATCGGAACTGGCGGGATTCAAACAGAGCAGGGCCCTCTCGACAAGGTGAATTTGTAGAAGTTAGGTCTCCAAATCCCAATAACGATGCGCGCCAACAAAGACACAATAGGCAATGACTCATACCGCTGGCAGCCACAAAACGTACTTATGAAACCGATGACGCAGCTGCCGTAACTAGTAATTACGTAAAAATGGAAGACATTAGGGACATCTTACTCCAGGAACACGACGTAAAACATAACAACATTGCATATCCTGGGATTCACATTACTGTAAATGACGTAAAATTTACGGCAGTACTTGACTCTGGCAGTCCCATCTCAGTAATTAGTGAAACAGCTTTTAGCAAATCCAACAAATCGAACGATTGCCCCACACTTCCGTTACGTAAGATTAAATTACAAGGTGCAATCATTGAAAAAAGTGTAGATGTACGCCAACAAACCAACTTAGAATTCTTTTGTCAAAGCCACAGCTTCTCTATGAACGTTCTTATTGTTCCATTATCGTCGACGGAAATTATACTGAGAGTAGACTTTTTGAATGAATACAAAGCAATCTTAAACTTTCACGATGCTGAAATAAGTTTAGAGAAGAAGGTAAGTCAGTAGCTTTGAAATTTGAAGACTGGTTCTCAAACCATGACGAGGAAATTAATCGGCTTTACCTTCTGTTAGACAACAGTTCGGAATTTTCTACGGAACTAGACACTAACAGTCACTCTGCAAGTACTGACAGGGATGATATCGACGGCATATTTGAAACTAATGAGTTAATTCAGAATAAAATTCAAACAATTGAGAATTGTAATGACACTGATAGGCAGGACCTTTTTGAGATTTTACAAGCACATTCCACAGTTTTTACTCACAAAACAGGAACAATGAAGGGATTTCAATACCAATTTCGTGTTCGTGAGCATACTAAATTTTGTGTTAGACCATACGTAATTCCAGCACATTATAGGGACCGTGTTAGAACAGAAATACAGTCTATGCTTGACGAGGGCATTATTGAGCCTGCAGTAAGCTCATACAACAATCCATTACATGTTGTTGAGAAGAAAAATGGATCGATCAGGCTTGTCTTAGATTCGAGACAAATCAATACTATCATTATTCCTGAAACAGACAGGCTGCAAACGTTGGAAGAACTTCTTCAAAATTTTAATGGTGTAAAAGTGTTGTCTTCCATTGATCTCAGATCCAGCTTCTATCAGATCGAACTTCATCCAGAATGTAGAAAATACACAGCTTTCCTTTGTTTCGGCGTTTGTTATCAGTTTCGGAAACTTCCTTTTGGTTTGAACATTTCTTTGGCAGCATTCATTCGCGGGCTAAATTCCATACTACCTGAGTTCTTAAAACGTCACATCACCTTATATGTGGACGATATTCTAATAGGAGAAGCTTCATGGGAACAACATAATCGCATCCTCAACAGTTTGTTATGTATTTTTGCAGCATCTGGAATTATAGTTAACTTGGAAAAGTCTGAATTCGGTAGGTCAAAGGTGAGGTTTTTGGGACATATTATTTCTTCTGAAGGCATTCAGCCGGATCCTGAAAAGTTAGAAGCAATCAGAGCCATTCCAGTTCCATCCACAAAAAAAAACAAGTCCGCAGTTTTCTAGGTCTCGTAAATTTTTACCGACGTTTTCTGAATATGCAAATTCTTGTTACACCAAAACTTTGTTCTCTCACTGGAAAAAATACTATTTGGAACTGGGACGAACAAGCACAGTTAGAATTCAATTGTTTGAAAGAATCGCTACTTAACGCGCTAATACTAGCTCATCCAGATCTCTCACAAGATTTCTGCCTTGGCACGGATTCTTTTAAAGTCGGTCTTGGTGCCCATTTATTTCAAGAAGCCATAGAAAATGACACTACCGTTCAGAAAACCATTGCTTTTGCTAGCCGAGTGCTAACAAAATCTGAAAAAAATTATTCCGTTACTGAATTAGAAGCTTTAGCTGTCGTTTGGGCATTTAACGAATTCCGTTTCTTCCTTTCTGGTAAGCACGTAAAAGTATACAGTGATCATCGTGCATTACAATTTCTTATGTCTTCAAAATTAAATCACGACAGGTTAAAACGTTGGGCATTGTTTCTGCAAGAATTCCACTTCACAATAGTCTACATTCCCAGCAAGGAGAACATTGTTGCGGACGCACTGTCACGCGCACCGGCTGGGCTTGAGAAAAGTAACACAGAAGGCAACCTCGAGAAAAATTTCAGTATTCTTTACATTCAGAAAGTCGCCTTTGAAAACTTCATCATCACATTGCTCATGAACAAGATAAAGATCCGATTTGGAAAGACATCAAGAGCAAATGGCACGAAAAGACACACACACAGATTCGGCATTATTATCTGGTTAGAAACAACATACTGTTCAAACGCTGCACTGTTGATGACAAGCTATGGGTACTTTGCATTCCTGACGATTTTGTTAATAAGCTCATTTGGTACATTTATTTCAGCTATGCACATTTTGGCCCACGAAAATGTTATCATATTCTTCGAACGACTTGTTATTTTAACAATATGGAAAAGAGAATTCGAAGAGTCTTGTCTATTTGTAAACTTTGTCAAAAGGCGAAACCATCTACTATCTCCCATCGTGCTCCGCTGTTTCCTATCATTCCTTCTAAATCAAAAGAATTTGCTGCTGTTGATCTCTTGGGAGCGCTTGTCAGAACATCTAATGGATTTTCGTACGTTCTAGTCGCTGTTGAACTTACTTCAAAATTTGTTTCTTTCACACCGTTACGTAAAGCCACTGGACGGTCTGTATCCAACGCCTTTGTTAAAAATTTCTTACGTGAAGTTGGACACGTTAGTAAAGTCATTTCAGATAACGGACCGCAGTTAAGATCTGCTGTTTGGGCACGCATGCTTCAGAATCATAAAATCAAACCTGTTTTTATTTCATTGTATTCACCACATTGTAACCCCTCCGAACGGATTATGAAAGAAATCAATAAGCTTTGCAGACTTTATTGTCACAGAAAGCGTCAGCATTGGGACAGATATTTACACTTATTTCAAAACGTGCTGAATGAAATGCCTCATGACTCCACTACTTTACCACCTACTCTTGCACTGAAGAATGAAGAACCACCGAACAGAATCAGAGAGCTTGTACCTTTCCCGAATACACGTAAACTTAGACACAAAGACATAATTGATTTGGCTATTATAAATATAAAATCTGCAGCAGACAAAAGGAGAAAACTACACGGTAAAGCAAATGCAAAGGAATTATATATTGATCAGAAAGTTCTCATTAAAGCTCATTCATTGTCACATAAGAAGAAAAACTTGAGTCACAAATTCTTTCTAGTTTACAATGGACCTTACAGAATCCGACGTATACCACATGGTAATTGCGTTGAAGTTGAAACTCTGCGTACTAGGAAGAGTAAAGGTTTACACCACATTTCACATGTAAAACTGTTTATTGAAAGATAATCCGCTTTTTAACTTTGTCTTTGCCATATAACTTTTCACTTTACATTCCTAGTATGCTTTGTCATACTTAGAATCTGTTAACATGCAACAATGTTGGAAGTTAACTATCCAGTCTAGAACCTAGGGAACATATTTAGACGGTTATTAGCACTGCATTGTGATAGTGAACAGAGGACACAGTGTTACTGTGTGTGTACATTCTTGCTTGTTAGTTGCACGATTACATAACGACTATAAGGCTTACATACATAGAACGTATACTGCTAATGAGATTTTGATGCAACATTTTGGTTTACTTGAAAATACATTCTGGATTTAAAGTACTTTCTGTGAGATACCAGATGACACAGTGGTTAGTTTATGTGACATCTACAAGATTTTATCACGACGCTACTAATGAGTGACAATTTACAATGTTGCTTTTGCGGTGTATCTGTTTTATATCTGCACAGTTTTTCTGAATTCTTCTGTAAAGTAAAATATGTTTTACTTTTGTGGTATAGCTACAAGGAGACAGCCTTTCCGTAGGACAACAATACGTTACAGCACAGTACTTTCTTCATCACGGCAATAAGCGTAATAACTAAAATATCTATATGCAAAGCATTTCACTTTTGTGTATCATGAGGTAAGTACATTGACTTCTGCAGAACGATAACTTCGACACTTCCACAGAGATTATCTTACAACAAGACGCACAGTTTAGCGCTACAGTACACGTATTTGAGTGATTAATTTTGTACTTAAAACATTTATTTTTAAAGATATTTGAAGTACAATGATACAAAGGTTTTCCGTGATACATTTCATTCCATTGCTGTAATCTGTAACACCTGAGGGTATAATTACATTAGTCCTCAGGGGGGTACACGTTTACTTTGTGTACCATGTGTGTGGCAAGCACAAGGAGCCCTAGCTAATATGGTATTTGCTTATTCAACTTTACACATCGGTACCATATTTCTCCAACACAGAATTACACAGCTACCTGATTATTTAACTGAGAGATAAACTTTTTTTTACTACATCAGTGACACATGTTTACACAATTGGATAACTTCACACTTATGAAATTGTATTTTGTGTGTACTTTGTGAACTGTTCATATTTTTTCGGAACCATTGTGATACTATGACAGCTTTGAATGATATATTTGATATGGGATCATGATTTTTATAGTACGTTTGAGGTAGATGACACTATTGAAATGAGCAGAGAATTTTTTTTAAGTTTTAAAATTATTGCAGAAAGCTACGACGTTTTTGAGATTTGACTGGGGTGTGATGACATTATTACGACGACGATGTGTATTATGCTGTTGAAGTACGTTTATGATCAATAAGCTGTTGCTATATTAGAAATTTGATTATGCTACGTATCGGTTATGATGAAATATTGTGGAAGTGTCGACGATATGTATATGTATAGTAAGGTAAGGAGTAATGAGGAGTGGATAGGGACTCTGATTTGTGGAAAAGGTTGTTGGAAACCAAGAATCGTACTTTAAGAGTTATGAAATGTGTCTAAATGTGTGAATGTATCACAATGCAGACAAATATTTTTTGGACACTGTTATATTTATAGGATTATGTTTCTACACATTTGTAACGCAAATTCTCAACCTGTGAGTTTTTTATATGAGACTGCCACTGTAGCGGAAACTGCTTTCGTAAATATTTCAGTAAGAAAGGTAAGTGACCCTGACGTAATGCGTTTTGGGCACCCAGCTGAGAGGTAGTCGTCTGACAAAAGAAAGCCATTAGGTGAACAAAAAGAGGCCATTATCCTCGCTATTGACATTTCTTTGTCGAAAGCATCGCAAATACGGCACGCTCAAACTTGACAACATATGATAACACTGTGGTGCTCTTAATTTATGATATTTACTAAAATGCCTAATGAAATGATGAGCTACATTTTATATCTATTGTCTTTCTAGTTGAGAGATTGCTCATTTTGTTTAATATCTGGTCTCCAGCTGTGTTGTAGCATTGGTTTCATAAAATAAAATTAAATGCATTTGCTAATGTGAACACTTTCTGTCAACAGATCTATTAAATAATTATTTTATGATCCACATTCTTCGAAAAAGGAGCTCTTGGAATGGAAAGAACAATAAGAAGGGACTAATAACAGTAACTGCATATATAATTTTCTTTCCAAGTACTTGGTAATTTTTTGTAGAATTAGTTTTTGTGGTGCACCACTTTAATTACATAGACATTACGATGTAAATACACATTTCTCTTGTCTGCATTGTTGTCTTTAGTGTAATATTTTTTCTGCTTGAGCTTTCTCATGTTTAGATACAAGTTATTGCATTTGCTGCTGCAGTTTGCCAGGCATAATGTTACTGAATTTGACTTTGTATTACGCTGTTAAGCCAGTTTTACTACGGATTTATTTTTCTTGTTTGCTGCACAGTGCCTAATATTAGTTGTAATATTGCAATTGCTTTGCCAATTTCAATTTTTTGTCATTGATGTTTGTGTTAATTGTTTTGTGCTGCTGCATTGCCTCGTCCCTTAGTTTAGCATTTGAGCTCAGTATATTTAAGTTAGCTTAAGAGGGGGTAGCCTATAAGAGAATGAGTTGCGATGAATTTGAAGAAATGCACTGCGAGGTTATACGAGAAAAGTACAGAAAGCAGGTATAGATAGGACTTTTTGGAAATAATGAAGAACGAAGGGAGATCTCCAAGAAGTAAAGAAAGTTTTGTTTGCAAAATACTGCATTAAAACAAACCCTGTCCTTTCCTTGTGTTATCCCACTATGTGTTTGTGTACCCTTGTGTATTTATGTTCTTCCTGTCTTTATATGTTTATCTGATAAGACTTATGTTGTAGAATTTTTCTAATACTGAGCTACATGAACTATGATGAGGAATACTGTTATCCTCAAATATAATTTGCATTAATAATATGTTATTTACTTTGTAAAGATGTTTAGACATTATTTATTCTGTTCTGTTTTAATGCTCATGTGTGAAGTTGATGTTTCGAAAGTTATTCTGATCTTTTGTGTATGTACTCATGTCATAATTCCTGTAACACTGATGTATATGTTTATTTCTATTCTTTTGTAAAGCCCCTATTACTACAAATGTTATCTGTATTGTTATGTTCTTTAATGATGTATTCTGTATCTTTGTAATTGTATTCTTATGTTATAAAATTGTAATGGACACCAGTTCATCAGATTAAGTAACTTGTAAGTTACATTTCACTGCACACGTTTCTGTTGGTCATAGTATATGGACAATATGTGAGAAGTAGGGACTGATAGTGTTTGCATGTGTGTTAATAATTCAGCAAGGGACTGGATAACAGCATTGCTGGTTCTAAGGACAATTCCAGAAACTTTGTGAGTTCACAAGTGGTGGTTATGGACTTGCTATATTATCCACAAGACTCTTCAATGGTGATTGTGGACCTGCACAGTCAAAACAGATGGCTGCTGGCCATCTCTACAAGGACTACAGTGGGTCTGCATCTTTGATGACCCACCAATACCATTATTTCTACAAGGACTACAGTGGGTCTGCATCTTTGATGACTCACCAATACCATTATTTCTACAAGGACTGCAGTGGGTCTGCACCTCTGGTGGCCCACCAATACCACAATCTCTACCAGGACTACAATGGGTCTACTGTGTGATGACCTACCTACCAATATTCTTCAAAACTTCGAATGACTCTGCTGTGGGTTTGCTCTGTTGTGGCCCATTACCTGTCTGCATGTCAAGAGTCAGCACCGTCTTTTCATTGGAAGGGCAACACTACTTCTTCAAGGCTGCATGGAAATCCACTACTTCTGTGTGCATTTTCTTCTACTGCTCAGACTTTGAGAAAAACGCTGCTATTTTACTGTGATGAACGATCAGGACTGTCTTTATGGACTGTGACAAAAATTTTAGCTTTTGACCAACATTGTATCAATAAGTGTGTGCATTTGATATCTTTGTTATTGTAATTATGAAAAATTTTATCAAATCATTATTGGCCACTGCCCAAAACAATTTGTAAATTTTTTTGTGGGGAGCATGGGGGCTATGTAAGTAGGCTGTTTTGTTTTCTTATTGGCAACGTTACGTAGCGCTCTGTATGAAAATCACTGGCTGTGCTAGTAGGCTGTTTATGTTTTCTTATTGGTAACGCCACGTAGTGCTCTGTACGAAAATCACTGGCTGTGCTGTGTGCAGTCTGTGGCTAATTTGCATTGTTGTCTGCCATTGTAGTGTTGGGCAGCTGGATGTGAACAGCACGTAGCGTTGCGCAGGTAGGCTGTTTAGGTTTTCTTATTGGCAACGTTACATAGCGCTCTGTACGAAAATCACTGACTGTGCTAGTAGGCTGTTTATGTTTTCTTATTGGTAACACCACGTAGCGCTCTGTATGAAAATCACTGGCTGTGCTGTGTGCAGTCTGTGGCTAGTTTGCATTGTTGTCTGCCATTATAGTGTTGGGCAGCTGGATGTGAACAGCGCGTAGCGTTGCGCAGTTGGAGGTGAGCCGCCAGCAGTGGTGGATGTGGGGAGAGGAATGGCAGAGTTTTGAAATTTGTAAGACTGGATGCCATGAACTGCTATGTATATTATGATTTTTCAACACTATTAAGGTAAATACATTGTTTGTTCTCTATTAAAATCATTCATTTGCTAACTATGCCTATCAGTAGTTAGTGCCTTCTGTAGTTTGAATCTTTTATTTAGCTGGCAGTAGTGGCGCTCGCTGAATTGCAGTAGTTCGCGTAACGAAGATTTTTGGTGAGGTAAGTGATTTGTGAAAGGTATAGGTTAATGTTAGTCAGGGCCATTCTTTTGTAGGGATTTTTGAGTCAGATCGCGTTGCGCTAAAAATATTGTGTGTCAGTTTAAACACAGTGTTGTATAAATTTTTCTAAGGGGACGTTTCAACTCAATCTGTCATTCTAAGGGCTTGGCAGTGGGATAGGATAGTGAAATTAATTGTAATGAAGGTATAGGAAGCACAGTTGCATAACAAAACAGCACGTGGGTGTAGAATAGAATAAAATACATATGAATTCAGACAATGATCGGAACACGTTCATCTGCCGATTTTTCTCCTGGCACGTTTATTGAATGCGCCGGAAATATAAGGTGCTAAAGGATATGTGAAATGACTTTAAATTTCATTTAAATGTTGTGAAGGGTATAATATGGAGAACCTTCAACTGTTAATTCCAATAACGAATATATTAATGTTCTTTCATTTTGCGTATTGTTGTACTGTGAAATGTATCGAACCACGACTGATCGGAAACCCACAACTCTGAAATTGTGACTACTAACGCCTAACGAACAGCATTACGTCGGAATACGTCACGTATTAATTGAATCAATCGTGTCTTACTTTCGTCTCTGCATGTAGATGCGCTAATTACACAAACATCGCGCATTCCTGTTACTCTTACAGTAGAGAACACAGTGAGAATGGTAACAGTCATGGGCGGCTACGATCTAGAGGAATAGCGAGACGACGACCGCTCGATTGCGCATCCAAGGACTCAAGGATTGTGGACCATCGATAGGGACGTTGATGACTCGCTGACAGTACCAGGTAAATGAAACGAAGGCTCGGCGTTTGCAGACTACTTCTCTAGGTAATTATAGAAAGGCGTTTCCAAAAGAAATGATAGTTTTTCTTTGAACTGATTTAACGTAACTGTAAATTATGACATAGTACTGCAATTCTTCTTGTTTTCGTAACATTCAGAATTATAACCAAAAAATTGTTTCGTTTATTAAATCACTTTTTACAATAAACGTTATAATTCGGCTAACCGATTAATCTCAAACACTGACCACATTACAGTAAATAACTGCTTTTATTACAGAAGGAAACAAAGTTATTCATCTTTATTTTTCATTCGCCTTTTTAATCGTTTATTGATATTTAGTTGTGTTACTTGTATTTATCTATAATTGCGTGTTTCTTGTTTTTTTGCTCATTATTGTCTCCATTACTGTCTTGTGTCGATTATATACGCGCGTGTGCAGTGTCCGCCACTACATTAGCAGACAGCCCGCCACGACCTGTCCAGTTTATTCAGTGAAATATTTTGTTAGACACATATTTTGTTTGACAGATGTGTGAATAGTCATCATAGATCTTTGAATCTTACTTATGCGTGAGAGCGTGATATTCAATTAATCCCGAGAAAAGCTGTAAGTGCAATGTTTTGATTGTAGACTGCACAGACTATTTAGTGCGTACCGTGGACTGTGAAATTAAATACTAATTTGACAACGCATTTCTGTGTCGTGAGCTGATATTAAGATTTTTAATTGTGAATATACGACGTGCCGATCGCCGCGGGGTGGTGTTAATGTCATAAAAATATAAACTCGACTTAGGATATGTCGTTACCACTGGAAATACCCGTACTTATAATATTGAGTACTTTGTTCCACTACTGTATACATCCAGAAATACTGAATCTTTAGCGAAGTTTTTCCGTAGGACGACATTAGTATTTGAAACAAATCCGTTTTAACAGTTCAGGCAGAGACAGACAGAGGTGTGGGGATGGTGGAGGGTACAGTTTGTTTAGGTCCTTCCAGTGACATCGTACCACTCAATTCCCCAAACCAAATAAACTTTCTACTGATAGAGGGTGGGATGCTTCTTGAGGCTGATAAACGCTGTCCATTAGACGAACCTACCATTTAACTTTTAAAAATGTTATAAAATTATAAGGCAGTTTCGTTGATAATTTGAGAAATTTGCCATTGCTTTGAATCTCAGTACCTTCGTAAGTACGTGGCGTAAAAATACTTTTAACCAATAAAAACTGAAAGAAATCTAACGCTCTAGAAGAAAGGTCTAAGGTTATGCTTTTAGGTTGGCTAGTACTTCCAACTGCATGTGCTAGTAACAAGCCATCAATACTTATTTTCCCCAGGGCGGCAGGTCGGGTGCTGAAGTGTGGATGAGTGACGCAAAACAGTTAGTTATACTAACAGGCGTATTCCACTTAGTCTATACTAACGCGCCTAGTCCATTTAGTGATGCAGTTACGACCGCGCAGAAAATATCAGATCGTGTTGGTGGGAAGACTGTTCGATGCAGAGAAAAAACATCTAACAGACTTATGTGTATACAAATTAAGCTACCACATAATTTCTATCTACACTAATGCCCGTTACACTCCGTGTACTTTACTTGCCGCATCACATGCACGCTACGGCAAGAGTCTCCTAATGGACAGTGGTCACAATGTTTTGTTTGATCAGTGTTGGCTAAGAACAAAAGAATCGAAGTTTCATGACAGAATAATACATGTCTGCCTCAATACAGCAGGTCAAAACGAAGTAGTATCATGCCAGTACGAATAAATTACTTTTTGACATCTTTTGCGTTAGGGTACAAAGTATACTGCAAATGTAGTTGTTATAATGTGCCACATACAAAGAAAAATGTGCTATTGGTTCAGAGCATCTGTGAATAACAGTTTTTATTTTGAAGAACAAAATATGAATTAGCGGGGAAAACGATTATTAATGGATTGAGATAAAGTATATTTTTATTTTCGTAGAACATAGTTTTGAAGATAAACGGATAACTAATGCCAGACAGGAATAAACGTCTCTATGGTATCCAGTCTACGGACGCGACGTCCCTATTGCTTAAAGTTGTGGACCCGTATCGCCAGTTCTACGAGCCTCGAGCCTACCTGTGGGCTCCTGCTGGGACGCATCCATTCTCGAAGGAATCCTTTTCATATATGAAACTCAGTTGTATCGCCGTATTTTGACACAGGAATTCTAGCAAAGGAATTTAATATTTGTGATTAAATGGAGGAAACCGTGCACAAAGTGGATTTACCTGTTTGTGCAGAGACTCAAAGGAAGCCAGTAGAAGCGAAAAGGGAAAATATTTTGCCCTGTCGTACGTTTATAACGTTTTCCTTAACGAGAACACGAAAAAATAATTAAGGGGAAGGCACTGAGTGCTGTCTGACTGTGCTTCTTGGGGACAGAGTGGCTTTCATGTGGCAGAGGAGCCTTCCAGCCGCTCTTAATGACATGACGTCTACACGGGAGCGCTGCATTGCGCTAAACGCTGAGCTGCTGCAGATGCACGGGGGAGCGGCAGCGGCACACAGCAGCGGCCGAGTGGCGCCCCCGGCTCGTCCAGGCCGCTCGTTAGGGAGAAGCCCGCCTGCAGGGCAGGACTCCACTGGCGAGGCATTCCTCCGCTGTCAGCGCGACTTCAACGACAATCTGCTGACCTGCGGCGACTCCGAGACGTTTGACTTTCGCAATTAGTTTTCAACTCCTGGTTAATTCAGTTACACAGTGCAGAAGGCCTCCGATTTAGTTACTCTGTTCATCGACATTTTTAGGCTCTGCACATAGTAAGTCGATTAATGTACACATGATCTTCGCGTTATCAATAGAAACCACTTGACTGTTTTTATGATCTGATTCAATACATCGAACTCGCGAATAAAATTCAGTCGCCAGCTGTACAGATATTTTTATTTCGCTTTACCGGTTTAAAAAAAAAATTATTTATCATCTTCAGAATCCTAGAAAGTTGGTCATATTTTAAGTAATTAGACCTTGGCCATACGTTTATATAAAGTATAAGAAGTTGAAACCTTCCCGTCTCCTCTATATCTCTTTCTTTTACTCGACAACCGTCTACTATTTTTTTTTTTGTTACGCAACTTTCCCTTTTACAATAAGCTATGAAACCTTTCCTTAGGATTTCTATCTCTTGCTTAATAATAACAAATGAAATCTTGCCTTTGAAATTTATTCTCTTTCTCAATCTTCGCATACAAATTTAATTGCTGCTTATTAAAAGTGATTTTCTGATTATTTCTACGAAACATAGAATGTGTCGTCGTCGTGGCCCTCAGTCGTTATCTGCAATAACCCAAAACTGTTCCTTACCCTTTTTACTGTTACTGGATCGCCATCTGACTGCTACATCGAACTGCGACATGAATATACTTACTCTGTTTTACTATACTTTATTAGCTGCTGGTGGGCTGTCATAATAAGTGGCTGTATTTATTACCAAAGCTGACGTTATTCTTTAATTAATTTGACTGACGTTACGTAATTCATAGGTAAACTTTTTCTTGCCAGCAATAAAATTTTGCAAAGTTTTACGTTGATGGTTTTTGGGATGGATTATAATCAGTAATGCAATATTGCTGGCAAAAATTAATTATATTCTGAATGAAATGATTTTACAAACGTTCAAATGGGACTTACTTTTTACAATAATCTTACAACTAGCATTGCGGAAACATACCTTCAGTAGTCTTGAGTTTCTCAAAAAATTAATTCAATAATATTAGTTTCTCTTATGATAATAATTAGCTGATGTCTCTGTACATCCGTTTATAATCTTTTGTTAATCATAGCTAATGGCTGGCAGGCACACCGCTCCTCTCAACCTCTCGTTTCAGACCTGCTACCGACTCCCTTCGCATTTCACTTCCTACTGACTTCCTACGAACGCTAAAGTGCGGTCTCTACTGCCAACAATGCTTTCTGGTGCAGACAATCCCTGCTACCATTACAAAATGTATCAATGCGCGGTCTCTCCCGCCCTTTTTAAAATTATATCAATGTGCGCTCTCTCTTGCCAACAATACTTTGGTACAGACAGTCCCTGCTACCACAACTATTTCCAACATGACAAATATTAATTATTCCGACCTAACCCTATTAATAAAATATAAACATCTTTCATAAATTGTGGTTTGACAATAGACAAAGAAATATACACGTCTTACTAAGTGTATTACAGAAACTCGGTATTGGTTTAGCGTATGTTAATATTTTCTACACAGAAGCATAATCCCAAGACATTTCCAAAAGTGCACATACTGTATGTGATTATTGTAACCATTTATATAAGTTGATAATTTACAGTAAACGAATCACAGCTATGTATGTATCAAGCTGTTGCATCAGCGGCAAGGAACATACATAAAATATATCAAAACATAACTGATGTATGTGAGGAAGTTGTAAATAATAATTGGAAATATGGCACATATCTAAAGGGATCTAAGTTTCACATTCTATACGAGACGCTATAAATCAAAAGCTGATCATTCAACAAATCTTTTGAACTTAGTTACCAGTGTGTATATATTTCAAAAACTTCTGAAACCTTCAGTTTTTAGTCCTTGACAACATACAAAATGTAAAAAATTAGTCCATTCCTTTTAGAAGTCAGAACTATGTGCTGTGTTTTCAAATGTACTACATATAAGTTCCTTGTATACCTTAATGAAACTTCTTATATGCTTTTATATATGTTCCTTGCTGCTGACATGAGAGATTGACATATACATAGATGTGATTCTTTTGCTGTAAATTAGCAACCTATCAATCTGTGTTTATAATAAGACATGTCCAGTTTTGGACATGGTATGGCATTATGCTTCTGTGAAGAAGATATTGATATCTGGGCTAAACCACTACTGAATAGATTTCTGTAATACAGTTCCTATATTTTACATAAATGTACGACCAAGGTCTAATGGTGTATCATATACCTAATTTTGTAGGCTTCTGAAGATAACTGATTTGTTGAAACCAGTAAAATGTCTGTGCAACCGACGATTGAATTTTATTGTGAACTACATGCTACAGTTCCTGAACAGGTAACAGCTGTGAACAAAGTAACGTATTATTTCGATGCTAAATTGTTATAGCATTTGCTACCTTTGTTGGGTTAGTTATTTATATCTTCATGTGTGCCATAGATCACACAAACAAATCTTTTATTGAAATGAGGTACAACGAGTCAGTCTACAGGTGTACATGATACATTAATGAACATGCCACAGCATTTAAAAACTAGTTTTTAAACTGAAAGTCGTCCATGGGATAAAAGGAGTTGTCCAAGAGAAATGATTTTAGGTTAGATTTAAAACTTGCTTTTCTAGCTGTCATTCATTTTATGGCACTGGGTGAATGATGAAAAATTTCTGTTGCTGCATATTGAAATCCCTTCTAAGTCACTGACAGCTCGTTGTTGTTGGGGTGGTCCTAAGTCCTGAGACTGGTTTGATGCAGCTCTCCGTGCTACTCTATCCTGTGGAAGCTTCTTCATCTCCCAGTACCTACTGCAACCCACATCCTTCTGAATCTGCTTAGTGTATTCATCTCTTGGTCTCCCTCTACGATTTTTACCCTCCAGCTGCCCTCCAATACCAAATTGGTGATCCCTTGATGCCTCAGAACATGTCCTACCAACCGGTCCCTTCTTCTAGTCAAGTTGTTCCACAAACTTCTCTTCTCCCCAATCTTCTTCAACTGACAGCTGACAGCTTAAATAACAGGAAATAACGGTCATTTTTTCCTCTAGTGTTGTAGGTACGGCTATCACTATTTTTTATTATTTTAATGTGTTGTTTATGACAAATTTCATTAGAAAAAAATGTGTATATGATGGTTCAGCTAAAATGCCCATTTCTTGAACAGATACCTACATGATAACCATGAGTGAACACCTAATATTATTGTCACTGCTCGCTTTTCTTACTGCTCTTCTTTCTTTGTAGGTGATGTGTTACCCAGAAAATTGTTCCATGAGATATTACCAAGTGTAACTATACAAAATATTTTAGGAGGTAGATTCCTTTGTTTTGATTTCTGTCCTCCGCCGTAGATGTTATATATACAGTTTGCCCAATCTCACTTTTCCACCTCATATTTCAGAAATGAAAAATGTGAAAAATGCCGTTGGCAAGGTACGCAGTTATTTGTGGGCCTACACGATGGACAGGAATGCATTATCCATAAGGCTCAATGACAGAACTTTCAAAGGTAGGTTTTTTAAGTGGCACATATGTTGTTTCTACAGAAACGGAAACTGGATGTACAGTTAATGATGGGAGACTGGTTTCACTGTTATAGGCTTCACACATTCTGAAATATTTTACTTAAATACGCCAACAGCACCGCGGTTCCTGGCGTAATGCGCAGGGCAAGGGTTGCTTGCAGTGTCCTTAAAACAAGCAAAAACTGTGTCTTCTGTGGTCCACGCCAGCACTGGTTTAGTGTGGTTTCTGTCTCTGTTGCACCTGCACCCTACCCCTGACACTACTGGAGTGATGACTGACTATGGCAGCCAGACCTGGAGCTGTAGCACGTTTGTGCCTGCACAAAAACCTCCCCAGCATCTCAGTTCATGGATAAATGAGCAACAAACCGATTCCTGTAGGATTTGCTGCAGCCGACTTGCAACCAGCGTAGTAGGTAAAGATCTTGTGGCACTGTAGCACGGCCAGTAACGCACATACACAAAAATTGAGTGCCGTTATTACCAACTGGCTAAGCTATAATGGCCACACATTTTTATTTGAGAGAAAATGTATTTGTATAAACAATTTAGTTTTACTAGTCCCCTCTGACAGCCTTCAGAGCACGGTTTAATAGGAGGAGGTCCATAAAGCTGATATTCTCTAGCCGACATAGTTGGTGGCTAGTGTCACAATCTTTTTCATTTTTCAGACAGTATCTATGTGAGTGACAGGGATAAACTGACTCTGAAACTCTGCATGTGCATCTTTTATACTTGATAGCAAAGGCGATATACATTTATTTTTTTCGTGTTTTAAAGTTAATGTGAATGTGATATATCAACAGCAGTTGGAAAAGTATTGTCCCAGTCAAGTGAGAACCCTCAGAGGGTGAATACATTGAAACATTCAGTGCAGCAGCAGGCAGAAAGTAAATATTGGTGGTGTTATTAGTGGAAGAAGAATGTAGATCTAACTCGTTTTTTTAGTGCAGTTGAGGTGAGACCATCACAGCTACTTGTTGTGTATATAATTCTGTTTAAATCAACCTACAGTTTCAGTTGCAGTGATCGCAAACACTTCAGTGTGGGAATAATCTTGGACTCTCATTCTATCCAGTGGTGGCTTTTGATAATCCTGGATACAGTGACACAAAAATCATATTATATCTAAGTGAGTGGATTCGTTCATGTGATGCACTGACGTCATGTTCCACAGAAGTGCTAATTCCCACTCAGTGGTACTAGGCGATCATACCATTGTAGCTGGGGACTTCCAACGAAATATTAAATTTTTTTTACGGTAAGAAGTGCACTCATCTACAGGAGCAAACATTAAAAATTTCAATGTATACCAGTCATGCAATCCATCATGATCTAGACTACTGTCTAAACTGGCAGCCACTAGAAACTGTGGACAAATTTGATGGAGGTAGTTTGCCAAACTCTTCATATATCAGAAGAAATTATTGCTCAACTCTATGAGACATGCTGTGTATCAGTACATGGAAATATGTATGAACAACGCATGTTTGATGTGGGCACTGAAGTACTTTCTTTTTTAAGCATGTACTTAGATCCAGTTGTATGTAAGACTTTAAAAACAAAGTTTAAAACATAAATGTTTTTATTTTTCCGTCAAACCCAATACATACTTATGTTAGTGTGTAGTTATCACCAAGAAAGAGTGGGTGAAACACCTTCATTAGGAGGACTTCTTATTAACTGGCTGGTCCTGCAGTACTACTGAAGGCCATAAGAAGAAGACCAGAAAACTCCTTCCTGATTATGTACAAACGATAATTGCTGGACCATCTGATTGCAACAGGATGAATTCTACCACGTTACTGCTGGGTGGGATCTGCTACGAGAATGTTTTTGTGTTTTTAAAAACATTGCTTCAGCCTAAAAACCAGCTATGACAGGACATATTTCGCAGTATCTAGGGTGTAATGCGCACAACTGGTAGTGAAAGCAGTGACATCCCACCACCTGAAAGAGGAAAACTGAAGACCGTGTTGGAATTTGACGACATTGCAGTGCGCATCCAGGATCAAATAAGTGAATATTTGTGTTCCAGCCATCGCACTGCAGTTACCTCTTTTGATTCAGGCATATTCTAGGATTCCAAACCGATTTTATCAGATAATGCCAATCTTATTGTCACTTTCAAACAGGAGAATTTGAACTTAAAACACATTTATAAAACCCTTGTACGAACTGACATGGCATTAAATCAGTTTTAGCCATAAGCATAGATTGTTGGAATCCCTCACAATGTGGGATTCTGATTATTGATGAAACGAGAGAAATTGAGCGATGGACGATGTAAATGGAACTTCCAGTAGTTTCTTGTTATAAGACAGCCTACAGCTACATAATGTCATCAGTATATTGCATACCACTGGTAAGTTTGCATCCATGTCTTGCATTCAGTCAGAGAGGATGATGCACAGTCCAAACATCTGTTTATACACTGAAGAATTCAATACAAGATTAACAGATTTGATTAGTCTTAACAAGACAGCAGCTACCATTGCTACAATGTTTGAATCTAATGCATTGTACTTGAATGAAACAACCCAGCGATGTGAACCATATGCCGAGGGAAAAATGGAGGCAGTCAGCGAAAGTCTCAATGCAAGATTAAAGCAATTAAATAGGTTTATCAAGAGCGTATCCATGAGAGTTAAGTTGTGTGAATACCTGATGGTGGATGGAAAATGAATGAAAAAATCGATATGAAGCTGAGATAGAAAATCTTAAAAAAACCGACAACCCATCACCACTAGCAGCCCGAGAGTAGATAAGTTATATGCTATCTCAGATTATGTCGATAGAATGCAAAGTTATCGAAATGTAGAAGGCTATTCATCGGAACCTATGTATGCTAAACTTAGGAGAGCTGGAATGAAATCGTTCCCTGTCAGATAGTTTTAAACCTGTAAGTGAAAGCCATAAACAGCTCACACACATGACGAATGGAGGTGAAAGAGGAGGAGAAGCAGAAGGATATGCTACTACCGATTTCGTTAACCACCACAATCATAGTAAGATATACAGGACGTAAGGGCTCAGCAGTGGTTAACTGTGTAACTGTGTATGCTGGGCAAGCGCACTATGAGTTTAACCAAGCATACAATAAATATGGGGGATTGGGGACTTAAATGATCTCTCAGTTTATTGGTTCTAATGTTCTTAAAAATTTCGGAATTCAACATGCATATTCTGAAAGAGATAGGAATGTACGTATAATATTATGTGTGACTAATGTACATGGACAGATACAGGAATAAAAAGTCAGAAGAGTAGGAAATACCAAAATATAATTAAACCTGCATTAGCCAATATACGCAGCACTAGAAAAGATATCGACAGTCAGCATAAAAGACTGAACAATCGACCTTTACAATCCTGTATATTATCATGATCCCAATGAAACAATAGAACAGTTACAACTGCTCATGGCATCAGCCACCACAGGGAATACACCTCACATGAACAAAATCATAGCAATCATTTCAGAATTTCAGAAAGTTGCAGTATTGAGTAATAGCTATGGGGACAGTAGTTGGAGAACTCCACAAACATGCATGCAAAACATAATTCTACAGGTGCATTGTAATTCGAGGTTCCGATGATTTACATTAGGCAGATCTCGTAGATGAGGCAAAGGTTTCAGAAATATTTTAGTGTTCACTGATATATACTCGAAATATGCCTGGCCCCTACCTGCGATAGCAAAGACTGAGAAGGACTGTGCATGGATGTTTGAACAATTGCTACAGATAGGCAATAATCATTATGCCATAAATCTTCAAACGGACCATAGTGGTCAGTTTTATAGAAAATGTTTCATGACAGTAGTGCATCAATATGGAGTACACCACTACTCATCCTTCTCCCAGCTGAAAGCAAGTACTGAGAAACAACTGAACAGAATAATAAAAACTTATATGTGGATGTGGTATAATCCTTTAAGTTCGTACAAATGGACGGATTTCTTCCATAAATAATGAGGCAGTATAACATAACAGCACATGGTATGTCAAATATTGACATTTGTGATTTGAAGCTACTAAACAAGGTACACATTCATATTAAAATGGCGGAACCATACAAGCATAAATTTAATGTAGGTGATTTAGTGGGTATTTCAAAATATAAAACTTGGCTGCCAAAGAGGTCTACAGAAATATTTACAGTTTTTAAATTGCGATGAACATACCTGAGAACTTACGCTCACGGTGGTGATGGAGGGAGAGCTGATAGTTTTTATACACAAAAATTACAGGGAAACAGCGAATAAAATATGTTTCAAATAGAGCATGTTATGATTGGGAATAAGGTCCTGGTTATACGTCTAAGCTTGCCTTTGTTGTACAACAGCTGGGTGGATGCTAAGGATGTGGTATATAATACTGTAAGCAGACTCCCCAAGCGTGTTCTAGTGTAATGTGTCAGGTATAATGTGCATCGTACAAAGTTCTGGTGGTATTCTCGACAGGCTACCTTTTGAATTACGTATTCCCAGATATAACTATTGCACATGGCGATAAGGGAATTAATTTACTGGACAAGGCTTGCAAAGAACTCAATTTATGTTGTTGTTGTTGATAGCTTTAGTCCAGAGACTAGTTTGATACAACTCCCGATGCTACTCTATACTGTGCAAGCTTCTTCATCTCCAAGTACTACTGCACCTACATCCTTCAGGATCTGATTAGTATTCATCTCTTGGTCTCCCTCTACGATTTTTACTCTCTGCACTACACTCCAATACTAAACCGGTGAGCCCTCGAAGCGTCAGAACATTTCCTACTAACCAATCCCTTCTTCTAGTCAAGTTGTACCACAAATTCCTCTTCTCCCCAATTCTATTCAGTTCCTCCTCATTAGTTACGTGTTCTGCCAATCTAATATTCAGCATTCTTCTGTAGCACCTCATTTCAAAAGCTTCTATTCTCTTCTGGACTAAATTATTTATCGTCCATGTTTCACTTCCATTCAGGGCTACACTCCATACAAATACTTTCAGAAGAGACTTCCAGACACTTAAGTCTATACTCGATGTTAACAAATTTCTCTTCTTCAGGAAAGCTTTTCTTGTCATTGCCAGTCTACATTTTATATCCTCTCTACTTCGACCATCATCATTTATTTTGCTCCCCAAATAGCAAAACTCATCTACTACTTTAAGTGTCTCATTTCCGAATCTACTTCCCTCAACATCATGTGATTTCATTAGACTTTCCATTATCCTCGTTTTGCTTTTATTGATGTTCATCTTATATCCACCTTTCAAGACACTGTCCATTCCGTTCAACTGCTCTTCCAGGTACTTTGCTGTCTCTGACAGAATTACAATTTGATCGGCGAAACTCAAAGTCTTTATCTCTTCTCCATGGATTTTAATTCCTACTCCAATTTTTTTTGTTTCCTTTACTGCTTGCTCAATATACAGACTGAATAACATCGGGAATAGGCTACAATCCTGTATCACTCTCTTCCGAACCACTGCTTCCCTATTGTGCCCCTCGACTCTTATAACAGCCATCTGGTTTCTGTACAAATCGTAAATAGTGTTTCGCTCCCTTTATTTGACCACTGCCACCTTCAGAGTTTGAAAGAGAGTATTCCAGTCAACATTGTCTAAGGATTTCTCTAAGTCTGCAAATGCTAGAAACATAGGTTTGCCTTTCGTTAATAAATCTTCTAAGATAAGTCGTAGGGTCATTATTGCCTCACGTGTTCCAACATTTCTACGGAATCCGAACTGTTCTTCCCCAATGTCGGCTTCTACTAGTTTTTCCATTCGTCTGTAAAGAATTCGTGTCAGTATTTTGGAGCCGTGACTTATTTAGCTGACAGTTCTGTAATTTTCACACCTGTCAACACCTGCTTTGGGATTGGAATAATAATATTCTTCTTGAAGTCTGAGGGTATTTCGCCTGTCTCATGCATCTTGCTCACCATTTTAGTGCACACTACAAATAAAGGTTTGATAGAATGTCACACTGTAGATCGAATGTTAGCTGATACAACCAAGCAGCTATATGGAAGAAAGGGTCATTGGCATATGTCATCATACTGCAACATTAGCAGTTGATAAAGCCATGTGCACAGAACTTAAATTGGATGCCGAGATAAATTACTGACAAATTGTGAGCGCCACTCGTTGCCTGCTTCAGAAGTGGAAGAAACCTGTAGGATATTAGAAAACTGTATCCAGTCATGGTTGTGAGCAGCTAGTAGCGTCGTGAAATGTAAAGGAGCAAGAAGAAGATGAGTTAAAATACATAGAGCTCTACCAATACCTTAGACATCAGGTGGAATTATCCAATTCCTAATTCCAAGAATTGGACAGATGATGAACTATTGGCTCTTTACCAGGAGGGGCTGAAGACATCGCTCAATCAGCAAAGACTGCACAAAGCACACAAGACCAACTTGAGGAGGCTAAAAGGTATAACAGAACGATGGAATCTGACTTTATCAGAAAAGAACTTTATTTATAATCACACAGGAAAGAGCTTTGGCAGTTCATCAAAAGAGTTCATAGTCGTGCTACCTGACAGATCATTTAGAAATACAGATTTGCTTAAATTCTTCAAAAAATTCCACATACCAAGATTTCGTGGAGTGTTTGTGGGGATACACTGCCGTAGACAATAAGGAAGTGTAAAGAATGTGGGATTGTAAACATATATATTGCAGGAGCGTCTAGAGCTCGTGGCATGTATAAGATAAGCAAGAATAACGTCTATCACTTCAGCTCATATGGTGACATATGCCCATCAGAAGAATTGTCCTGTTGCTTCATGAACAACACCAGCAACAACTGTACATTCTACATTTTTCCACACTACCAAAACTTTGTTACATTTCCCAGTGGTCTTTTTTCTGCCAGAAGTTATTCCTGACGACTGCATAAAAACAAGCAGCATGTACATCACTAAATGAAGTGAGATTTTGATGTGACGTCGTAAAATCTAACTTTACAAGCAGTTAGTTGTTAGCGCCAATTGATCTGAACAAGTAGGAATAGAGCATTGTGTTGATAGCTTTGGAAATATACAACAACATTCCTAATGTCACCAATGTGCACTAAAACTATATCTACGAACGGTGAATTTGCGGAAATATCCTCTGGCTCATATGTTACTGATAATTTAAATGAATTTATAAAGCAGCCCATAGAACTGTTCGAGTTATGTGGAAACGTTAATACATTTCAAGCGATGATAAAAACAACAGATCAAACGATAGGCTTTAGGTGGGAAGGTTCAATATGGCCACTACTGGAATTCTCAAGGAGATGAATGTTAGAGAAGGAATCTGATACATTATATGTGTTGGCACAAACTGTGGATATAGTGTTGATTAGTACGATTCATGTTGAGTTTAACATTGCAAAGTATTCATATCTCAGTGTCGGAGTGATTCATAAATCTGTGGATTCTTCCTTACAGTGGGTATAAAATCGGGTTGCCAAACAACCTTGCGTACCTTCCAGTGACTGCCCAGACATCAGACAGCTTTGAGTTAGATGTTGTGGACCACAATGGGAATGTAGTTGATGTTCGTGTTGAAGAAATCATAATATTGTACTTGAAGCAGCAGCAGCAGCAGCATGTGTGTAAGGTATAAAACCAATGCACACAGCTGTGAGGACACTACTTCACAGAAAAGCACAATGGGGAAATTACAAGTTTCTTAAACCAATAGAGTTGAAACAGCACATTGGTGTCATTCGTCACAACAGCTTGAGTTCAGTATGATGAATGAGTCATCCAACAGAAATAATTCTTTCACAAACCTTATCCTTTGGTGGTATTTGATAATGACAGTGAAATTAGGATTCTCATTCAACATCAGGATGTATAAAAAATTTAAAGCAAGAATTTCCTATACCTAGAAGAAAAATTTCTGAAAAATGATGTAAATTTACGCAAAATGAGTTAGCCTTTCTGTTTCAAAAAATAAGATTCAGTGAATATGATCACTTTAGAGAGACAGAGAGAGAGAGTGCGTGCGCGCGCGCGCGCGCGCGTTTGTATGTGTTCTGCTTCAGTTTCTAATGGGGTACTTCGAGGACATGAGATGCATCATCATGAATGCTAGACAAGAACTGGTTCTGGTTGGAAGTTTGACAGATAATAACTGATGTGTTCAGAGGAAGTCTAATCTCAAAGAGAATAACATTGTGTTGGGGGAACTACACTCCTGGAAATTGAAATAAGAACACCGTGAATTCATTGTCCCAGAAAGGGGAAACTTTATTGACACATTCCTGGGGTCAGATACATCACATGATCACACTGACAGAACCACAGGCACATAGACACAGGCAACAGAGCATGCACAATGTCGGCACTAGTACAGTGTATATCCATCTTTCGCAGCAATGCAGGCTGCTATTCTCCCATGGAGACGATCGTAGAGATGCTGGATGTAGTCCTGTGGAACGGCTTGCCATGCCATTTCCACCTGGCGCCTCAGTTGGACCAGCGTTCGTGCTGGACATGCAGACTGCGTGAGACGACGCTTCATCCAGTCCCAAACATGCTCAATGGGGGACAGATCCGGAGATCTTGCTGGCCAGGGTAGTTGACTTACACCTTCTAGAGCACGTTGGGTGGCACGGGATACATGCGCACGTGCATTGTCCTGTTGGAACAGCAAGTTCCCTTGCCAGTCTAGGAATGGTAGAACGATGGGTTCGATGACGGTTTGGATGTACCGTGCACTATTCAGTGTCCCCTCGACGATCGCCAGTGGTGTACGGCCAGTGTAGGAGATCGCTCCCCACACTATGATGCCGGGTGTTGGCCCTGTGTGCCTCGGTCGTATGCAGTCCTGATTGTGGCGCTCACCTGCACGGCGCCAAACACGCATACGACCATCATTGGCACCAAGGCAGAAGCGACTCTCATCGCTGAAGACGACACGTCTCCATTCGTCCCTCCATTCACGCCTGTCGCGACACCACTGGAGGCGGGCTGCACGATGTTGGGGCGTGAGCGGAAGACGGCCTAACGGTGTGCGGGACCGTAGCCCAGCTTCATGGAGACGGTTGCGAATGGTCCTCGCCGATACCCCAGGAGCAACAGTGTCCCTAATTTGCTGGGAAGTGGCGGTGCGGTCCCCTACGGCACTGCGTAGGATCCTACGGTCTTGGCGTGCATCCGTGCGTCGCTGCGGTCCGGTCCCAGGTCGACGGGCACGTGCACCTTCCGCCGACCACTGGCGACAACATCGATGTACTGTGGAGACCCCACGCCCCACGTGTTGAGCAATTCGGCGGTACGTCCACCCGGCCTCCCGCATGCCCACTATACGCCCTCGCTCAAAGTCCGTCAACTGCACATACGGTTCACGTCCACGCTGTCGCGGCATGCTACCAGTGTTAAAGACTGCGATGGAGCTCCGTATGCCATGGCAAACTGGCTGACACTGACGGCGGCGGTGCACAAATGCTGCGCAGCTAGCGCCATTCGACGGCCAACACCGCGGTTCCTGGTGTGTCCGCTGTGCCGTGCGTGTGATCATTGCTTGTACAGCCCTCTCGCAGTGTCCGGAGCAAGTATGGTGGGTCTGACACACCGGTGTCAATGTGTTCTTTTTTCCATTTCCAGGAGTGTAGTATGCAAAATACCTGTTGTTGCTACAACAGACAAGGATTGTTTATAATTTTTAAGGTTAGTGAATTCCTGTATTCAACTGCCATTAACGTCCTTTTCATGGGAACTGTTTGAATATCCAACTCTACCGACTACATCCTTACTCATACTGGATATTAATACAGCAGCTCAATTAGAAATGCCTGAATTTCTAATATTGGTACCACAAACCAACATGAAGGGAAAAAAGAAAAAGGATTCTAATGTATTTGACCGCATTGTACCTAACCAATGCTAGAGTTTACTTACACTCAGGGTTTTATTCACACAGTAACCTACATCTGGACTGTGATAATGACGTGTACAGCCTATTGTATGATATATGAAGTTCGGATCGATATGCACTTAAAACTCGCAAAATATGCGCCAAAACTCCTCTAAAGAGCCAGTTAAAATATGCTGTTACTGTCAGTATACAAGGTGGTCCATTGATAGTGACCGGGCCAAATATCTCACGAAACAAAACATCAAACGAGAAAACTACAAAGAACGAAACTCGTCTAGCTTGAAGGGGGAAACAAGACGGCGCTATGGTTGGGCCGCTAGGTGGCGCTGCCATAGGGCAAACGGATATCAACTGCCTTTTTTTAAAGGGGAACCCCAATTTTTATTACATATTCGTGTAGTACGTAAAGAAATATGAATGTTTTAGCTGGACCTATTTTTTGGCTTTGTGATAGATGGCGTTGTAATAGTCAGAAACGTATAAGTACGTGGTATCACGTAACATTCCGCCAGTACTGACGGTATTTGCTTCGTGATACATTACCTGTGTTAAAATGGAATGTTTACCAAATGCGGAAAAGGTCGATATCGTTTTGATGTATGGCTATTGTCATCAAAATGCCCAACGGGCGTGTGCTATGTATGCTGCTCGGTATCCTGGACGACATCATCCAAGTGTCCGGACCGTTCGCCGGATAGTTACGTTGTTTAAGGAAACAGGAAGTGTTCAGCCGCGTGTGAAACGTCAAACACGACCTGCAACAAATGATGATGCCCAAGTAGGTGTTTTAGCTGCTGTTGCGGCTAATCTGCACATCAGTAGCAAACAAATTGCGCGAGAATCGGGAATCTCAAAAACGTCGGTGTTGAGAATGCTACATCAACATCGATTGCACCCTTACCGTATTTCTATGCACCAGGAATTGCATGGCGACGACTTTGAACGTCGTGTACAGTTCTGCCACTGGGCACAAGAGAAATTACGGGACGATGACAGAATTTTTGCATGTGTTCTATTTAGCGACGAAGAGTCATTCACCAACAGCGGTAACGTAAACCGGCATAATATGCACTATTGGGCAACGGAAAATCCACGATGGTTGCGACAAGTGGAACATCAGAGACCTTGGCGGGTTAATGTATGGTGCCGCTTTATGGGAGGAAGGATAATTGGCCCCCATTTTATCGATGGCAATCTAAATGGTGCAATGTATGCTGATTTCCTACGCAATGTTCTAGCGATGTTACTATAAGATGTTTCACTGCATGACAGAATGGCGATGTACTTCCAACATGATGGATGTCCGGCACATAGCTTGCGTGCGGTTGGAGCTGTACTGAATGGCATATTTCATGACAGGTGGATTGGTCGTCAAAGCACCATACCATGGCCCGCACGTTCACCGAATCTGACGTCCCCTGATTTATTTCTGTGGGGAAAGTTGAAGGATATTTGCTATCGTGATCCACCGACAACGCCTGACAACATGCATCAGCGCATTGTCAATGCATGTGCGAACATTACGGAAGGCCAACTACTCGCTGTTGAGAGGAATGTCGTTACACGTTTTGCCAAATGCATTGAGGTTGACGGACATCATTTTGAGCATTTATTGCATTAATGTGGTATTTACAGGTAATCACGCTGTAACAGCATGCGTTCTCAGAAATGATAAGTTCGCAAGGGTACATGTATCGCATTGGAACAACCGAAATAAAATGTTCAAACGTACCTAGGTTCTGTATTTTGATTTAAAAAACCTACCTGTAAACAACTGTTCGTCTAAAACTGTGCGCCATATGTTTGTGACTATTACAGTGCCATCTATCACAAAGCGAAAAAAGTGGTCCAACTAAAACATTCATATTTCCTTACGTACTACACGAATATGTAATAAAAAATGGAGGTTCCTATTTTAAAAAACGCTGTTGATATCCGTTTGACCTATGGCAGCGCCATCTAGCGGGCCAACCATAGCGCCATCTGATTTCCCCTTTCGAGCTAGACAAGTTTCGTTCATTGTAGTTTTTTCGTTTGACGCTTATTTCGTGAGATATTTGGCCTGGTCACGATCAATGGACCACCCTGTATATCTTTAAATATGCACCTAAAATTCTTTAATTATGCATTTCTCTTAGACTAATTCTTTAAAATACGCATCTTACTTTGGAAAATAAATGAATAACCATCAAATATTTTCAATAATGGCTATAATTCAATGAAAATGCCATGTGGCTAGGGCTTCCCGTCGGTTAGACCATTCGCCTGGTGCAAGTCTTTCGAGTTCACGCCACTTCGGCGACTTGCATGTCGATGGGGATGAAATGATGGTGATTAGGACAACACAGCACCCAGTCCCTGAGCGGAGAAAATCTCCGAGCCAACCGGGAATCGAACCAGGGCCCTTAGGATTGACATTCTGTCACGCTGACCACTCAGCTACCGGGGGCAGACTATAATTCAATGAATCAAATTAAGTATAACATAGATAATTACATGACAAGTTTGGTAAATTCTATAAATTAGAGTTTCTTTGAATTATTAACATTTTTTCCATATTATTTACATGAAATTTTTTTCTGTGGTCAGATAACGATCTTGGAAATGATCGTTCAAGAGCACATGACACTACAAGTAAAAATTTAAGAGCAGTGACATCAGATGACTTGAAGTCATCTAGATTAATTTTCCAAAAATAAACATTCAAACATAATTTAAATTGATTTTCCAAATTTTTAAAATTAAGTGACAGTTATACGACTATGTATATACCAAATTATATCCATTGATTTACACATACCTACTTTCATAAAAATTACCGAAAAACCTTAGCGTTTCATTCAATGGGTCCACATAGTTCTTTCTGAGCGTTGACTCGTGAGAAATGTCTTTTACTGTGTATTTTTTCGAGAAGGTCCTTAATCCTCCATTCTAGCTCATTCAAGGGGATGTTTGCTCGGAAATATCTTCATGAACTCATTTTTGTCGTCCATATGCTTCGAAAATGAGGAGATCAATGGTTGCTGTGAAGTTTTAAGCTGTGTCTTGGTTACTTTGTTGTGGTCCTGAGATGTCTTTTAATACTGATCCAGTTGACATTTTTTCTCAACCCTGAGCGTTGGAGAAGTGAATAAATATCAATACGTACGTACAATTGTACAAAAATGTAAGAGAACAGTATGTACCCGCGAGAAGGTCACTTAAAAAAGTGAATAAAGACTACAAATAAATTTCTAAAAATTGGAACTTCTATCCCTTCACAACATTTAATTTTTTTTTAATTTGGAAGAACGCCAAAGCTGATTCCTAAAAGGTTTTTTTGTTCCATCCAATTCGTACATAGAAAATATGAACGCAAATTTGGAAATGAACTTAGTAATCGTTTCAATTTCTTGGAAAAATTATCGAAAAAGACATAAATAAAATTATACTTACCTCTTTTTCACATAGTTGGCCGAATATTATTTTTCCGTCCGTTGTGAAAGCACAATCGCTCCCGATCCATTTCCGTAAATTGTTGGTTTTTGGCCTGGGCATATTCGTAATTTGAAGAAGGTAGCACAGAGTCGATGTGAACAGCACGGAAACACACTCAAGAATGATTCATTTTCCGAAATGCCAACAATAACTAGAAGGGCATTGTTGGCGCACTGCAGAGATCAGGTGAGTGACCTGAACACGCATTAACTGCGGGCAACAAATACCGAAGCACGTTTCTAATCCGACAATCCATCTTGGAACAATGAACCATGACAGGTCTTTAGCACCCTCATCCAAGAGAGTACTTAAGTGGAAAAACAAGACTATGTCCCTCCATAAGATACCCACGTTTACCTGAAAGGGTTTTATTCTGATGGCTCGTCCCGTATTATTTCATTTTGGAAATTTATTGGCCTTGGATTGTCAGGGAACAAAATGAACCTCAGTATGGCCTCTAAATGTCAAAAATATTCATCTTTACAGCCATTTCCTCTAAATATGAGAATAAGTGCTCAAAAGCTAAAAACATGCAAATATATGCATTTTAAATTTGCGTTTAAAGTAGCCTTGTACCTTCAAAATATAATTCGTAGAGATATAACACCAGGTACCGTAAAAAAATGATATGCAAAATACACAAAATCCGAACACTATGCATGAAGTTTCACTTTTTCGACTATGAGAGAGGTGATGGATTCAGATACACACTCAGCCCAAAGAAATGTAAGGAATTAGCACCCACAGTCATGGTAGATTCCTCAAAGCAAAACGAGTGTCAGATCTGTCATGAAGCACATACATAGAGAAATTGAATCATTATAATGTTTCCCTAAAGCAACTGCTGCATACGCATTTTTACTGCACAAATATGTGTTCAGTTATTCGACACTCATTGGAATTGTGCAATGAGTTGTATAAATTAACATGTATGACACCTCAGAGTGTGAAGATCATCATAATCATTCAAGACTTCTGTGTTGCATGTGGTTGGTTTCTTGGTTTCTATTGAAGGACATCACATTAATGTATTCACAAATGTTCGACCTATAGAAGCCAGTTTCTCGACAAATGCGACATCACAAAAACCATTCTGATATGTGGTGTGCATCAATAGTCGGTGAACGGTATTACTTTCGACACAATTTCCATTCAATACGTTGGGATGGCCGTAGAAAGGCTTATGAAGGTATATTGATGTTCTTTCGGATTTTTGATCACATAGCCACGACTGTATACATCAAAGGCCTTGGAAAGACTTTATGGATGTGGAGGACATACAAGAATGCTCCAATTTGCGACCTGGAATTGTACGATTTCCCATGTATCTGATGACTCACGTGAAACTACTTTTAAGTTTGATGACAAATAAACGTTTTATTTAAAAAATGTGTATTTTTCTTCTTTAGTTCATCCTCTCCTCCTCCTCCATGACCAGGTTTCAACGTATTGCAGTTAATGGTTTATTCACATGAAGTATGTAATTTCGTCCACATAGATTGTCTATGATGCTGATCTAATATAGCTAGTATAAATCTCAGCCATCACTACGTCTTTCGAGCAGAATCAGTCAAATGCCTCATTTTCCATGTCCCAACAAGTGCGGTACAATACGCAGATCCCCAGGAAATTATTCAAATAGCCGAGTTACGCTCATCATTCACGAATTAAATGTTATCTTGCTTTCCAGTGTATACATATGACAATTGTAACATTTTTTTGTTCTTTCACTTCTAGCTTGCTGGGTGGTAGTAGACAGCAGCTTACTGTGATTCAATTAAATTACAGAACTGTCAAAATTGCACAGAAAATTGTTTTTATTTGAACGGCGACCGGTTTCGGATGTTTGGTCGTTATGAAGCCATCCACACAAGAGCCGTCATAACACCGTAACGTGTGTACACTTGCCACATTGCTTGCGTGAGTGTCTAACTACATGATACTGTTTGCGTGCAACAGTCAGTGCAGTGTGCAGCAAAAAAATAAATAAAAAAAAGGAAAGTGCATGAGCGCTAGGTGTGTTCCTGCCTTTGGCCAGCTCCAACACTGTACTTATACATATGAGTTGGGTCTCACACCAGAAGCCTGAAACTCTGCTTATTATACAGGACGAAATTCGACCTGAACTGCAGCAGCTGTGATTTTTATGATTAGCATATATAGTAGTGCCATTGTATTGTCACCTGTTGTTGACCAACTCTGCTAGTTGCTATAGAGCATGAGAATTCAGGTTGCACACCAAAGTATAAAACATGTGCATATTCAATACAGTGCACTTTTTCAGCAGGAATCAGCACTCTCAAACATTTAATGTTAGCTCATGTGTCTGACTCTGACAGCACAGTAAAGTATAAACCTTTGATGCAGTGGTCAGAATAACAATAACATGCACATGCACCGAAAAAAGTATTATACAGCGATGGGTGGGTAAACGCTCCAGTGAGTTCCCTACCATTAAAGCTCTGGTCGTAAACATCGTTATAGATCTTTGCTCTCTAGCAACATCATCACGCTTTTTCCTCACTGGGGTGGTGGATAAGTTTATAAACTCAGTAGTCTGAATAACAATACGTACATGAACTTTACAGTCAGTTGGTTCAGTTTATCACCTGCTACAGAGAGATGCATGCTATAGGCATTGAAGTGGATGTGTACCACACACAAACACACACACACACACACACACACACACACACACACACACACACACACACACACAAACACATTTATGTAAATATATAATGGGTCCAAACAGTGCATTCGATAAGAATGCTGTTAAAATTTATTGCCTCCTGTAAATGCAGAAGTGTGCTATACACTTGTGTAAATATGACTCGATACTGTGCATTTTTTAAGAACTGTGGTAAAATTTATTACATCCTCTAAGGCTGCTCCATGCAACTCTGTCAATGGACTCTATATCCCACAAGTACTTTGTAAAAACAGTTGTATCAGTATCAAGATTGTACTTGCACCAGTGGTGTTGTCATTTGCTCTGATTCGATTGGACTCCAACAGAAACTAGTTGCCCCGCCACTGGACTATTAATAAGATGCGTTGAGGGACCGCATTCCATTTCAGCCTTGTTCATACAGCCAACGGAAGCAGATATGAGTGTCAGTGTTCTGGATCTTTGCTAGAGAGGGGAGCAAATGCCCCTGATTTGATGACATGTGTACTGTGAATTATGTTCAAATGGCTCTGAGTACTATGGGACTTAACATCTGAGGTCATCAGTCCCCTAGAACTTAGAACTACTTAAACCTAACTAACCTAAAGGCATCACACACATTCATGCCCGAGGCAGGATTCGAACCTGCGACCGTAGCGGTCGCGCGGTTCCAGACTGAAACGCCTAGAACCGCTCGGCCACACCGGCCTTAGACTGTGAAATTTTTCCCTCTGTGATTGTTTGTTGTAAAGCCATGGCATCCTGAGTTCTTTTTGTTGCAGATGGCAGCATACTGTCACCATTACTGGGGATTGATACGCTAGATTTCTTAATCTCTGATACCAAGGAGGAGGAGCCAGCTGGTTCGGAGTTGCAGAACTGGCACCATTAAGGGGGGAATATTGTGATGGTAAGTACATATTCTGACATCTCTCTCTCTGTGCCTGTGTGTGTGTGTGTGTGTGTGTGTGTGTGTGTGTGTGTGCATTTTAAGCAAGAAACGTAAACGTAACATGTTTCTATAGAGTTACCTTGGGCTGGTCAGGGATGCTTAGCCCTCGTGCAAACCATGTTCAGCTATCAGAAAACGGGAAAAAGGCTAACCTATGCATTCTGGCCCTGATGGTCCAATCACGACCAACCGATCACTAAGTGATACTTTGCCAATGGTATCATTGGATGTGGTATGGTGGAGTGTGGGGTGAGCACAAGACTCTCCTGGCTGCTGTTGGCTTGCTTGACCTTGGTTCCGCTAATTCTCAATGAAGCTGGTCCTCAAGTGGCATCACAGGACTGTGCACCTCGTTCAAGTTCTCCCACCAATGAATAATCCCTTATGGTACAGGGAATAGAATATGGGTCCTCTGCACAACGGCGAGACATGCTGACACTTAACAGCAGACAGGGACTGAGCTCCCAGAGTGGACTCAAATTATAGACGAGTGTATACTTAAGTATACAGCGTGATTCAAAAAGAATTCCACAACTTTAAAAATTTGTATTTAATGAAAGAAACATAATATAACCTTCTGTTGTACATAATTACAAAGAGTATTTAAAAAGGTTTTTTTTCACTCAAAAACAAGTTCAGAGATGTTCAATATGGCCCCCTCCACACACTCGAGCAATATCAACCCGATACTCCAACTCGTTCCACACTCTCTGTAGCATATCAGGCGTAACAGTTTGGATAGCTGCTGTTATTTCTCGTTTCAAATCATCAGTGGTGGCTGGGAGAGGAGGCCGAAACACCGTATCCTTAACATACCCCCATAAGAAAAAATCGCAGGGGGTAAGATAAGGGCTTCTTGGAGCCCAGTGATGAAGTTCTCTGTCACGGGCTGCCTGGCGGCCGATCCATCGCCTCCGGTAGTTGACGTTCAGGTTTCATAACTAACCTTTTTCGCAGGACTCTCCATACAGTTGATTGTGGAATTTGCAGCTCTCTGCGAGTCGATGTTCCTGGGCTGCGAACAAATGCTTGCTGGATGCGTGCTACGTTTTCATCACTCGTTCTCGGCCGTCCAGAACTTTTCCCTTTGCACAAACACCCATTCTCTGTAAACTGTTTATACCAACGTTTAATACACCAACTATCTGGAGGTTTAACACCACACTTCGTTCGAAATGCACGCTGAGCGACTGTCGTCGATTCACTTCTGCCGTACTCAATAACACAAAAAGCTTTCTGTTGAGCGGTCGCCATCTTAGCATCAACTGACGCTGACGCCTAGTCAACAGCGCCTCAAGCGAACAACTGTACAACTAAATGAAACTTTATAGCTCCCTTAATTCGCCGACAGATAGTGCTTAGCTCTGCCTTTTGTCGTTGCAGAGTTTTAAATTCCTAAAGTTGTGGTATTCTTTTTGAATCACCCTGTATATTGATCCTTCTACAGTTATTATAGTTATTTGCACTTGTGTGCAATGCTGATGAGGTATTCTAGTTTTATAATGCTATTAAAGTGGAGTATTATCCATCACAGGCTATGACACCTTTTTCGAGGATGACTTCACAAGGATGATCTCATATTATAAATGAGTCACAGGTGTGTAGTAACTGATATTTCTTCTACAATAAGAATTTACACTTCCGTGCATACCATTTGAGATGTTGTTGTTTATAGGTCCTCTTGACTGAGCCGTGCACGGCTCGTGTTCATGCTGTTTATTGCTTGGCATCTTGTCATTGCAGTTATGGCATCTCGTTTCTTATTCGATTTACTGGCATCACTAAGTTGCTGGCTTGCCTGCTCGTCAGTGGCAGCAGCAGCGCTTATCGATATGAGTACTGTGGTACTATCTTTGGAGCGACCGCTAGTATTTCCCAGTCGCGTTGTGTGGAGTAGGGAGTAGTGAACGGACATCAGTTCAGTTGGAGCGCAGCAGCGAGCGGATCCGTGCGGCGCAAGGACAAGCCGGGGCCGCTGGCGGCATGCTGCCACTGCCGGATCGAGGAAATAGCTGCGAGAGCGACGCCTTCGTTGTACACCGAACCGTGGACGTTTAAGTTGAGTGAAGAGTTAACTGCTAATGCATCCTCGACTATTCTGAGATCTCGCCTTTGCTAGGCGGGTTGTTGCTCCTAGGGCCACAGAGCCTGGCGGCAACAAGTGAAGTGTTTTGAGGCAGTAAAATATTTCTGCCATCTTTCTCCATTTGTTATTCATCATTGAATTTAGCATTATTCTTTTTAGTGAAATGCAACCAGCGGTATTTTCTGCCATGTGGCCGGTAACGCCACAGTTACCTGCCCTGGAGGTTAGAATACTTTTCCGGCATTGTACCTTTCCTCATCGTGTTGATGCTGTCCGACACTGCGTGTAGTTCGACAGCCTCTTGTATTGTACTGTGCATATTTTTTTTTGAGATCTACCTTGGTTCTAGTGTTTCCTTCGGCCTTGGGCGTTTCCTGCAGACGTAGTGCCGTCTGTCTCTTCGCCCTCGCCTGAAAATATTCCATCTTTGTACCGGTGATCGGACGTTAGACGGATTGGTTAGTCGGTCGGTCGGCGCTTAAGTCGCCACTAGTTTGAGTTGCCATCCTGTTACTTGAGTACAACTCTTGGCAGCCTGTCTCACCTTACCTTAGGTTTGAGTTACCTTCCCAGGCTGACACTTGGAACACTTGCTGAGAACCGCTTGTCCTGATTCCTTAGATTGTGAAGTTTGCTTTAAGGATATTTGTAATTTTCCAATTATTGTTTGTGTGGCCTTCAGCTATGCAATAATTTCACTTCTTTCATAATAAGTCATTCAGCTGTGTTACAATAAGTTTTTTAAGACAAACTTGTTTCAGAAGCAAAGTATTTGTTGAAATATGTGCTAGTTGGAATTGTTCTTCTGACTTCTAATTCAGGCCTTCAGCCGTTTGTTATTTGAAATTGTTTGTGGCCTTCAGCCGAGTAATAATTTCAGTTCTTTTATAATAAGGCCTTCAGCCATGTTACGGTTTCTTTTAAAACGAAGTGTTTATCTTAATACGTGCTACTTGGAATTTTTCTTCTGATTTTTAATCCCGGCCTTCAGCCATTTGTTGTTTGAGGTTATTGTTGATGGCCTCCGGCCCTAAAATCGTGGAATTTTTTTCTGTGATAAGGCCTTCAGCCGTCATACAGTCAACTGTATTTTTAAATTTTTTAAGAGATTATTTTAAAATTTTGATTTCTTTGAATAAAGTTTACGTATTTGTTGTGCAACTGAGAGTAACTGATTACGGCCCCGTCCACAATCGTAACCTTATTCTGCCTATCCTGAGAAACCAATTCTCAACTGAAAGCAGAGCGTGGCTACGATTGTGATATTCCCATTTCAGTTACTCTCGGTACAATTGTAGTTCTGCCAGTGTTACTGGATATTTGTTTTGGTATTTTGTTGTTTTAGATGACTAATTCTGATGTCGGTCAGACAGTACTCTGGGATCGGCCTGTTGAGGAAGGACCACCTCATTTACGAGCTGGCGATAGGGCATCAGCCTATTGAGGGTAGTGTTCCGGACTTAGCGGCCCATTTGCGTGTCCCATTCTTCAGCCGGTTGACGTGGGTGGGACAGAAGCAGCTATTGAGTTTTTGTTTGAGGCCATTAGGGGCCTTGAGGATATCATAGGCTTTTTGGAAGGCACTCAACCTAGTGGCAGTCAGTTAGACGGGGTGCGGGCGCAGTTAAAGCATTTAACTAACTGGGTAACCGATTTAGCGGCGTTAAGGTTGGAGGAGCGTTATAAGAAATCAACCATCGAATTGGGGTCCTTGGTTAATGATTTGCAGTTGAAGCTTACATGTTTAGAACTTGAAGCGAACAGGACTGAGGATCAGGACTCGCTATCTCCAAAGGGGCGTGGGAGTCAGTCTGGGAGTCATACTTTTGTGTCTTCCGAGAAGTTAGACGCAACGTTTGCTAAGTTGCCTAACACTTCGGTGCACCTCCTTCGTGACATCACAGAATTCGACTCGAGCAAAATGAAAGCTTATTATGGTTGTTGGTTCGCCTTTAGCAACACGCTGCTGCCTTTGGCATTTCGCATCAAGTAGTTTTGTCGCTGTTATATCCGTTAGCTAGAGGCGAATTGAGAACCCTCGTATTCCAAGCCATGGCAGAAGGGTTCTCTTTGCACCAATTGCGGCAGTCGGCAATTAATGAAAGATTGACAATGGGGGTTCGCAAACAGCTCGAGTGTCGCTATATCTGGCGGGCTACAAGATAAAGAGGAGTTACATCAATATATGTACAGAGTCAAGACTGCCTGCTTGGCCTTGTTGGTCGATTTGCAAGAAGGGGAGTTGGTTTCTATTGTCCTAAGTGGAATGGGCGCCTTGGTTAAGTCGCACTTTGTTTTTCGTGAACGTCCTTCTACCTGGAAAGAACTTAGTGCCGCCATTGCAGCGATATCTACGTTACCGCTCGCGGACGAGGGATGCCATAAGGCTACGTTTCAGCCTGCGGGGGTTGTCAAGGAAAACTCCGAATTAGCGACATCGGCGGAGGCTGCTAAGAGGGAACTGCGGCGTTGTTTCAGTCAGACAGGTCATTTAGTTCGTTCTTGCCTTCAACTGCCCGCGCCCAGAGCCAATAAACGACGCCGGGTTGGGCAGCGACTTCGGAATCGAGCCTTTAGCGCGACCCAAAGCTTTAGGCCTCGCCCGGGCCCGTCAGAAACGAAACTAGACTGTTGATGACTGGAAACATGTAGCCTGGTCGGACGAGTCTCGTTTCAAATTGTTTCGAGCGGATGGAAGTGTACAGGCCTGGAGACAACCTCATCAATCCATGGACCCTGCAACGGGCTGTTCAGGCTGGTGTATGCTCTGTAATGCTGTGGGGCGTGTGCAGTTGGAGGGATATGGGGCCCCTGACAGGTCTGGATACTACTGTGGGGCGTGTGCGCTTGGAGGGATATGGGGCCCCTGACAGGTCTGGATACGACTCTGACAGTTGACACGTACGTGAGCATCCTGTCTGGTGACCTGCATCCGTACGTGTTCATTGTGCATTCCGGCGGATTTGGGCAATTCCACAGGACAATGAGACACCCCACAAATACAGAATTGCTACAGAGTGGCTACAGGAACACTCTTCTGAGTTTAAACACTTTCGATGGCCACCGAACTGCCCAGACATGAACATTATTGAGCATCCAGAATGCGGAGACGAGACACTGACAGAAGTAAACCTGTGAGGACGGGGCGTGAGTCGTGCTTGGGTAGCTCAGTCGGTAGAGCACTTGCCCGCGAAACGCAAAGGTCCCGAGTTCGAGTCTCGGTCCGGCATACAGTTTTAATCTGCCAGGAAGTTTCATTATTGAGCATACCTGGAATGCCTTGCAACGTGCCGTTCAGAAGAGCTCTCCACCCTCGTACTCTCACGGCTTTGTGGACAGCCCTGCATTATTCATGGTGTCATTTCGCTCCAGCACTACTTCAGATATTGGTCGATTCCTTGCCACGTCATGTTGCGGCATTTATGGGTGCTCGCGGGGCCCTTACACCATATTAGGCAGGTGTACCAATTTCTTTGGCTCTTCAGTGTAGTTCTTTTAAACTCATGTCATTTATTCAGTTTTTCCCATGTTCTGTTATAACTGCTAGCGCTGTGGAGGTCTTAGTTTTCTTCCTAGTGACTAAGACTTTTGTATTTTTGTCTAGTCGAGCACTTGGGAATGGGATCCAGTCAGCCTGCTCAGATGAGCTGAGGTGACACTTGGTCAAAGACGCAGATACGTGCATTGGCACTTGGGCTCTGAGTGGTATCAACTCCAGTTATTTGTAAATGGCTTTGCACAAGAAGATGCTTCATGCTACTAACCCATTTATGACTGGATTCCAGGAATACCTAACTGCAGATTTTCTGAAGAAACCGTCTTGATATTCATGTTTCGTTATTTGGGTATGCTACGGAAATTAGTAAATAAGTTACACTGCAGAAATAGGTCGTTAGAAAGACCAGGTCATGCGTTAGGCAGTAGGTAATTGTTTGTAAGACTTGTTTAGAGATTATGTAGGGTAACACAGATAATGAATTTGAAATTTTCAATTACTTCTAAGATGAGGAGTCTGTCAGAATATTAATAACATCATACCACAACGCCATATAAGTTGATTGACTGTGCTACGTATGTTCTGAACCGTGTTGCATTGTATAATGCGAATACGAGAACACAGCTGAAGTAACGCTATGGAGAAAACGGAAGAACAATTAATAATCAACTAAAATTCAAAGATAACCATTATTTATAATGACAGCACTAAACCCCATCCGCAGCAATTACCGATTGTCGAAAATTAGGTGGGCTGAGAAAGAAATGCAGAGGTTCTGTGCTGAATTGGCGAGGAATGGAACAGTATCGGTGTCTCTGATTTACCTTGCCCACAAAGTTGTCTTTGCGGTAATTCCAATTTAAGTTGTTCATAATTTAGTTCCTAGGTATTTAGTTGAATTGATAGCCTTTAAATTATTGGTGTAACACAAACTTAGCGGATTCCTTTTAATACTCATGTGGATGACTTTACATTTTTCATTGATTAGAGTCAGCTGCCACTTTTCCGACTTTGTAGATACCTTGTCTAAATAATTTTGCAATTGGTCTTGATAATCTTATGTCCTTACGAGACGATAAATGGCAGCGTCATCTGCATACAAAGAGGGATGCTCAGATTAGGAACAGAACAGGTCCTTGACACTGCCTTGGACACTGCCTTGGTTAGACGGAGACTGGAATACATCTAATTAACAATTGAGGACATAGGATGCAAGTGCGGTGGTGCACAAATCAGAGGTAAGGCTGAATGAATCTTGGTGGTGAGTGAATTTTCACTGCTAGCGTTTGGCAAGCAGGGGCAGAGGTGGTGATATAAAGTTCTTGAACGCCAGTCTTTGACCCAATGTCCTGGATTTAATTCCAAACCTCTCCACAGCGTCTCACGAAGGGTGGGCATGTGACACGTCTACGGTGATCGTCCGTCGGATGTGAACGTTAAGCTTGGCGGCCCATTTAGTACTATTTGCGAGGAGTAGGATATGTGCCGGCATCGAATTTCACACTCCCCTTTCTCCCGTAATGATCATACCACATAAACATATAACACTACACTGTTACACGCATCCACATGTTCACCTACACTCCACAAATCCACATATGAGACATATTCACACGGAAAGTGTCCGATGTGCGGTGAGGAAGAACACCCTTTCCTATAGGATGGATTTCCCCGCCATTTCCATACGACATTTTTTTACGTAATGAATGCCTCACTAGCTTGAGGCATTTTTCCAAAGAGAGAGAAATATGTCGTTAAACCCTCTCTTTAAGAAAGTTGATAAAGGAGATGTCAACAACTATCGACGTGTCTCACAGGTGACACCATTTTCAAAAATTTTTGAGAAGGTGATGTTTTCAAGGCTAGTATCTCACCTTAGCAACAATAACATCCTGAGCAGATGACAGTTTCGATTTCAGAAGGTTTGCTCTACAGAGAATGCCATTTACATGTTCACACTAGGTCTCACGAGCATTGTATAATGAAACATTGCCAGATAGTATTTTCTGCGAACTATCTAAGGCATCCGACTGTGTGAATCCCAGTATTCTGCCATATAAACTGAAGTTATATGGGATTGATAGTATAGCCGAACAATGGATAATGTCATATCCAACCAAAACAATGCAGAAAGTTGAACTTATTAATTCAACGAATATAATCTGAGGACGTAACTCTGACCGGAGGGAAATCACGTATGGGGCTCCACAAGGCTATGTTAGGACCACTACTGTTCCGTCTGGTATACAATAACGAGAATTTGTTCTTTTTGCAGATGACATTAACATTATAAACAACCAAAACATACAAACAGAAACAGAAGAAATGGTAAACAAAATTCTTAAAAGTATCATTGACGGTTTTTTTGCGAGTAGTCTCACCCTCAATTTTAAAAAGACACAACATATTCACCGAGGAAATAATAAATAGCATGAAAACTAAAAATTCTTAGGTGTCCATATTGATTGAAATTTAAATTGAAAAAAAAAAACATATTTTGGAACTCCTAAAACAACTTAGTTCAGGCACATTTGTACATAGAACCATTGCAAATCTTGGGGAGAGACAAATCAACAAGTTGACATATTTTCATTCAGTAATGTCATAAGGAATAATGTTCTGAGGTAACTCATCTCCACCAAAGAAAGTCTATATTACTCAAAAACGTGCTTTAAGAATAATATGTGGTGCTCACTCAAGATGATTTGAAGACATCTGTGTAAGGAGTAGGGCATTCTGTCTACCATTACCTTAATTTTTGTTGTAAATAATCCACTACAATCCTGAAGGAACAATAATGTACATAATTAAAACACCAGAAAGAAAAATGACATTATTACTCCACATTAAGGTTGTCTTTAGCACAAAAAGGGGTGCTCAATGGGGCAACAAAGGGTTTTTGTCACTTACTCAGTGATATGAAATTGATATAACATGTCCGGCAGACAACAAAGTAAAAACTGAAAACAAACTGAGAAAGTGTCTCCTTGACAACTCCTATTCTGTAGAAGAATTTCTATTACAGCAATGTGTAAAAGGTGGTGAGTAGAAACAACCATCTCTCATTTGTATACTTAAAAAATAAAATAAACCTGTATTCAGCATGTAGCCGTATTTAAAAATTAATTTACGATGCGAACGTTATATGACACGTTCCAAATCTTTACGATCTATCGCGCGAAATGATCCACTAAGTTACGAAGAAACAGTTAATTAATGAACTTCGTCAAAATGTAACTGTGAGCAGGCCTGAATATGAACTGTCAGAGCACAAAATGTATCGCTGTTAAAAAGTTAAACTAAATTCTTGCGATTTGCGGCTGTTAATCAACTTAAAATAGATTTACAATTATTGCCCTCAATGGTACACGCCATAGCAATGACGCAGGCAACAGTCCACAACTTAGGAATAGTGCAGAAAATCGTAAAGTAACCTGTATCTTGTTTTCTAGGTTGTGCCGATTGCCGCTCCTCCGTCGCCCCTTTCCTTCCTCCCTCTCTCTCTCCCTCCCTCCCTCCTTCTCTCCTTCCCTCCCTACTCCTCTCCCTCCTTCCCTCCCTGTGTGTCTCAACCGCTATGTCCAACGCCAGCCTGGCTCTCCGAGGGAACGAGAAATTATGTGCCACATGGCGCCTTTGCTTCTCTCCCAAGAGCTGTAAATTACCAGATATCAGGGACCTTGGGGTTGCGCGTATACCCACTGCGGTTGTAGCTTATGACTGGGAGCTGTCTGGGAAACATGGAGGTCGCAAAACCCAAAAGCTGGCAGCTGTCGACGCTTTGCCAGAGCCGAGGTGAGTGTTCCGCGCAGAAGCACTGCATTGAGTGAAAGAGAAACAATTCTCAAGTTGCTATTAATATTAAAGAGAATCTGAAGTGTGAAGAAAGCACAATGTCGATTAATGAATTTGAGAGCGTTACTTGCATGTCTGGATGAACAAACATTAATGAAGATTGAGAGCCATCCTAAATGAATTCGAGATGAATTCACTGAATTCGAATATCTTGGTGCCACTTGTTTATGAACATATGGAAAGCTATGCCTAACTGTTCGGTCTGTCGTCTAATCCGCAATCTGTAGCCTTTTCTAGTCAACCTGGGCCCTAGAAATTTTCTGACGATTGTTCTCTCTAACTTCTTGAGATTTTATATTGCACCTTCCCGATACATGACCAACTTGATGACAGTGCTGTAATATCACACTTACACGTTACGTCATAGGCAAGATTTATTGTTTATTGTTTCCAGTCTTCCAGAATGCTCTAGTCATCTTTTGATTTCTCTTGTGGTGAACTTACTTCTCGATCTCATTTGTCTGTATCATCTCCCGAAGATACTTGAATTTATGAAGTCTCCTGATCTGATCATATATAATATTGATCTATCATATATCATTATTGGTTGTAATATTGTAGTATTATTGGTGTTAGTTTTAGTAATACTACTATAACTACTTCTGGTAGTAGTAGTACAAACTGTTTACAAAAAGATATCTAATAGACAAGGCAAAAGTTCAGGTATCTATAAAGACACACTGACGAGTCAAAACATTATGACCATTGTCCGCCTGCTTAGGTCGGTGGTAACGTGATTGCCTCCCATGCACTGGGCCTGGGTTCGCTTCCCAGCCTGGTTGTGTTGTCCTCCTCATCATTTCATCCTCATCATCGGCCACAAGTCACCCAATGTGGTGCCGTCTGCAGTAAGACTTGCGCTTGGCGGCCGAAACCAAATGGGACCTCCCGGCCAACAATGCCATACGATTATTTAATTTCATTTTTCATTATGACCATTGCCCATCGTGATGTTGAATGCCTCTGGGTTGTGTTGCGGGCACTTGACGCATTAGGGAAAGAATGTAAGCGGAAGAGAGACAGATGAGCAACTAAGATACGAGCTGAAAATGCGGAAATCCACTGATATGAGCGATTTTGACAAAGGACACATTGTTGTGGCGCTGCGCCTGGAAACGAATCTCTGAAACGGCGAACATATGGAAAGTGGTTGAAAAATTGTGAAATAATGAGTAGGGCGTCCGATATTGGACGACCATGTGTCATTGCAAAACGTAGGGGCCGGAGAATCCCCCACGATAGGGAGCGATCTGCAGCAGGTCTGGCGACAGAGTACAGTGGTGGTGCAGGCACAAATGTTTCATCATACGAACCCTAAGTGATCCTGTGTTGATATCGTCAGCTATGATTGCAGTGGGCACAGTTTTCATACCGTGGATCAGTAGAGAACTGTCGCCTGTCAAATTAGTTGCATTTCTTGTCACATCAGGTCGACGGTTGGGTTCTCACACGCCATCATCCTGGTGAGTGGCTGCATGACACATGCACAGCACCATACATACAGGCCGGTGAGGCCAGAATTATGCTGCGGGGTACATTGAGTTCTGCTTCCGTGGGCTGTAAGGTGGTAATCGAAAGCCTCATGACAGCAGTGGACTAAGCGAGCGTTATAGCAGACCACCTGCATCACTTCATGCTTGAAGTACACTACTGGCCATTAAAATTGCTACACCAAGGAGAAATGCAGATGAGAAACGGGTATTCATTGGACAAATATATTATACTAGAGCTGACATGTGATTTCATTTTCACGCAATTTGGTAGCACAGATCCTGAGAAATCAGTACCCAGAACAACCACCTCTGGCCGTAATAACGCCTTGATACGCCAGGGCATTGAGTCAAACAGAGTTTGAATGGCGTGTACAGGTACAGCTGCCCATGCAGCTTCAAAACGATACCACAGTTAATCAAGAGTAGTGACTGGCGTATTGTGACGAGCCAGTTGCTCGGCCACCATTGACCAGACGCTTTCAGTTGGTGAGAGATCTGAAGAATGTGCTGGCCAGGGCAGCAGTCAAACATTTTCTGTATCCAGAAAGACCCGTACAGGACCTGCAACATGCGGTCGTGCATTATGCTGCTGAGGTGCAGGGTTTTGCAGGGATCGAATGAAGGGTAGAGCCACGGGTCGTAACACACGTGAAATGTAACGTCCACTGTTCAAATTGCCGTCATTGCGAACAAGAGGTGACCGAGACGTGTAACCAATGGCACCCCATACCTTGACGCCGGGTGATACGCCAATATGGGAATGACGATTCACACGCTTCCAATGTACATTAACCGTGATGTCGCCAAACACGGATGCGACCATCATGATGCTGTAAGCAGAACCTGGATTCATCCGAAAAAATGACGTTTTGCCATTCGTGCACCCAGGTTCGTCGTTGAGTACACCATCGCAGGCGCTCCTGTCTGTGATGCAGCGTCAAAGGTAACCGCGGCCATGGTCTCCGAGCTGATAGTCTATGCTGCTGCAAACGTCATCGAATTGTTAGTGCAGATGATTGTTGTCTTGCAAACGTCCCCATCTGTTGACTCAGGGATCGAAACGTGGCTGCACGATCCGTTACAGCATTGCGGATAAGATGCCTGTCATCGCGACTGCTAGTGATACGAGGCCATTGGGATCCAGCACGGTGTTCCGTATTACCCTTCTGAACCCACCGATTCCATATTCTGCTAACAGCCATTGGATCTCGACCAACGCGAGCAGCAATGTCGCGGTACGATAAACCGCAATCGCGATAGGCTACAATCCGACCTTTATCAAAGTCGGAAACGTGATGGTACACATGCCTCCTGCGTACACGAGGCATCACAACAACGTTTCACCAGGCAACGCCGGTCAACTGCTGTTTGTGTATGAGAAATCGGTTGGAAACTTTCCTCATGTCAGCATGTTGTATGTGTCACCACCGCACTGGCGCCAACCTTGTGCGAATGCTCTGAAAAGCTAATCATTTGCATATCACAGCATCTTCTTCCTGTCGGTTAAATTTCGCGTCTGTGGCACGTCATCTTCGTGGTGTAGCAATTTTCCCCTACGGCGATGATATCTTCCAGGAGGATAACTGTCCGTGTTGCAAGGTTGGAGTAGTGGTACAGTGGTCTGAGGGGCATTATGGTGAACTCGCATTGATGTCTCGGCCAGAAAATGAGCCTGACCTGTACCCGTCGGAACAGATATCGGGAGCCAGCTGCGTGCTCGTAAACCACCACCCCGTAGTTTGCGGGAATCGCTTGACCTGTGGGTAAACATCTGGTGTCGTATACTTCTGGAATGCTGTCAAGGATTTGTAGAATCCATACCAAGCAGAATAGATGATGTGTTGTGTTTGCACAGTGGACCAACGCATTAATAAACATGTTTAGGTTCACCGGTGGAATTAAAATATGTGTTACAGAAATCTTGCCGGAATGGAAAAAGCATGGGACGTGGCGCTCTATTAGAGGTATCGCTTGCCAGTTTCTTCGCGATCTTCGGCAGAGTTAGACTGGGAAATAATGAGCGGAAGCTCGTAAGAGGGAAGGAGAGTTACAAAAAGCGGCGAAGCGAGTGAGGCCGATGGCTGATAGAGGGAGCTCCGCCCTGTGAAGGGCGGGAGGTAGCGTGGGCAGAGCCTGGGAGAAGCGCTGTGATGCTGTCAGTCAGTTGCGGCCTTTATTTGGGAGTGTGTTGTGTTTGCACGCCGATATCACCGCTAGGTAGGAGGGTGGACCGGCAGCCTTCACGTTCTACCTTTCCATCCAAGACTTCCCCTGATCTTTTTTTTTTTTGGTCATCAATCTACTGACTGGTTTGATGCGGCCCGCCACGAATTCCTTTCCTGTGCTAACCTCTTCATCTCAGAGTAGCACTTGCAACCTACGTCCTCAATTATTTGCTTGACTTATTCCAATCTCTGTCTTCCTTTACAGTTTTTGCCCTCTACAGCTCCCTCTAGTACCATGGAAGTCATTCCCTCATGTCTTAGCAGATGTCCTATCATCCTGTCCCTTCCCCTTATCAGTGTTTTCCACATATTCCTTTCCTCTCCGATTCTGCGTAGAGCCTCCTCATTCCTTACCTTATCAGTCCGCCTAATTTTCAACATTCGTCTATGGCACCACATCTCAAGTGCTTCGATTCTCTTCTGTTCCGGTTTTCCCACAGTCCATGTTTCACTACCATACAATGCTGTTTTCCAGACGTACATCCTCAGAAGTTTCTTCCTCAAATTAAGGCCGGTATTTGATATTAGTAGACTTCTCTTGGCCAGAAATGCCTTTTTTGCCATAGCGAATCTGCTTTTGATGTCCTCCTTGCTCCGTCCGTCATTGGTTATTTTACTGCCTAGGTAGCAGAATTCCTTAACTTCATTGATTCGTGACCATCAATCCTGATGTTAAGTTTCTCGCTGTTCTCATTTCTACTACTTCTCATTACCTTCGTCTTTCTCCGATTTACTGTCAAACCATACTGTGTACTCATTAGACTGTTCATTCCGTTCAGCAGATCATTTAATTCTTCTTCACTTTCACTCAGGATACCAATGTCATCAGCGAATCGTATCATTGATATCCTTTCACCTTGTATTTTAATTCCACTCCTGAACCTTTCTTTTATAACCATCATTGCGTCCTCGATGTACAGATTGAAGAGTTGGGGCGAAAGGCTACAGCCTTGTCTTACACCCTTCTTAATACGGGCACTTCGTTCTTGATCGTCCACTCTTATTATTCCCTCTTGGTCGTACATATTGTATATGACCCGTCTCTCCCTATAGCTTACCCTTACTTTTTTCAGAAACTCGAACAGCTTGCACCATTTTATATTGTTGAACGCTTTTTCCAGGTCGACAAATCCTATGAAAGAGTCCTGACTTTTCTTTAGCCTTGCTTCCATTATTAGCCGTAACGTCAGAATTACCTCTCTCGTCCCTCTACTTTTCCTAAAGCCAAACTGATCGTCACCTAGCGCATTCTCAATTTTCTTTTCCATTCTTCTGTATATTATTCTTGAAGCAGCTTCGATGCATGAGCTGTTAAGCTTATTGTGCGATAATTCTCGCACTTGTCAGCTCTTGCCGTCTTCGGAATTGTGTGGATGATGCTTTTCCGAAAGTCAGATGGTATATCGCCAGATTCATATATTCTACACACCAACGTGAGTAGTCGTTTTGTTGCCACTTCCCCCAATGATTTTAGAAATTCTGATGGAATGTAATCTATCCCTTCAGCCTTATTTGACCGTAAGTCCTCCAAAGCTCTTTTAAATTCCGATTCTAATACTGGATCCCCTATCTCTTCTAAATCGACTCCTGTTTCTTCTTCTTCTATCACATCAGACAAATCTTCTCCCTCATAGAGGCTTTCAATGTATTCTTTCCACCTACCTGCTCTCTCCTCTGCATTTAACAGTGGAATTCCCGTTGCACTCTTAATGTTACCACCGTTGCTTATAATGTCACCAAAGGTTGTTTTGACTTTTCTGTATGCTGAGTCTGTCCTTCCGACAATCGTTTCTTTTTCGATGTCTTCACATTTTTCCTGCAGCCATTTCGTCTTAGCTTCCCTGCACTTCCTATTTATTTCATTCCTCAGCGACTTGTATTTCTGTATTCCTGATTTTCCCGGAACATGTTTGTACTTCCTCCTTTCATCACTCAACTGAAGTATTTCTTCTGTTACCCATGGTTTCTTCGCAGCTACCTTCTTTGTACCTATGTTTTCCTTCCCAACTTCTGTGATGGCCCTTTTTAGAGATGTCCATTCCTCTTCAACTGTACTGTCTACTGCGCTATTCCTTATTGCTGTATCTATAGCGTTAGAGAACTTAAAACGTATCTCGTCATTCCTTGGTACTTCCGTATCCCACTTCTTTGCGTATTGATTCTTCCTGATTAATGTCTTGAACTTCAGCCTACTGTATTGTGATCTGAGTCTATATCTGCTCCTGGGTACGCCTTACAATCCAGTATCTGATTTCGAAATCTCTGTCTGACCATGATGTAATCTAATTGAAATCTTTCCGTATCTCCCGGCCTTTTCCAAGTATACCTCCTCCTCTTGTGATTCTTGAACAGGGCATCCGCTATTACTAGCTGAAACTTGTTACAGAACTCAATTAGTCTTTCTCCTCTTTCATTCCTTGTCCCAAGCCCATATTCTCCTGTAACCTTTTCTTCTACTCCTTCCCCTACAACTGCATTCCAGTCGCCCATGACTATTAGATTTTCGTCCCCCTTTACATACTGCATTACCCTTTCAATATCTTCATACACTTTCTCTATCTGTTCATCTTCAGCTTGTGACGTCGGCATGTATACCTGAACTATCGTTGTCGGTGTTGGTCTGCTGTCGATTCTGATTAGAACAACCCGGTCACTGAACTGTTCACAGTAACACACTCTCTGCCCTACCCTCCTATTCATAACGAATCCTACACCTTTTATACCATTTTCTGCTGCTGTTTATATTACCCGATACTCATCTGACCAGAAATCCTTGTCTTCCTTCCACTGACCCCTACTATATCTAGACTGAGCCTTTGCATTTCCCTTTTCAGATTTTCTAGTTTCCCTACCACGTTCAAGCTTCTGACATTCCATGCTGCGACTCGTAGAACGTTATCCTTTCGTTGATTATTCAATCTCTTTCTCATGGTAACCTCCCCCTTGGCAGTCCCCTCCCAGAGATCCGAATGGGGGACTATTCCGGAATCTTTTACCAAGGAGAGATCATCATGACACTTCTTCAATTACAGGCCACATGTCCTGAGGATACACGTTACGTGTCATTAATGCAGTGGTTCCCATTGCCTTCTGCATCCTCATGTCGTTGATCATTGCTGATTCTTCCGCCTTTATGGGCAATTTTCCACCCCTAGGACAAGAGAGTGCCCTGAACCTCTATCCGCTCCTCCGCCCTCTTTGACAAGGCCGTTGGCAGAATGAGGCTGACTTCTTATGCCGGAAGTCTTCAGCCGCCAATGCTGATTATTTATCAAAAGTTAGGCAGTGGCGGGTATCGAACCTGGGACCGAAGACGTTTTTGGTTATGAATCAAAGACGCTACCCCTAGACCACGGGTACTTGGCCATTAGTGATCAGGGGAAGTCTTGGATGGAAAGGTAGAATGTGAAGGCTGCTGTTCCACCGTCCTACGTAGCAGGGTGTTGCCAGTCTCGGGGATGACACAGGCCAACAGGTTGTACTCAATTTCAACAGGCACATTCAGAAGCAGGAATTGGCCATTAGTGATCAGGGGAAGTCTTGGATGGAGAGGTACAACGTGAAGGCTGCCGGTCCTCCCTCCTACCTAGCGGAGAGTTGCCGATCTCGGGGATGACACAGGCCAACAGATCGTACTCAACTTCAACAGGCACATTCAGAAGTCGGAATTGGCCATTAGTGATCAGGGGAAGTCTTGGATGGAAAGGTAGAACGTGAGGGCTGCCGGCCCACCCTCCTACCTAGCGGAGCGTTGCCGGTCTCGGGGAAGACACAGGCCTAGGTAGGAGGGAGGACTGGCAGCCTTCACGTTCTACCTTGCCATCCAAGACTTCCCCTGATCACTAATGGCCAATTCCGGCTTCTGAATCTGACTGTTGTAGTTGAGTACGATCTGTTGGCCTGTGTCACCTCCGAGACCGGCAACGCTCCGCTAGGTAGGAAGGCGGACCGGCAGCCTTCACGTTCTACCTTTCCATCCAAGACCTCCCCTGATCACTAATGGCCAATTCCGACTTCTGAATGTGCCTGTTGAGTACGATCTGTTGGCCTGTGTCATCCCCGAGTTAATCGGTAAGGTTATCCGCCAGTCTGGTGGTGACTATCTCAGCTGCCAAAAGACCCGTGTTCAAACAGGCCAAGCGATCTCATGTCAGTCTGCTAAGAGTTCAAGAACGAAGCTGTAACATTACATCTAATAATTTTATTGAATGTAGTGTATCATTTCTTAAACATATTTAATTTTGTTTGTAGGTCTGTTAATTTAAAATTCTGGCAGTCTTCATGTGGACCAAGTTTACGCTCACAAGGGAACCTCCCCATCGCATCCCCCTCACATTTAGTTAGAAGTTGGCCAGTGGATAGGCCTTGAAAAACTGAACACAGATAAATTGAGAAAACAAAAAGAAGTTGTGTGGAACTATGAAAAAAATAAGCAATATATACAAACTGAGTAGTCCAAGTGTAAGATAAGGATAGTATGAGGTCAGTTGCGCCGTGATCCCGTGGTTAGCGTGAGCATCTGTGGGACGAGAGGTCCTTGGTTTAAGTCTTCCCTCGAGTGAGAAGTTTAATATTTTATTTTCAGACAATTATCAAAGTTCAGGCACTCACACATAATCAACTTCTCTCTCCAAAATTCCAGGACATGTTGAGATATGCTTGGACATATGCAGAATTTGACAGTCTACACACCGAAAAATTTGAAAACGTTAAAAACATATGTTTTGACAAAGCAGAGGAAAAACTGTGCGACTATGAAACTGTTGCATTCATTTGTTGCAGTTTATGTGACAAACTCTTATGTTTTCATCACTTTTTTGGGAGTGAGTATCACATCCACAAGAAAACCTAAATCGGGCAAGGTAGAAGAATCTTTTTACCCATTCGCCAAGTGTACAAGTTAGGTGGGTCGACAACATATTCCTGTCATGTGATGCACATGCCGTCACCAGTGTCGTATAGAATATATCAGACGTGTTTTCCTGTGGAGGAATCGGTTGACCCATGACCTTGCGATCAAATGTTTTCGGTTTCCATTGGAGAGGCACGTCCATTCGTCTACTAATCGCGCGGTTTTGCGCTGCGGTCGCAAAACACAGACACTAAACTTATTACAGTGAACACAGACGTCAATGAACGAACGGACAGATCATAACTTTGCGAAAATAAAGAAAGTAAACTTTTCACTCTAGGGAAGACTTGAACAAAGGACCTATCGTTCCGCAACTGCTGACGCTAACCACGGGACCACGGCGCACCTGACCTCGTACTATCCTTGATGTTGCTTATCTTGCGCATGGACTACTCAGTTTGTATATTTTGCTTATTGTTTTCATAGTTCCACACAACTTCTTGCTGTTTTCTCGATTGATCTGTGTTCAGTTTCTCAAGACCTATCCACTGTGCCAACCTATAACTAAATCTGAGGGGGCTGCGATGGGGAGGTTCCCTTGTCAGTAATTAATAACTCGAATGAGCGCTGTTGCATATTTTTCATAAATACGAAATTATTATTTAAATTGTTCTGGACAAATTTTTATGATGGCCAAGGTTGCGATTAGTAATTAATAATTCGAATGAGCACTGTGGAGCATTTTTCTTAAACACAAAATATTTATTTAAATTTTTCTAAATTAGTTTTCATGTTGGAGAACTTATGCTTGGGAATCAACAGCTCTAGCGAGCATGGAGGCGCATTTCTCTTAAATACAGTGTTATGTAAAGGTGTTTGGACAATTTCACATGGCTAAGCTTAAGATGAATAATTAGTAATTCTATAAATTATATAGCTGACTTTTCTTTTAAAAATATTTTGCCTTATTTAAATCGTTGTTGATACTAAAATTTTGGGCAATTCCCATGTTGGTTAAATCTATGCTGGATAACCAGTAATTTAATTGAATATTGTGGCCGATTTCTTAAATAATACGATATGAACCTGTACGATTCTTGTCGTTTCTGCTAATAATTTATATAAATAAATTGTTTATTATAATCAGAGCTGTGAATGATGTTGGTATCGCTGGGGTAGCTCCTCCGTTCCACGGCCTTCTGCGCTGACCCTTGTGACTTCTCACTATAAGGTCGCTTCAGGACATGGGAAAGAAAATACAGATTTACAATAAAAGATGTGTTGTGTACTTAGTTCCGCGTAGTCAGCACGTACACAACTTTCCCACTAGAGCGCGCCCCGCTAAGCACAACAGCGCAAGCGCAGCACTCGTCCGTCTCCGCACTACGAGATGGCGCTGTCTTAGAGACGGACCAAATTCTGCTTCCGCCGATCCGCGTATTAATATGTAACGCAGCCAATGAGATTGCTGCTAACGTAGAACCTTTTCTCCTCGCAGATCACACTCGCACAGTGATACCTGAAGACGCGAGGTATTATAACAAGTGTACAGACCTCCAATTAGTCAGTCTGCATTAGTCTGCATTAGTCTGTACCAGTCTGTACGAGTTCTACATTTGTCTGTACCAGTCTATAGTCAAGTTTCAGTCTGCGCCCAATAAGATAACCATATTCCTGTACATAGCCATGAAGAGAAATGTATAGACACTTTGTGAAGTATCAGAGATTTATGAGAATAAGATTAACGTACCAAGACCAAAGGAACTTCAGGTTGTCGATTGTAAATAGCATCCAGAATCAGGTTAAGTAAGGTTTATGATTGTTATTATTTTAATAAATGTGTGTGAAAATTAATCAAGTTGTGTTTAAAGTTGGTCACCGTCAATCTGCTACTCTAAGCGTGCAAGTGGCATTTCTATCGTCTGACCTAACGGCAGAAGATAAACACGCCATGATAAGACCACGAGACATATTGCTGACACTCGCCTACTTCATTAGAGCGACAAGTCAAATAATCTGATGGTGTGTGTACCGAAGGTCTTACAGTACACACACCACAAGATGCTTATAATGAAATGCATCAGTGCTCCATTACAATATGGTAGTGAAACTAGAAAGCTTCTGCATAAGTGAGACCTAACGTAGTAAATGACATGAAGAAGCGTTCTCTGAAATTTTACCGGCTCGTCAAGAGAACGCTGGACACTGGACGAACTTAGCGGATCTCGGCATACACAGAAAGCGTTAAGGAAATAAAGTGGATCACTCAAGTCAGAAAGGAGTCGCCGATTCTGAGATCATGGACTCACATATAGAAGACAGAGAAACATTCGACCACAAAGTAGTTAAGTGGAAAATGAGAAATTGCCAAGAATTTCAGTAGAGGAACAGCTTGGTCAGAAGAAAGGAAGAAAATGCATAGTTAGAAGATGAAAGCAATATGGTTCTCGAGAAAAACTCACAAGAAGTACAGATTTTGTGTGGTCTTCTGGTGATCTGTACGTGTATAATAATAATAACGTTAATCAATATATATTATAAAAGCAAGTGTGCAACGCACGTGCCGCTAAAACTCATTAACGAGTCCTGGTACGATAAACGGAGTTATATGGTGTGGTGGCTCTCTATTCCCCAACCATGAAGAAGGTTCCCGATTTTACTTGAAGGGCGTTTTTTTGAAGATATGAGGGCTGAGAAATTTCACCCTCTAGAAATGTCTAGAACATTCTGGAACATTCGAGAGTATTTGAGAACATTCCAGAACATTCGAGAGCATTCCACAACATTCCAGAATGTTCCATAATATTCTACAATGATCCGTTATGTTCTGAAACATTCGGGAAGCTTTCCATATGTTCGAGAAAATCCTGGAAGATCCCAGATCATTGTCGAACATTCCGGAACACTCTAGAGTGTTGTGGAATGTTCTTGAACATTGTGGACCATTCGAGGCCATTTTGGTATGTTCTGGAATTCGCCACTGCTGGGGCTACCCATTGGTAGGGGTATGTAAAGCAAGACTCGTCGTGGGTTTGAACTTCAGCTTCTTATCAGTGACGAAGGGAGAAACTGGAAAATCGGTGCAGAGTGTGAATAAAAGCAAACAGTGAAATATGAGTAGTCAAAGTGATACAGTGACTGAATACACAACGAAAATAAAGTGTGAAAAGTTTTCTTAGTATGTTTGTTAGTAAAAAGCTGATTTGATTTATAGTTCAGACAACTCCCAAACGTAAAAGAGGAAGAGATCTTGCCAGTTCTGAAATAAAACGGCGAAAATAAAAAGAAGAGCGAAAACACTAAACAGATGAGAAGCGCGAAGCTCGTTTAAATCCCCAGCGAACGAGAATGAGCACCGTGAGAAACAGAGAAGACAAGAACATCGAAATGAACGGACTGAAGACTCAAGAATTGCGGCACAGTCATCTAATAAAACACAGGTATGAAAATATCACCCCACGACAGGCGCGGATGAGGACAAGTGAACAGTATCCCCTCATGTAACAAATGGTAAGATACATCAACAGTAACGAAGCAGCGTGATAGATTTTCGGTTTTTCCCTTTCACGAACATGATCCAGAAGCGCAACGTCATGCGTACATTTGGAGAATAGACAGAGAATTTACTTCACAAAGGACACCGCCAGAAAAGCTGCAAGCGGACCAGCTCGGAACACAGCATTAATAGCTTTTTTCCGGCTGTGCCCAACGAATCCATTCCCGAAAACATTGCTATATGTCGACGTCCCTAGCTATTATACGTGAAACAGAACAATAAAAATCTTTTACCGACAAAAACAAGGAATTCCAGTTGAAGACCATCCAGTTATCATGAAAACTGGCGCACTAGGTCGAGTATGCACGAATGTTTCTATCTCCGAATGTTGCTACACGAAATACGGGAACCAACAAGTTTCACAGATCTCACGACTGTTGACGGTTACCTATACCAGACGTGCAGAGAAGCACGCCAACACTCAGGATTACTGGAAAACGACAGCCATTTGGAATTAACAATGCAAGAGCCCTCACTCACAGCCTCAGCTGAAGAAATGAGAGACTGATTCGCTATAATTCTAATATCATGTAACCCAACGAATCCAAAAAAGCTATGGGACTCCTTCAAATATGATATGAGTGATGACATACTGTACCAAATCCGACAAGCCTATCTTGAACTAACCATCGAATTCAACGACGACATCTTCAATGAAACTAAGGTAAATGCTTAACAATAAACACCCAGACATTAGTATAACTTGGGATGCAAGCACCACGAAAAGATGCTATTAGTGTGCCAAAGTTCGAAGTTACAAAGGGAAAAGGCTGCAACATCAACGAACTGCTTCAGAACATTGCTTACAAGAAACAACTCCTCAATGTAAACGTAAAGGAAATTTACTACTTTATCATGGACCGACCCGACAACAACACTAGCTGAATTATTTACTTGGACGTACGAGGCGGCACCAGGTAAACGCTTCTAATAAATCTGTTGCTGGCGGAAATACTTGCTAAACAACACATCGCACTTGCACTGACATCATCCGGTATTGTAGTCATCGCTGTATATAGCCGAAGAACAGTTCCCCGTATGCAGATTCTCAAGAGCATCTGGACGGGGTGAAGTTTTAAAGCAAGCTAAAATTGAAACTTCCTGGCAGATTAAAACTGTGTGCCCGACCGAGACTCGAACTCGGGACCTTTGCCTTTCGCGGGCAAGTGCTCTACCAACTGAGCTACCGAAGCACGACTCACCCCCGGTACTCACAGCTTTACTTCTGCCAGTACCTCGTCTCCTACCTTCCAAACTTTACAGAAGCTCTTCTGCGAACCTTGCAGAACTAGCACTCCTGAAAGAAAGGATATTGCGGAGACATGGCTTAGCCACAGCCTGGGGGATGTTTCCAGAATGAGATTTTCACTCTGCAGCGGAGTGTGCGCTGATATGAAACTTCCTGGCAGATTAAAACTGTGTGCCCGACCGAGACTCGAACTCGGGACCTTTGCCTTTCGCGGGCAAGTGCTCTACCAACTGAGCTACCGAAGCACGACTCACGCCCGGTACTCATAGCTTTACTTCTGCCAGTACCTCGTCTCCTACCTTCCAAACTTTACAGAAGCTCTTCTGCGAACCTTGCAGAACTAGCACTCCTGAAAGAAAGGATATTGCGGAGACATGGCTTAGCCACAGCCTGGGGGATGTTTCCAGAATGAGATTTTCACTCTGCAGCGGAGTGTGCGCTGATATGAAACTTCCTGGCAGATTAAAACTGTGTGCCCGACCGAGACTCGAACTCGGGACCTTTGCCTTTCGCGGGCAAGTGCTCTACCAACTGAGCTACCGAAGCACGACTCACGCCCGGTACTCACAGCTTTACTTCTGCCAGTACCTCGTCTCCTACCTTCCAAACTTTACAGAAGCTCTTCTGCGAACCTTGCAGAACTAGCACTCCTGAAAGAAAGGATATTGCGGAGACATGGCTTAGCCACAGCCTGGGGGATGTTTCCAGAATGAGATTTTCACTCTGCAGCGGAGTGTGCGCTGATATGAAACTTCCTGGCAGATTAAAACTGTGTGCCCGACCGAGATTCGAACTCGGGACCTTTACCTTTCGCGGGCAAGTGCTCTACCATCTGAGCTACCGAAGCACGACTCACGCCCGGTACTCACAGCTTTACTTCTGCCAGTACCTCGTCTCCTACCTTCCAAACTTTACAGAAGCTCTTCTGCGAACCTTGCAGAACTAGCACTCCTGAAAGAAAGGATATTGCGGAGACATGGCTTAGCCACAGCCTGGGGGATGTTTCCAGAATGAGATTTTCACTCTGCAGCGGAGTGTGCGCTGATATGAAACTTCCTGGCAGATTAAAACTGTGTGCCCGACCGAGACTCGAACTCGGGACCTTTGCCTTTCGCGGGCAAGTGCTCTACCAACTGAGCTACCGAAGCACGACTCACGCCCGGTACTCACAGCTTTACTTCTGCCAGTACCTCGTCTCCTACCTTCCAAACTTTACAGAAGCTCTTCTGCGAACCTTGCAGAACTAGCACTCCTGAAAGAAAGGATATTGCGGAGACATGGCTTAGCCACAGCCTGGGGGATGTTTCCAGAATGAGATTTTCACTCTGCAGCGGAGTGTGCGCTGATATGAAACTTCCTGGCAGATTAAAACTGTGTGCCCGACCGAGACTCGAACTCGGGACCTTTGCCTTTCGCGGGCAAGTGCTCTACCAACTGAGCTACCGAAGCACGACTCACGCCCGGTACTCACAGCTTTACTTCTGCCAGTACCTCGGGCGTGAGTCGTGCTTCGGTAGCTCAGTTGGTAGAGCACTTGCCCGCGAAAGGCAAAGGTCCCGAGTTCGAGTCTCGGTCGGGCACACAGTTTTAATCTGCCAGGAAGTTTCATATCAGCGCACACTCCGCTGCAGAGTGAAAATCTCATTCTGGAAACATCCCCCAGGCTGTGGCTAAGCCATGTCTCCGCAATATCCTTTCTTTCAGGAGTGCTAGTTCTGCAAGGTTCGCAGAAGAGCTTCTGTAAAGTTTGGAAGGTAGGAGACGAGGTACTGGCAGAAGTAAAGCTGTGAGTACCGGGCGTGAGTCGTGCTTCGGTAGCTCAGTTGGTAGAGCACTTGCCCGCGAAAGGCAAAGGTCCCGAGTTCGAGTCTCGGTCGGGCACACAGTTTTAATCTGCCAGGAAGTTTCATATCAGCGCACACTCCGCTGCAGAGTGAAAATCTCATTCTGGAAACATCCCCCAGGCTGTGGCTAAGCCATGTCTCCGCAATATCCTTTCTTTCAGGAGTGCTAGTTCTGCAAGGTTCGCAGAAGAGCTTCTGTAAAGTTTGGAAGGTAGGAGACGAGGTACTGGCAGAAGTAAAGCTGTGAGTACCGGGCGTGAGTCGTGCTTCGGTAGCTCAGTTGGTAGAGCACTTGCCCGCGAAAGGCAAAGGTCCCGAGTTCGAGTCTCGGTCGGGCACACAGTTTTAATCTGCCAGGAAGTTTCATATCAGCGCACACTCCGCTGCAGAGTGAAAATCTCATTCTGGCAAGCTAAAATTATCTTCTGGGACGAATGTATAAATGAGACAAAAAATACATGAGAGGAAGCAACGAAGTGATGGGAGGAGCTCTACTCATACTGTCAGGAGATTTTCGACAAACACTTCCAGTTATCCCCAAGTCAACAGTAGCAGACGAGATCAATGCATGCTTTAAGAAATCACATCTCTGGCCACGCATAGAAATACTGCGACTAACAAAAAATATGAGTACTGAACTGTCAAAAGACGAGGCAACAGCACGTTTTCGACAACAACTTTTGCAAACAGTTGGAGACCCATAGCCTACTGACCATACGACCGGCCTCATTAAACTCAACAGTGATTTCTACAACATAGCCAATGCTGAAGAAAAAACCTCATCGAACAAATTTATCCAAATATTGTTCACAACTATACCAATCTGGACTGGCTATTTGAATGGGTAATTTAGATAGCTAAAATAATAATTTCGATGATATCAAATTTCATATTCTAAAGAAACTTCCAGATGAAGAGAGAATATACAAATCCATCGACATGATGGTAAACTTTGAAGAAAGTGTGAACTTCCCTACATAATTTCGAAAATTTTCACGTATAAGGAATGCCATTACACTGCTTTCGACGTACAACTGGATCTCCTATCATACTGTTAAGAAATCTCAACTCACCAAAACTATGTAATGGAAAAAGGTTGATCGTTACATAGCTATCGAATACCATCATCGAAGCCGAACTCAGGACTGGAAAGACAAAGAATGCACACTATTTATTCCCAGAATACCACTAATCTTTACTGAACTGCCATTTCAACAGGAAAGACTACAATTCCGAATCAGATTAGCCTGCTGTTTTATATTTAACAAAGCGCAATGACTACCTTTAAAATATTGCGACGTCGACCTCAAAGGCTTCTGCTTCTGTCTCGTTCAACTATACGTAACTTGCTCTCGAGTAGTAAATTCGAAAAAATTGTACATATATATCCCGGAATACAAAATGAAACATTTTGTTTATAAATAAGTATTATTAATAGTTAGTATTTAGTTTCAATACATTTTTGCCACTTATACTTTAACAAGTATTGTAAACAATTGGAATATGTTTTCAACAGATTTGTTTTATCTCTTATACTTTGAAATTTGTCCTTGTATGCCAACTACCACACAATCTCATATTAACTCCATGAGTGAAGCCGGGTACCCAGCTTGTAATTGTAATAATAATAATAATAATAATAATAATAATTATAATAATAATAGTGACAGTATGAAATCCAAATGTAAACATGGCGAACAATATAAAAGATATATGGAGTATCAAGGAATTCTGGTAGATTTCTCCTGCAAAAAACTTTGGGAAATGAGTTTCTAATGACAAAATAGAATACTTTGTAAAGGGGTAAAGTGTGTGTAGAAAAACCAAGGACAAAAAATACTGTTATTTTAGAAGATAAATCTTGAGCTGCCTGTTGAACATAGAGATGTGAATTAGTTCTCTGACATTCAAGGGAGATCATACCAAATTCGAATTGGTGCTACCCGAAACGATATGGAGAATTCAGCTTTGTGATGGCTTGGGACAAAAAGGATATTACGAGTGTTTCTGCTGTGACATTCAAGTAAGCGTTTTAAGATCGATGGGAGACAACAGTGACTGTTGCATTGATGAGGCGTTAAAGCAGACAGAGTGAATGGAGTTCTCTGGACTTGTTTGCAGAGTCAGTATAGTTGTGTATGTTGAAATACATTCAAAACGACTAACGCTACTTACATAACGCTATCAGGTGTTTATCACCAGCTTCAAGCAATTTGGGCTTTTCCCAGAAAGATCTTGCACGGTAACATCACTGAGAACAAAGATTGTCAGTACAAGAGTTTGTGCAAGCTTTTTCAGATCGAAAGGAAAAAAAAGTTTTATATTGTTTCAGAGGATGATGGGATGGACATGCCTACTTACAAGTTACAGCTTTTGGCTCGACTCAGTTTACATTTCTATCCAATTTTACTCTCAAAGTCGTCCCCAAGTAGGCAAAATTTGTTACACCCATTTAAGACGAAGATTCATGAAATTTCAGACCCTGAACCTCGAATGGCTAATCACCAACCAGTTGGGTTTTTGATAGATTAATATTAAAAGCCCATCTCTGTTGGCATTGAAATTTTCTATAGCTAGCCTCAAGCTAGTCTTTTCTTTATTACAGTATAACTGGAGATTATCAGCAGGCATATGATTACAACAGAACTGGTGAAACATCAGGCACGTGCAATGGGAAGACCAGAGATTTTAATAACAAACCCGCGCTCCTAAGTTTGGCAAGTAAAATGTCGACGTCAACAGAATGAAAAGCTTTGGTAAAATCTTAAAATCTGAAGAGAACATGATAGTCGTCTTTATTAGAGCTGATGTGCTGGTATCAGAAGCCTTATTAATATTCGCAGGTTATTTGTCGTTAAGTCGTTAACAATTTGGTCATGTGTTATACACTGATGAACCAAAACATTATGACCACCTGCTTAAAGGCTTGTTTGTTCGCCTTTGGAATGAAATACGTCACAAATCCTGCGTATGAGGGAACAGACAGTTTGTTGGTAGGTTTGTGAAGGTATGTGGCATTAGATGCCTACGAAAAGGTCATATAATTCAAGTAAATAACGGGCCGCTGATTTGTGTGCACGGTGAAGGCACCCGATAGCAACCCACAGCGGTTTTGAAGGATTTGGTAGCCATGGTTCAAAATGGTTCAAATGGCTCTGAGCACTATGGGACTTAACATCTGTGGTCATCAGTCCCCTAGAACTTAGAACTACTTAAACCTAACTAACCTAAGGACATCATACACATCCATGCCCGAGGCAGGATTCGAACCTGCGACCGTAGGGTAGCCAAGGTATCAATGTTAATTCAGTATAATGCTCCTCAAACCCCTATAGCACGGTTTTAGCGAGACAAGGACAATACTGAACGGCAGCGACCACATGGTGCCGAACGTTAACTTAGCAACCGCGTGTTTCCGCTAAATGACCGGTCCAGCCGATTGGCTGGGAATTCCTTGATGAGGCTGTGCGCCGGGAGGGCCAAAGATGGCGGACTTTGTGAATCCTTAACGGCAGACATTTCACAGTTTGTATAGAAATTAATAGTAGCCAGATGAATCATGATACCTCAAAAAGAAACATTTACATTCCCATTATTTGCACGACGATCCTGATGGTGTAATCAGATTTTCAATTTCTTTATTAAAACTTCCTGGAAGATTAAAACTGTGTGCTGGACCGAGACTTGAACTCGGGACCTTTGCCTTTCGCGGGGAAGTGCTCTACCAACTGAGCTACCCAAGCATGACTCACGCCCCGTCCTCACAGCTTTACTTCTGCCAGTACCTCGTCTCCTACCTTCCAAACTTAACAGAAGCTCAGTCGGTAGAGCACTTGTCCGTGAAAGGCAAAGGTCCCGAGTTCGAGTCTCGGCCCGGCACACAGTTTTAATCTGCCAGGAAGTTTCATGTCAGCGCACACTCCGCTGCAGAGTGAAAATGTCATTCTGGAAACATCCCCCAGGCTGTCGCTAAGCCATGTCTCCGCAATATCCTTTCTTTCAGGAGTGCTAGTTCTGCAAGGTTCGGAGGAGAGCCTCTGTAAAGTTTGGAAGGTAGGAGGCAAGGTACTGGCAGAAGTAAAGCTGTGAGGACGGGGCGTGAGTTGTGTTTGGGTAGCTCAGTTGGTAGAGCACTTGCCCGCGAAAGGCAAAGGTCCCGATTTCGAGTCTCGGTCGGGCAAACAGTTTTAATCTGCCAGGAAGTTTCATATCAGCACACACTCCGCTGCAGGGTGAAAATCTCATTGTGGAAATATCTTTATTAGTTTAAAGTTTAGTATCTGATGGTAAATTATACAAGTAACACCCAGCAACGAATTTCTAAAATGTAAACGATTCATCCGATTTTGTGGATCGCTATGTCTTTAGAAAGCTATTACTGTAAACCTAAATTGGTATGAATTACAGGCGTGTAACTTAAATAGTACATGAGTTATTGGAGGTCGAAGTAGCCGATTACTATCGATCGCGTCAGACCATGAGAACTCCACAGTTACACGAAAAAACGGTAGCAGCGTGCTTATAAATATATTTATTCATCTATATTTTTGTTTATATCCGATATATATTATTCATGAAGAAATTGGTTAAATATTTACTGTGTTCCAGAAAGCACAGAGACATTAGGCTACTGGCCTACCTTTTGTTTCTATTCCTATGATATATGTTTATTTAATTTGTTTATGTATTTAATAATGTGTGTTAGAGCGTGTTTATGGTCCAGCCATAGGAATATTTATTTGATTTCAAGTTATTTAAAGGTAAATCCATATTTGGTATGTGTTTCAATATGTTTGTGAGTGCCCGTTGGCTTGGAGACATGGAGGGAGCGCTCTAGCCAATCACAGTGGTAGTTACTAAGGGAGACGTATGGAGGTTGGGGAGGAGCATCGTTTTCAAGAGAGAACACGGGGTAGTACGAGACAGGACATGGGAAGTGCTGGACGGGACGGCGCGACGAACGCGGGGTCGGCGAAGAGACTTGGACAGTGGAGCAGTTTGGGCGCGGTCGCGGAGGATAGAAATATTTGGGAGTGCCGACCTGTGCTCTTGTGTGATTTCCGTGGATTCTGCAGTGAAGACGTTGAAGTGAATATCTCGCGAGCTGTGTTTTTGTTCATAACTAATTACTTGAAGTAGGAATCTATCGTTTCCCTGTTATTCAACTTATATTTTATTTAATGCCTTTACCATCGACACCAATAAGTGTTTTGCAGAAGTATATCGCGTTCTAAAAAGTATTTCTACTATCGTACTCCTCATTTAAAGTCGTTAAGATAGTATCTGCAGATTTTATTTAATTGCAATCTTTCATTTATGTTTTACTTTCATAATTCGCAATTGCCGAGTGATAGAAAGCTTCGTCCATTCGATTCATGTGTGTATTATTATCGTATACTGTAGACTCAGCAGTATTTGGCCTGAAATGTGGCAGCTACGTATTCCAGCTCCTAGACAACGAAACTAGCCAAAACTTCTTTTTATATTGCAACTCTGAGTCGGAGGGTACGTAGTTGAGGGCCACCGACATCATTTCATTTCATTTTATTTGAAAAGCCCGCAACGTAAACGCAGGACAATGTCTCCAACCTCATAATAATGCTCCCACCAGCCTGCGTCCGTGGTGTGCTGCACGTTTCGAGCCGCCCTTCACCTCGATAACGGCATTTCTGTAGACAACCATCGACCTGATGTAGCACATATGTGATTCACTACGAAGAGCCCACACGTTTCCACTGATCGACGGTCGAATTCCGATGGTCTCGTTCCCACTGCAATCGTGAATGACGACGTCATCGGGTCAATGTATGAACACGTAGGGCTGGTCTGCTGCGGAGCTCCACCTTCAACAATGTATGATGAACGGTGCGCTTCGAAACATTTGTGCCTGCACCAGCGTTGTGCTCTTTCGGCAGGTATGCCACAGTTCACCGTAAATCCTACTTTACAGAGCAGGAGCGGCTCTGAAATCGACGTTCTGCGAAGTGTCCAGGACGTCCAACCATTTAGCACTTAGTGGTAGTTTCACTGTCCTTCTGCCTCTTTCCATAAATGCCCACGACAGTAGCACGTGAACATTCGACCAGCTTTGCCATTTTCGAGATACTTGTGCACAAGCTTTGCGCAATAATAATCTGCTCTCTGTCAGAGTCGCTTATCTCAATGGATTTCTCTATTTACAGTCCTTATCTTCGATAGGGTGTTCCCTCTTTCGTGTCTGCTCCACTTACACACTTTTGATACCGCGTCACGTGCCCACAACGCCACCAGGCGGCATCCAACGTCGCGGTTGGCAGCGGTCATAATATTTTGGCTCATCAGTGTATAGTGTAAGTCTGTAGACAGCTTCAGAAGGCGGTGCTGAAGTAGCGCCCTTCTTGCGTTGTGGTTCAGGAATTCTCTATTGCCTAAGTCCCTACTTCTAAGCCGTTGGAAAAACGCTTGTGGTCTAGGAAGTTAATGTCTTTGTGGTTCGATTGTAATTGCTGGTAAGGTGAAATACTAGTTCTATTCCCCGACAGAGAGAGGGGGTCATGTAACGTTTATCTTGCCTATTCCTAGACAAAGCAAGGCCAGGTGGTCCATGTACTACGTCAGTTAATCTATGGGTGGATCTGAATTTTACGTTTCTAACATATTGACAGGCTTTGTTCCGCATCTGTTTTTATATATGAGTTATCCGGAAGGGCGTCGTTTTTATGTTCAAAAAAAGAAGAAAAAAACATATTAATTTAACGTCCCGTCGGCGAAAATGGCATTAAATACAGAGTACCAGTTCGGAGGACAATGAACAGGAAAACCAGGAGTAACCTTTCCAAGGAATCATCTCTTCACCTGCCATTAGGGATTTAAGTGAGCAACAGAAAACATAAATTTGGATGTCCGCGAAGTGGTGTAAACAGGCATTCTCCAGAATGTGAGAACGTTCTCCTAGCGTCTCAGACAGATGTGCTCCTTTAGCTCATCCGTTAGCCAAAATTCAGACATTATTCTGACTCTTTCGGTCTTTGGGGAAAATATTCGCCATACAGTCGAGTCAGTCCGGTCAGTTACTCCACATAATTTGACTTTATTACAGGAAAAAGAGGCAGATTTCGTATCTGTAGCTTCCTCTTACACCTCGATCACAAGTTCAGGTGTACTAATGCATCTGAAACTGCTATAGCTGCATAGCTGAGAGCGGTTCTAGGCGCTTCAGTCCGGAACCGCACTGCTGCAACGGTCGCAGGTTCGAATCCTGCCTCGGGCATGGTTAAAAAAAAATGGCTCAAATGGCTCTGAGAACTATGGGACTTAACTGCTGTGGTCATCAGTCCCCTAGAACTTAGAACTACTTAAACCTAACTAACCTAAGGACAACACACACATCCATGCCCGAGGTAGGATTCGAACCTGCGACCGTAGGGGTCGCGCGGCTCCAGACTGTAGCGCCTAGAACCGCTTTTTTCGCTTTGTGATAGATGGCGCTGTAATAGTCACAAACATATGGCTCACAATTTTAGACGAACAGTTGGTAACAGGTAGGTTTTTTAAATTAAAGTACAGAACTTAGGTACATTTCAACATTTTATTTCGTTTGTTCCAATATGATACATGTACCTTTGTGAACTTATAATTTCTGAGAACGCATGCTGTTACAACGTGATTACCTGTAAATACCACATTAATACAATAAATGCTCAAAATGATGACCGTAAACCTCAATGCATTCGACAATACGTGTAACGACATTCCTCTCAACAGCGAGTAGTTCGTCATCCGTAATGTTCGCACATGCATTGACAATGCGCTGACGCATGTTGTCAGGCGTTTCGGTGGATCACGATAGCAAATATCCTTCAGCTTTCCCCACAGAAAGAAATCCGGGGACGTCAGATCCGGTGAACGTGCGGACCATGGTATGGTGCTTCGACGACCAATCCACCTGTCATGAAATATGCTATTCAATACCGCTTCAACCGCACGCGTGCTATGTGCCGGACATCCAGCATGTTGGAAGTACATCGCCATTCGGTCATGCAGTGAAAAACATCTTGTAGTAACGTCGGTAGAACATTACGTAGGACATCAGTATACATTGCACCATTCAGATTGCCATCGATAAAATGGGGTCCAATTATCCTTCCTTCCATAATGCCCCACCATACCGTAACCCGCCAACGCTGATGGTACACGTGTCGCAGCCATCGTGGATTTTCCGTTGTCCAATACCGCATATTATGCTGGTTTACGTTACCGCTGCAGGTGAATGACGCTTCGTCGCTAAGTAGAACGCGTGCAAGAATTCTATCATCGTCCCGTAATTTTTCTTGTGTCCAGTGGCAGAACTGTACACGACGTTCAGTCGTTCCCATGCAATTCCTGGTGCATAGAAATACGGTACGGGTGCATCTGATTTTAATGTAGCATTCTCAGCACCGACGTTTTTGAGATTCCCGATTCTCGCGCAATTTGTCTGCTACTGATATGCGGATTAGCCGCGACTGCAGATAAAGCACCTACTTGGGCATTATCATTTGTTGCAGGTCGTGGTTGACGTTTCACATGTGGCTGAAAACTTCCTGTTTCATTAAATAAGGTATCTATCCGGCGAACGGTCCGGACACTTGGATGATGTCGTCCAGAAAACCGAGCAGCATACATAGCACACGCCCGTTGGACATTTTGATCACAGTAGCCATACATCAAAACGATATCGACCGTTTCCGCAATTGGTAAACGGTCCATTTTAACACGGGTAATGTATCACGAAGCAAATACCGTCCGCACTGGCGTGATGTTACGTGATACCACATACTTTTACGTTTGTGACTATTACAGCGCCATCTGTCACAAACCGAAAAAGTGGTCCAACTAAAACTGTGGTGTCACCGCCAGACACCACACTTGCTAGGTGGTAGCCTTTAAATCGGCCGCGGTCCTTTAGTATACATCGGACCCGCGTGTCGCCACTATCAGTGATTGCAGACCGAGCGCCGCCACACGGCAGGTCTAGAGAGACTTCCTAGCACTCGCCCAGTTGTACAACCGACTTTTCTAGCGATGGTTCACTGACAAAATACGCTCTCATTTGCCGAGACGATAGTTAGCATAGCCTTCAGCTACGTCATTTGCTACGACCTAGCAAGGCGCCATTACAAGTTACTATTGATACTGAGTCATGTACAGTCAAGAGCGACGCTCGTCATTAATGGATTAAAGTTAAGTATTCCACCAGCTACGTCCGTTTTTTCTAAAGTCTAATTTCCTTGTCCTGTTCCAGACCTCACGCCAGCCTGCGTGAGCTAAAACGCGTGCCTTTCGGCTTCCTGCCAACCCACATCAAAAACATTATTATTTCCTTACATACTACACGAACATGTAATAAAAATTGGGGCTTTCTGTTTTAAAAAAACGCAGTTGATATCCTTTTGACCTATGGCTGCTCCATCTAGCGGGCCAACCATAGCGCCATTTGGTTTCCCCCTTCAAGCTAAACAAGTTTCGTTCTTTGTAGTTTTCTCGTTTGACGCTTATTTCGTGAGATATTTGGCTCGGTCACTAGCAGTGGACCACCCTGTATACAATTCGTAATACAAAAGAACCAATACAGTTTCTTAGTCACTGCTGTAGCATTCGTACGTCGGCTCGACTTCAGCTCGGTCCTCGGCCAGGCCGAGCGGCACTTATATTCTGTTGGCCTAGATGCGCTGCTGTCTCGATGTCGTCCTAGAGAGGGGTCGGTCAGCGTGCTATTGGCTGACATCGTCTCACAGCCCTCTCTGCTTTCCCGTTCTTGATTGTCGTGCCGGCGATTGACTTTATGCCGGAACATTCCTGCCCCCCAAAGCGACGGACCGTCGTCGTATAGGGAGCGCTACAACGGCGGGGAAGGAAGTAATGTGAAAGCTGCTAGAGACGTCAGCCTTCAGGTCGTACCCCACCATCCGACCTTCGCTCTACTGGTAACATCCCTTGGAAAACGACCCGAAGGGTAGGCATTCACCTTCTGAGGCCAATAGCATATGTCGAAGGCGTCGGCTGCTGTGGCGTGGGCGGGTCCAGCACAATTGGTAGGACGAGAGGAGGTGGAGGAGGCGAAGGCTCCATCTCCATGGGGTCGTCCCGCGGTGTCGTGGTGACACACCCTAGCGGCTGCTGTGACCGTGGTGTCCTTGGGGTCCGTGAATCTGGAGGAAGAGACACAGAAGTATCACCGTGCACATGACAGTGACGAATTTGATTTTGATGTCGGCGCTGCAATCCGTCGGGGTCTGAAATGAGATACATACGGCAAATCGACGAAGGATCTCGCCTTGCGCTCACCGTCTGCTGCCGCTAAAATCCCCGAAAAACACAATACCATACGCCGCGAAGCGATACTTGCGGTCTTCCTTCGGTGCCGGGCACTGAGGAGGGTGGAGCGAGTGGAGCAGTGTCCGATGGCGACGGCCGTGAAGCAATTCCGCAGGCGATGGTCCATCTCGTGGACGCGAACGACAGGCGAGAAACAGTTGCAGTCCCTGGTGTGTGCGGAGCGAAGTTTGGCCATCTGCTGCCTGAAGGTTCTGACAAAGCGTTCCGCTTCACCGTTCGACTGTGGATGGAACATTGCATTAGTTACATGCTGTATGTCATTGCTTTCACAGAATGTTTCAAATTCATTTGACGTGAACTGAGGGCCGTTGTCTGAAACTAATACTTCAGGTAAACCTTATAGGCGAAAAATCGATGTCAACACCTGATTTTTGCTACTTTACGTTCTCGAGTTCACTGGCACAGCAAAAGGAAACTTCCTATATGCGTTAAGCCGATCAGCCACCGAGTTTTCCAAAAAGGTCCCGCAAAGTCTATGTGCACACATTGCCATGGCGATTGCGACATAAGCAAAGCAGAGAATTTTTGGGTGGAGCGGACTGATTTTCCGCACAAGCGTGACACTGTGACGTCATCTGTTCTATTTGGGTGTCCATACCCTCCAAATTACAATGTCTACGCGCTAACTGTTTCGTACGGACAATCCTCCACTGTCCTTGGTGAATTAACTGCAACACTTCTTTTTGCAAAGGTTTAGGGACCAACACACGTGACTGTCCACTGTCATTTTGAACAAGAATCATACCTTTCTGTATAACGAGGCTATGCCGACATGCAAAGTATCGGCGCACTACAGAGTTCTTTATACAATGCAAGGAACGAGGCCAATATGTGCGAATATAACTGAGCAAAATGTTCAAATCGGAATCAGCTTCTATGGCCTGTGCAGTTTTCTTATATTTCAGCGGAAAAGTCTGAAGCAATTCAGAATCCTGAGCATCGATGTGACAACAAGATGCAGCAGAAGCGTCAGTCTGTATCAGGGCCAATTGGAAGACATGAACGTGCGTCCGCACTACCATTCGTAGCAGTCGGACGATACGTGATCTCGTACTGGAACTGAGACAGCAAAAAAGCTCGTTTTTGCAATTTTTCGGCAATTCGTACAGGAACCGGCGCTGTCGGATGAAACAAGGACTGCAACGCCTTGTGATCCGACACTAAGTAGAATTTTCTGCCATACAAATAGTGGTGGAATTCAGTGACATCATATACAATAGCCAATGCCTCTTTCTCAGTTTGTGAATGGTTACACTGAGCTTTTGGCAACACTGTTGATGCGAAAGCAATGGGTATGTCTTCATCACCAATTCTATGCGAATACGCTGCACCGATTCCGTAAGTGAAAGCGTCAACTTCCAATGCAACTAGTTTGTCAGGCTCAAAGTGAACCAAACATCGATCACTGAGCAATGCATATTTAAGTTTTTGAAAAGCTACTTGGCACTCATCTGTCCAAACAAAGGGGACATTCTTCCAACGCATGTGATGGAATGGAGCTGCGATTTGTGCCGCATTCGGTATGAACCGAATATAATAGTTCATTTTCCCTAAAACTGACTGAAATTCTGTGACACTGCGAGGAACTGGCAAATCTCATATGGCTAACAAATGCGACTGAAGAGGATGTACATCTTGACTGTGTATGACATGACCAAGATACTGCAACTCATGTATAAAAAAATCAGCGTTGTCCAGTCTACACTTTAGTCCTGCATCAATAACACATGAAACAAAGCACACAAAATTTGCAAGGTGATCGTCTTGTGTACTACCTGCTACGACAATATCGTCTAAATAGTTTGAACAGGTTGTCACTCGAGCAGTCAGTTCCAAATACTGTTGGAAATTGGCGCTGCGGAAGCGCTGCCAAAATGCAAACGCAAATATTTAAACAAGCCCAAATGAGTATTCACTATATGCACTTTTTGAGATTCTTCATCGAGCGCTAATTTGAAGATACGCGTCGCGCCAATCAATTTTTGGAAAGTGGCCACCAGCGCCTAATCTGTCCATGGGTCCTTTGGGTGTGGCAATGGGTAAGTATCAATCACAGTTAGTGGGTTAAATAAATGTCGTGTGACTAGGTCCTCCCGTCGCGTCTTTCGATTTGACGCTACTTCGGCGATTTGCGCATCGATGGGGATGAAATGATGACGATTAGGCCAACACAACACCCAGTCCCTAAGCGGAGAAAATCTCCGATCCAGCCGGGAATCGAACCCGGGCCCTTACGTTTGACATTCTGTCGCGCTGACCACTCAGCAAGTCAACGCAGAGGCGAAAGCGACCTGAAGGTTTGGAGAGCAAAACTAGTAGACTTGCCCATTGACTAGCTTGTATGGGTGCAATAGCTCCGCTGTCTTGCAATTCTTTAAGTCCAGTAGCGACTTTGTCCCGTAATGCAATGGGAACAGTTTTGGCCTGGCAAAATTTTGGCTGACCATTGTCTTTCTTGGATATGTGCAACAAAATTATCCGCCTTGCCTAAACCTTCAGAAAAGAGTTCGGGGAATTCTTAAGGCAAGATAGCTACACTGTCTGTAGCAGACACTGACAACACATTATCATGAATGTTAAAGCCAAATAAATAAAATGAATCAAGACCAAATACGTTCTCACAGTCGCGTGATTGTAGCACCATAAATGTCACTGTTCGCGTATGCGAGCGATATATGGCAGGCAAAGTACATTTTCCGAGAACGGGAATGTCTTGTCCATTATAAGCCGTCAGGTGCGTCCTAGTTTTAGGCAGGCATGGGGGGCTTAATAGTTCGTAAGTGTGACGATTTAGCAATGTAACAGAGGTTCCCGTGTCCAACTGAAATTTCAGATTTCCCACAAAGAAGCAAATGAACACAAAGTTTGTTGGACTGGCATAGCACTGAAGAAACTGCTCGCTTGCTAGTTTTGTTAACGCCTGCTGCAGGCTTTGAATACTCCGCATTAATTTCATGGGCCTTGTAACGAGATTTTTGTGAGTGGGTCGAATTCTTATGTTTGTTCCGTTGCAAACATACGGATCGTACAAGTCCTGCCTTGCCACAAGCGTAACACTACGCTTGTCAGGAGGAGAGTCTTGGCGTTTGTGCCGTGAATAACACCGAAGGTATAATTTAATTCTGTTCGCCTGTGCAGGTGTCTGTTCAGCGAGCTGCTTACGCAGTGTGGAGAACTGCGTATGTGACGTGGCGCGTGCAAGCTGTTGCTTAATGGGCCAGTCGCTAGCAAGGTACGACTCAAGCCGAGAAATTGCTCGCTGCTCAAATTTGTCGGCCGACAGTGCAACTGAATCGTGCTTATGCCTGAATCGTGCTTATCTGGTATTTGCACTGCTTGCTGAAATGGTGGATTGGACTGTTTCAAAATCTGGTCTCTGAGTTTTATATCAGTTACACTGTACTCTATCGCATCATGCAACATAACATCTGAATATAAAGCACCACAAGCACATTTGAATTTCCTTGTCATACCCCGCAAATCTGTTACGCATTCGCGATAAGTTTGTTCTGACCGTTTCTTGCAATTAAAGAATTGGTACCTAGCCACTATACATTCACTTGTTGGTCATAATAGTTATTTAGCGAATCCACAACCTGATCATACGAAAGTTCACTCGGAGTGACGTTAGGAATGAGTGTTTGAATGAGGCGGAACACTGCACTTCCTACCGTGGACAGTAAATAACGCAATTTCACAGTACCTGGCACGTTGTGAGCAAGTACATGGGCATTAAACTTTTGCAGCCACTCGAGCTATTCCTCTTCTTGTTCATGAAACTGGCGAAAAGACTGTATAGGTGTTGTTTGTGCTGCATTAGTAGTTTGGTTCAGCAGGAGCTGCTATACCGTGTTTAGCAGCTTGGATATTTGCGGGATCTGAAACTGAAACATCTGCATTATCTGTGTTGCATCTAACGCTTGCAGCTGTGACGCCTGAGCAGGGGATAGGATAGATAGGGTGGGCATGTTTGAAGAGACAAACTGACAAGGCAAGCAAGAGAAATAAGTAAAAAAAAGCAAAGCAAATTTCCGCAACGCCCACCTGAAAACAATGATTAGCAAAAACACAATAAGAGACTGTTAAAGCAAGTAAACACCACTGCAAAGAAAACAGAAGAGATAATTAAGGCGCCAGCAAAACAATAGCCCACGAAAAGTCAAAACACGGAAGCAGTGGTGGCTGTCGGCCCGTGGTTCGTGGTACACGTCTTCGCCAATGTTGTGTTGTGCCCACTCGTGCCTAGGAGAGCTTTTCTCTGATCGCTAGACAAAAGATCAAGCAAATCGAGCTAATGGAGTTTATTACAAAAGGGATTGATTACAATACATAAATTTGTGAGATATAGACGTGTCGCATGCAAGGGGCGACAGACAAACATAGGAAAGCTCTTCAGATATACAATTCGTAATACAAGTGAACCAATACAGTATATAGGTCATTACTGTAGTGTTTGTTGGTCAGATCGGCTTCAAATCGGCCATTGGCCAAGCGGATCGGCCTTCTATTTTCTTGCCGCTCTCGTCTCGTTGTCGTCCTAGAGAGTGGTCTGTCAGCGTACTATTGGCTGACGTCTTCTCAAAGCCCTATCTGTTCCTCCGTTCTTGGTCGTCGTTGCGGCGCTTGACGTTACGACTTTACGCTGGAACAGTGAGAACAACGATTTCTTCGAGAAAATAATATTCACTAATGAGGTGTTCATTATGCGGAATGTCTTAGTGAACAAGCAAAAATGCAGACCTTGGGTCACAGAAAACCCTCGAGAAATTTTTGATTACATAAAAACGAGTGATTGTCAGCTATGGAATCTATGTTGTCATTCAGTTAGGCAGTACTTCTTCAAAGATGGCGCCAGAAACATATTGACAGCAGACGCCGGACACTACGGCTTTATCAAGTGAAACAACAAGTTTACCGCTACCAGTCATTGTTGACTTATATCCAGAATGCATTTCAAAGAAACTACCTGGCAGATTAAAACTGTGCCCCCGACCGAGACGCGAACTCGGGACCTTTGCCTTTCGCAGGCAAGTGCTCTACCATCTGAGCTACCGAAGCACGACTCACGACCGGTACACACAGCGTTACTTCTGCCAGTATCTCGTCTCCTACCTTCCAAACTTTACAGAAGCTCTCCTGCGAACCTTGCAGAACTAGCACTCCTGAAAGAAAGGATACTGCGGAGACATGGCTTAGCCACAGCCTGGGGGATGTTTCCAGAATGAGATTTTCACTCTGCAGCGGAGTGTGCGCTGATATGAAACTTCCTGGCAGATTAAAACTGTGTGCCAGACCGAGACTCGAACTCGGGACCTTTGCCCTTCGCGGGCAAGTGCTCTACCATCTGAGCTACCGAAGCACGACTCACGACCGGTACTCACAGCTTTACTTCTGCCAGTATCTCGTCTCCTACCTTCCAAACTTTACAGAAGCTCTCCTACGAACCTTACAGAACTAGCACTCCTGAAAGAAAGGATACTGCGGAGACATGGCTTAGCCACAGCCTGGGGGCTGTTTCCAGAATGAGATTTTCACTCTGCAGCGGAGTGTGCGCTGATATGAAACTTCCTGGCAGATTAAAACTGTGTGCCCGACCGAGACTCGAACTCGGGACCTTTGCCTTTCACGGGCAAGTGCTCTACCATCTGATCTACCGAAGCACGACTCACGACCGGTACTCACGACAGAGTGAAAATCTCATTCTGGAAACATCCCCCAGGCTGTGGCTAAGCCATATCTCCACAGTATCCTTTCTTTCAGGAGTGCTAGTTCTGCAAGGTTCGTAGGAGAGCTTCTGTAAAGTTTGGAAGGTAGGAGACGAGATACTGGCAGAAGTAAAGCTGTGAGTACCGGTCGTGAGTCGTGCTTCGGTAGCTCAGATGGTAGAGCACTTGCCCGCGAAAGGCAAAGGTCTCGAGTTCGAGTCTCGGTCGGGCACACAGTTTTAATCTGCCAAGAAGTTTCATATCAGCGCACACTCCGCTGCAGAGTGAAAATCTAATTCTGGAAACATCCCCCAGGCTGTGGCTAAGCCATGTCTCCGCAGTATCCTTTCTTTCAGGAGTGCTAATTCTGCAAGGTTCGTAGGAGAGCTTCTGTAAAGTTTGGAAGGTAGGAGACGAGATACTGGCAGAAGTAAAGCTGTGAGTACCGGTCGTGAGTCGTGCTTCGGTAGCTCAGATGGTAGAGCACTTGCCCGCGAAAGGTAAAGGTCCCGAGTTCGAGTCTCGGTCGGGCACACAGTTTTAATCTGCCAGGAAGTTTCATATCAGCGCACACTCCACTGCAGAGTGAAAAGCTCATCCTGGATGCATTTCAAAGGTTTAAACCTCCATCTTTAGGTGGATTTATATGTGTTAATACGATATGTGCTTGTTCTGTTACGACTTTGGGGTAACCTGTGGCACTGTGTATTGGAGAAACAAACCACTGTTTCAGGAGGTGGCTCTGTTTGTCCTTAGCATAATTTAGGTTAAGTAGTGTGTAAGATTACGGACTGATGACCTTAGCAGTTAAGTCCCATAAGATTTCACACACATCCTCAGAAGGTGGCTCTGTGAGGTTTGAATGTGAAAAAAAAAGCAATTAAAATAGAATATGTTCTTAGGTCACAGGCTCCTTTCTCAGTTGTAAAGCATCATACATAAACTATCAGAATTTGTAAACAAAGATGGTGTGTGGAAACAACCTGGTGCAAAGAACATATATCAAAAATGGAAACTCTGTTCGGAAGTACAAAGAGCATGTAGCAAAAACACCTTTATTTCAGCGTAAGTCTTAAGAGTGTCAAGAGCTTTGGTTAAGTTGAAGAACACATATTTCTGAGTAAATATTTGAAGTGGTAACAGAGCTTATTGTGTCAAGTTTATATACCTTAAATTTTGTATTCACTTATGTGATCATGTGACATGTTGGAAACCTTAACTACAATAACTATGTTGCCAGTAATGCCAAATTATACATAAATAACAATATTGTCTGGGTTTTAGAAATAGAGGATGAAAGGAGTACGAGTAGGAGAGGGAATTTAACATATGCATATCGATATAGTTTCAATAATATAAGCAGAAGTGTGTAATATCGGTGTGACCGTTTCCAAATTGACCAAGCAGGTAGATCATTTGAGATTAGATTCCAAGAACACATGGCAGCACTGAAAAACAAAAACACTACACATCAGCAGTAGCCACCCACTTGCTTGAAACAAGGCACCATACCAACGACACAAGTATTATCGTCCTACATATCCAAGATAACGACAGCAAAAAAAGCTAGGTGACCTTGAAACAATCCAAATATACAAACTCCAAAGAAAACACCTCGAGTTTACCTTTAATGAAAAAAAAATGACAATGTTTACAATATCTTCTCTGTTTTTAACAGCAACCTACATCATTAAATTTACAACACCCACACACCCCCACATACCCACACCCACCCACCCCCACCCACTCACCCATCGACACACACACACACACACACACACACACACACACACACACACACACACACACACACACACAAAACCTGCACCATCACCTTCATATTTGCTATAAATAATGAAAAGAATCTGTATACCACCTGAGATATTTAACGTATCTATCAACTCAACCAAAGACATTGACAATGCATTAAGACTTACTAGGAAGTAATGGTATTTTGCTGTATGTTCTTTGCAACTAGTAGCTTTCCGGACAGTGTCTTTCTCTACAAGTTTTGACAGTTTAGATGTGATGTATTACGACAGAGAAAGGAGTGTGTGACGACTGGCGGTATTCGGCGTTTTATTTGCTTTATTTCCACATTTATATTTACGTTTACTTTTAGTGAAATACCTCCACAGAGCCATGTTCTGACATAGTCTTTTAAGCCGGTCGCTGAGGTCGAGCGGTTCTATGCGCTTTAGTACGGAACCACGTGGCTGCTATGGTCGCAGGTTCCAACCCTGCCTCGGGCATGGATGTGTGTGATGTCCTTAGGTTAGTTAGGTTTAAGTAGTTTTAAGTTTAAGGGACTGATGACCTCGTATGATAAGTCCAATAGTGCTTAGAGCCATTTTTTGAAATAGTATTTTCTTTCTCTTGTAAACAATATCACAAGTTATCGCAAAGTGGTAACGCAACAAATACATGTCCTATTAACATGAATAAATCCACCAGATGATGAAGGTTTAAACTTTTCAAACACATTGTCGTTAAAACAAACAGTGGCTGGTAAAAGTAAACTTGTTGTTTCTTGCGATATCAATAAGAGTCATTGTAAAGCTGATGCTAAAATGCTCGCATTTAAAGCTACCACACTATGTTAAGAGAGTGTTTGTGGTCTGCACTGGATCTTACGAACGCCGAAGAGATTTGCTTTTGGGTAGATGATGCAACTTGTCACACATCGATTGCAACACAAAAACTGAAAAAAGGGAAGCTCCCTGCTCAGGTGACTTCTCGCAATGAAGACGTGAATTGGACACTCACGTCTTGTGATATGACACCATGTGATTGCTTTCTGTGGGCATCACGTGTGTGCGCCAACAAAGCACGATCACTTCCTCCAGAGTGCAAGGCTTAAATTCAGCGTATAATTTTAGTAATAAAGGTGTTAGTTAGTATGCTGAGAAGTTATAGAAAATTTAAGCGAAAGAACGAGAGTGTGCCCGCAGAGTCGAGGAGGCCATTTGCGTAATATCACATTTCATACACAATTACAGGTGGCATATCTGCAATACTCGGTAAATAACTTTATTTCATTAATAAATTTGTATGATACAAAACAATCGCTTTCAGTCACAAACCGTGATTTTATTTCAATGCACGATGCATTTAGAGCCCTGGGACCTCATCTTCAGCTGTTTGTACAGTCTACATAATTTTTTTGCAGATTTGGTTAATTCTGGTTCTGGTAAGATTACATTGGTATATTACAAAGTGGCAGATTGTGAATATAAGTTTATAAAACTAAGACAAATCGAAAAATAACCTACTGTTCCCACTAGAAGATATATAGTTATGAAGTACAATAAGAATAGACACGTCTATGTACGTATATACACTTTCCATCATACAGAAGTACTGTAAACACAAGTCAAAACAAATCAAACAATTTGAAATCTAAAGGTGCTGTATTTCTAAAAATAGACAGGTGTTATTCTTTCAAAGAAAACAGAAAGCTTTTATAATATTAATTCTACACAGATATAATTTATAAAAACTGTTTTTGAATGTGCCTGTGTATTATCAAATGGTTGCACCCTTAAATATTTCTTTATTTGGGAAAAAATAAACTTCTGAAATTACTGAAGAATCTGTGGCTGCTAAACTGCTGCTGAACACAAAGAGGAATCTTCTGGAAACATGCTGAATGAACAAACTGAATTTAGCATCCCCAGTGTTTCAGTAATTTTTAAAAGTTTATATTTTCCCAAATAAACAAATATACAAGAGTGCAGTCATCTGATAACATACAGTCAAATTTGACATTTTGATAAACATTTGTTTTATAAGTGATATCAATGTAGATCTTCTTTGAAATAATAACACCTGTTCATTTGGAGAGATGCAACCTCTTTATCTTTGAAATATTTTGTCTGATTTTGACTTGTGTTTACAAATGTGCTTTGTAGTGGAAAGTGTATACATGTACGTAAACACGTCTCCTCATAGTGTACTTCAGAACCATGTATCCACTGCTAGAAGCAGTAGGATGACGAGCCAAAGAAACTGGCACACCTACCTAATATCGTGTACGGCCCCCGCGAGCGTGAAGAAGTGCCGCAATACGACGTGGCATGGACTTAACTAACGTCTGAAGTAGTGCTGGAGGAAATAGACACCATGAATTCAACATGCTGCAAGGCATCCCAGATATGCTCAAAATGTTCATGTCTAGGGAGTTGGTGGCCATCGGAAGTGTTTAAACTCAGAACAGTGTTCCTGGAGCCGCTTTGTAGCAATTCTGGGCGTGTAGGGTGTCGCATTGTACTGCTGGAATTACCCAAATCCGTCGGTATGCACAATGTACAAAAATTGATGCAGGTGATCAGACAGGATGCTTAAGTACCTGTCTAGACATATCAGGGGACGCATATCACTCCAACTGCTCTCGCTCCACACCATTACAGAACATTCACCAGCCTGAAAAGTCAACTGCTGATACGCAGGGTCCAGGATTGATGAGGTTGTCTCCATTCCCGTACATGTCCATCCGCTCGATACAATTTGAAACGACACTCAACATGCTTCCAATCATCAACAGTCCAATGTCAGTGTTGAGAGACGCAGATGAGGCGTAAAGCTTTGTGTCGTACAGTCATCGAGAGTACACGAGGCGGCCTTCAACTCCGAAAGGCCATATCAGTGATGTTTCGTTGAATGGTTCGCACGCTGACACTTGTTGATGGCCTTGCACTGAAATCGGCAGGAAATTGCGAAATGATTGCACTTCTGTCACGCTGAACGATTCTCTTCAGTCGTCGTTGGTCCCGTTCTTGCAGGATCTTTTTAGGCCGCAGCGATGCCTGAGATGTGATGATTTGCCGGGTTCCTGACATTCACGGTCCACTGGTGAAATGATCGTACGGGAACATCCCCACTTCATCGCTACCTCGGAGACGCTGAGTCCAATCAGTCGTGCGCCGACTATAACACCACGTTCAAACTCACTTACATCTTGATAACCTGCCACTTTAACTGCGCCACACACTTGTTGTCTTATATAGGCATTGCTAAACGCAGCGCCGTATTCTGCCTGTTTACATATCACTGTATTTGAAAATGCATACCTATACCAGTTTCTTTGCCGCTCCTGTGTATGTCGATTTGTCTTAGTTTTGTAAACTTTTTAACGTAGTGATATAATCTTACCCGGACCGGAATTAAAACTAAATTTGGAAAAAAAAATTATGTAGACTGTCAAAGCACTTGAAGATGAGCCCCCAGGGCTCGGAACGCATCGTGCATCGATATAAAATGGAAAGAATTTTTTATTTTATTTTATAACGTTAACACACTCACGGAAGATGGATGAAATTAGAGCTGAATTTGGGTGTTATTATGCACTAAAAAATTGCATTTCATATTAAACAACTTTTGCTTTCAATAGCTTAAAGGTAGACAACATATTACAGTACGATAGTTCAGCTTATTAAAGGGGCGTTCTATTTGGATTCGAATCTTTTAGCGGTGTGATACGCTACTACGTTGGGGGAATTTCACTTCGCAGCAGGCCTGCCGACATGCGTCAACAAATGAACAAATAAATTTTGCAGCTTCGTGGTTTAGAGGTGATGCTTAAAACTTTATCAGTACCCTACTGAGAGTAGTACCTGTTGGCATTCTGCAATTTGGTAACAATCAAGTTTGAGCTGCTTCTGTGTTGGCAGCGCTGTGTAGCGCTTTGGATTGGATTTCAACTGCGCTTTCTTCGTAAGAGACTCTGGCTGGTCGGACTCGTTGTTGGAAGTTAATCGCCAATACTGTTGGACATTTGTAAGTTAATCGCCAGCAGGGATGGAAGTACTGTTGGGTAGTTGGAGGTGAACAGCCAGCAGTGACGGATGTTAAATGTGAGAAGTTAGCATTGATGGAGGGTAGAGGTCTGAAGTGTCAACGTAGGCTATCGATCTGTACATGTTAGACTCGTAGAGTGAGTATTATTCATTATTACATACCTTTGTACTAGATGTCAGTGACGATTTATACTTGTGTTTGAACTGGATGTCACATTATTAAGGTAAAAAAATACATTATTTGGTTTGCAACAAAATCTTTCCTTTGCTAACAACATGCCTATTAGTAGTTAGTGGCTTTAGTAGTTAGAATCTTTTATGTAGATGGCAGTATTGACGCTCGCTGTATTGCAGTAGTTCGCGTAATGAAGATTTTTGTGAGGTAAGTGCTTAATGAAATGTATTAGTTATTATAAAGATTTATTTTTAGTCAGGGCCATTCTTTTGAATTAATTGTTTGAAGTCAGGTTGAAATTTTTTTTGAGCAGTCAGATTGCGTTGCGCTAGGATATTGTGGGTCAATGTTGACATTATAAAGGCACATTTGCATGCCGAGCGTGAGTTTCCTCGGAAACGCGAAATATTAATTAAAGAAATAATCAGTGACAAATAAATAAAGCCTATGGCACACAACTGCAGCGCTGTGTCGCTGATAAAACAAAAGCACAATTACGTTACTCTTATGTTTGATTGAGAAAGAGAGAGCTCTGGTAGAAGTGGTGCGAGAAGCACGTATTCTATATTATTGTCTGGCACACCGCCATATTTCATGTTATAGAAGAATACTGCGAGTTGCAACCACACTAGGCACTCGATTCTGTAAAGAATTTATATTTATAAAAGTAAGTAGGATTATGAACTGTAGGCTTATTCATTGAATATATCTGATTTAACTAACTGTGTAACTTTTTTTATGTTTAGTAGACAATCACCTCTGTACGACGTATTGGCATGGCTGGCAAATTATTGTAATATTGAGATTTAGATTATGAGTCCGCACCTACCGCAGCAGTCTTTGGAAACGATTTAATTACGAAGTCCGATTATTCAGTTTTATTTCACGGTCAACTACGAGTAACATTGCCTTTACGAAAAAGCCATTGTCAAGCGTCTGATAACGAATAATTAAACGTCCACGTTCCAGATAAGCAAATACAATTGCAATCACAATCACCATCATACAGATAGAATAATTAACATATTTAAATAACAATATTTTATTTATTTTATTTATTTTATATTGGCGACTGCGTGTCGGACTTGTTCTTTTGTCATTTGTTACATTGTTCTCTTTGTTTCATGCAAAAAATCAACTTTCTGGACCTGGACGTCAATGTATGAGAGATAACAAAATCTGAAGATATTTTCCAATTCTGAAATTTTGCGGGAAGACGCAATGAAACTTCCAGCAAAATAAGGTAAGACGCAGCATCTTTGCATTGGTAGGCTTGACCAGACGTATAATTCAGTGTATTAGCTTTTCAGTAAATTCTGTAGTGTTTCTTTTCTGCATAACAGTTTCAGTGATAAATTTCATTCTCAGTACTTTTCCCTAAACAATAACGTATGCAACAATACCAATACACAAGTGTACAATATGGCCGACTTCTGTACGATATCATGTAACATGGCCAGCAGCCATTACCAATAATCTCAAATTCAGTTTATATTTTTAAATTAACAGACAGCCATTGTTGCTACGAGCGATTCATGCTCAACTACATTTTATTTTAAAATCAGTGTCAAAAATTTTCTTGAAACATATATCACGTGTGGCATGGTAATAACTAGAAAACAATACGCAAAAATGGAACAGCAAGGACGTACTATTCAGACGCAATCCGACTCGGACGTGAGACAAGTGTTAGAAAATGACTTTACGACAGCAACCGGTAGTGACGATTCATCAAACATTGACGCAAGTGTTGACGAAAATTTTGACGATAGGCCGTCCATTACAAAAATTTCAAAATCTCAATCAGAGCCCATGTTAATGCATGACGTCACGTCTAATGACGCGGCGGGGGCAGAGACCTTGCAAACGGTAAACATTGCCGACATGATACAAATGCTAATGAAACAAAACGCAGAAAATATGGCAACCATAAGGAAACAAAACGCCGAAAACATGGCAACCTTAAAGGCACAATTAGAGACACAAAATGAACAGTTAAAAACACAAAATGACGAAATCAAATCTGATCTCATAGCAATCAAGATAGGTAATGACACTTTATGTAAGCGTGTGGAACTTATAGACGCCACACTGACCAAACGGATGACCGAACTCAGTACTAAATTTTCCCAGCTCAATACGAGACAAGAAAAGACTACAACTGACGTAGCACTTTTACAGACACAAGTAAAAAACCTTAATGTCACGTGTGAAGTTCTTACTGAACAAATTCAAACATATCCTTCAGTACATGACAACCTTGAAAAACGAATTACTGACGTACAGAATAAATTGGACAATGTTGAACAACACCTGACTGACATCTTACAATCTGATGCCACAGCTCATTTTCAAAATATTAATAAAGAATTTCATGATTGGGTTGAGAACAAAGACAAACATTTTGATAGATGCTTACGTGAAAATTTACCAACAATTGTGCACGACTCCGTAGCGCAATACATTACTAATAACAAACAGCTGATCAGTGACGCAGTACAATCCGTCACTGCACCCATGAGACAATTCACCGATCAACTACAGTCTGAATGTAACGAAAATATCAGTCAAAATGTACAGTTCAGAAACCAATATACATTCGAGTATGATACACACATTCCGCACACGACAAATACACAAGAACAAAACACACCACGACTGCAACACATACCACGATGTGGAAACACAAACACAAGCTATTATCATGGTAAACCACAGCAACATTATCGTAATTACTCGCCAGCTGAACATACCAGTAATTACAGTGGATTAAATCCATATCACAATGCGAAGGAAGATGAAAGCTTAATGAAACACAGGCAATTTCAGATTTTTATCCCAGAAAAACGAACCATTCATCCGGTGATTTTTCTTAAATCTTTTAGTAACGCATTTCCACGCACTTGGAGTGACCGGAAAAAGATTTCATATATTGTCGGTTACATCCAAGGCGATGCAGCTGTCTGGGCATACAGTCAAGCTGACGTATGTACCACGTACAGTGAGTTTGAGCGTGCTTTTCTGAACAAATTCTGGTCGCAATCCGTCCAGGAGCGACTCAGAAGACAAATTTTAGAACCTGAAACTTTTAACAGTAAAAATGGTAACTTACGCAGATATTTTGAAAAATACTTGAACATGGGACATTTTTTAGACGAACCAGTCGCAACGCGTGATATACTCCGAGCGTTGAAGGCCAAATTGCCTTTCAACATTAAGGAAAAACTTCTACATATCCCGGATGACGATTCAGATTATTTTTTAACAGCTTTAGATTCGGTTGACATGTTACTTGAAGATCAGCGCTTCGCGCGGCAAAACAGCAGCCACAATGTTTACACTAGTGGTATGCAAAACATGCAGGCTTGCCAACACAACTCTGGCGCGCCCACAGTTGGATACGCGGTACAACAAAAACAGCAAACTCGCATGCCGTCTCAGTACGGAAATCAAAATCAACACGCGTATTCCAATACAAACAATAGTTACAACAGTAATAACATTTCATGCGGCAATCCATACAAAAGGCACCGCGGTAATAACTACAACGGTAACAACGGATACAAAGGTAATAACAAAAACACAAACAGAAATAGAAATAATAATAACTACGAGCCAAGACAGCATCAAGGTTGGACTCGTAACGATCAGTACTTTCGTTCAAACTCTGCTTTACCACAGCAGCCACCAGGACAAAATTGGAGCATACCTTACGACCGACAGGTAAGTTATAATGCGCAACAGCAACAACAACCGCAAAAGTTTGGAGATCATAATAGGCAATATCCGAATGTGAATATAATAGAAATGACACCTGATGCACAACCTCAATCTGTGTCAGTACCTAGTACAAATGATAATCCAACAAACTAGAAACAGTCACTACTTTGCCCCAGGTCGTGGCTGAAGAATTCTTGGGGGGCGACTTCAATGTTAATCAGTTATTTGACACCACACTTGAACAACAGAATAATGATATGCCGAGTAATTCTAAACAAAAACTACCTGTTTTATTTACAAGATACAACCACAATAACAATATATCAGACGAACTTTTACAAGACAGTACACAATGTCGTTTAAACACAAATGAAATTGTTTTAGCATCTACTACTGGTGTAGTAGGTGGGATTCCAACTACTATTATCCTAGATACAGGTGCAGCTGTGAGCGTTTTGTCTTTTAATTTCTATAAAAAGATGTGTGAATTGGAACCTGTGCCTGAGTTTCCTGCCCAGAACTGTAAAATAACTACTGCACTAGGTAATAAGTCATGTAGGGTTACGAAGCAAGTTTTTGTAAACGTTAAAATAGGTAATGGAACCGTACAATGGCCATTCCTGGTTGTACAAAACCTTGTGACAAATTGCATATTAGGAATAGATATTATGAGCGAGAAGGACTGCATTATAGACTTCTCCAAAGGTAAATGTATTTTAAATGATAAAAGCAGGGTAATTATTATTGATTTGGACAGGAGAACTCTAAAGCATGACAAACACTGTACAGGGTACAAGGTTCAGTTAGTACTTGACAAAGACATTCAAGACATGCAAACACACTCATCTGACACAGAGCTAATGGACTTGAAAACATTGCTTGATCATAAGATAAGTGAAGCTACAGCTCTCAGTGTACATGAACGTATAAAACTACAGGAAGTGTTATCCAAATATTTACAAGTTTTTACCAAACGATTAGGTGCTATCAACACGTATGTGTACAAGATTGAAGTTAAGCCTCACAAGATCTTCTACCATAAGACATATAACGTACCGTTATCTCAACGACCTGCTGTGTGGCAAGAATTAAAACAAATGTTAGACTGGAAGGTCATTGAACCATCCACCTCACCTTATTGTAGTCCTCTACTTGTTGTCAAAAAATCAAATGGAAGCATTAGGTTAGTGTTAGACGCACGAGCTATTAATGAAATAATTTTACCGGTTCACACAAAACCTGAAAATTTAGAAGAGCAATTACAGAAATTTCTAGATGCAAAATATTTTTCCACAATAGATCTCGCTAATTCGTTTTGGCAGGTGGGTATCACTCCTGATTCTCGGAAATATACTGCATTTATGTTCGGGGGGCGAACCTATCAGTTTTGTGTTCTACCCTTCGGACTGAATGTCAGCTCTGGGGTATTCATTACAGCCCTGGATACCGTGCTTGGCGACGATTTAGTTGAGACAGTCACACACTATGTGGATGATATACTGATAGCTACACAATCTTGGAATGAACACGTTGACACTCTTCAAAGAATTTTAGAAAAATTTGCACAAGCTGGAGTCACAGCCAACCTAAGAAAATCAAAATTTGGTTGCAGTGAGATAAAGTATTTAGGACATATCATTAATTCACAGGGCATACGTCCGGATCCCAGTAAATTAGATGCTATCAGAAACTTTCCTAGCCCTCAAACTAAAAAGCAGTTAAAATCATTCCTTGGGCTATGTTCATTTTTCAGACGTTTTTTGCCACAACCACTTTTGATCAGTAAACATCTGCTAAATCTACTCAGAAAGAATCAAGTTTGGATCTGGTCGGAACAGTGCCAGAATGACTTTAATACAATTAAACATGCTTTAGTGGGTGCTAACATATTGAGCCATCCAGATTTCAATTTAGATTTTTGTATGACTTGTGACGCTTCACGTACTGGCTTGGGCTGTTGCTTATTTCAAGTTGTAAAGAATAAAGAGGAGGAACAGATAAGAATTATTGGGTTTGCGAGTCGCACTCTAACTGAATGTGAGCATACATACTCCACTACTGAGTTAGAAACACTTTCCATAGTATGGGCATTCAAGAAATTCAATTATTATTTATTTGGAAAACATACGGTAATTTACACCGATCACCAGGCCCTGACATTTTTGTTAACTTGTAAACTTGTACATCCTGGACTATCACGATGGGCAGTTACACTTCAGAACTACTCTTTTGAAATTAAGTACATAAGAGGTAAGGACAACACCATTGCAGACACTTTGTCTAGACTTCCACAAGGTATGAATGATACCAACAGTGACTTAGAAAATATAAATGACTACAGGATTCTCTTAATGCAAGACAAGCAGTATCACCAATATTATATTGATATGTGCAGAAACATGGCTGAATTACAAAAATCTGATCCTCACTGGTATAAGATAATAACATTACTGGTAGAAAAACACAATCATCCTTTGACTAAGTATTACAAGTTACACAATGATGTGCTATTTTATCGACGACATCCAAATGCTACTAACTGGTGTGTATGCATTCCCAAAGAGTTTGAACGTAATTTAATTTGGCACACACACTTAGTTTGGGGTCATTATGGGACGAAAAAGTGTTTGGCAAAGCTCAGTACATACTGTTATTTTAGCAATATGAGAAGAAAAATTTACAGGGAACTAAAAACATGTGTCATATGTCAAAAATCAAAACCTCAGAATTTATCCACAAAAACAGATTTACATTCTATTTTACCTAGTAAACCCCTGGAAATTCTGTGTACTGACATCAGTGGACCGCATCCAGCAAGCTCTGGAGGCGTCAAATATATCTTAGCTTTTTACGATATATTTTCTAAACATGTAAAACTTTATGCTTTAAAATCCGCCACTGCAAATGCTATAATACGAAGATTCTCAAGTGATTACCTGACGCACGTGGGAAAACCTAAAGCAATTCTAACAGATAATGCAGCATACTACTCTGGGTACAAATGGAGAAATTTCTTGAAGGACAATAACATTAAAAGTATATTTATTTCGAGGTTTAGTCCACAATGTAACGCGACTGAGAGACTTTTCCGAGAATTAAATCGATTCATGAGGACCTATATTTCATCAAAACATACTAATTGGGTGTCCTACCTAAGTCTTTTCGAAGACGTACACAATAACTTAAATATTTACGATACGAATTACACACCTAACGAGATCATGTTCAATTGCAAACAGAACGATCAGTGGATAGAACCATTACCTAAGTTGTCAGACAAGGAAATCACACCTGAACAGAAAATAAAAGAAGTATTGACTACATTGACACATCACGCACAAATACGAAACAAACATCACAGAAACATAATAAAAAGAAAACAAAAATTCGAGGTAGGAATGCTTGTACTACTTCGTACTCATCATAAATCTGTAGCACTCAAACGACGCAACGCTAAGTGGCGTCTGCTATATGAAGGACCTTATATAATTGATAACATACCGCATCCTGGAGCGTATCTGTTACAACATCCTAGAACTAACAAAATTATTGGGCTATACGCACACCGAGATCTTAGAGCATTTCATGCTGAATAATGTCAAAGTCATACCCATCAAAATATTGCTAAGCAACTCGAAAAACTCTGTTGTTACAACACAGATAATAAGTAGTATAGAAATTTTCATTTCAGCGGTTCCAGTGACGCAGTTGAAGACAGAAGAACTCTTCTTTCAGCGCGCGCCTCCACCTGAAAGACGGAATATTAAAGTAAAATTTATGATTACGTAGCAGTGGATGACATATTAATTTTTCACGGAACATTTGTTACTGAAGGTACCACTGACTTGGTGTGACACCTGATGAACTGACAGACGTCATCTGTGAAGCGATCTTTTACTTTGAGAAATAGATTAGACGGACATCTCTCAACACGAAAAGCATCTATCAGTAGTCAAGGCCACACAGACACTCTACACACACGCACAAAACGCGAGGAATCGAACATTTTCTCTCTCTTACTATTTTGAATATTTATTGAGTAGTGAAAACGCCTGGTCTTGCCTACTGATGTAATGAATGTTGTGTCTAACCTATCTTAATTTCAGATGACATCACAAAAAACATCGATAATATCCCAGCAAAACCGCTAAAGAGGATGTAAATATCTGCAATTCATGTAATCAAATGTGACACAATGTAATAACCTATAGCGATGTAATGATGATGTAAACATGTTTATGTGCAACTATATTATGTTTATGCTAAGAAAATATGTGACGTGTGTATGTATAATTACTTATTTTTTTAACTGATGTATAATGTAACTGTTACTATGTAAAAATTTGAACAAAACGAGTGCCAAAAAGACATTGCATAGTGAACCACTGTTCACGGACATTAACGAACATTACTAACTCTGCAACTACGCGGAAACCTATGTGAAAGAAACTGTTAATGCCATTCATTATGCAGCGTATCTATGTGAACGCGATGAACGATTTCCTTGATTAATAACTACGAACATTTAGGTGAGCTATATTCAGCAAAAACTGAAAATGTGAAGTGCATAATTTGTGCATCGTCTAGTGATATTACTACAGTACCCAACTTCAAGATGTTAACTGGATTAAATGGACACAAAGTGCCTGTCCAGAAAACAACACGATGGGTGGAAGAATTTTGGTTGGAACTTCAGGGAATGAAATGTTCTCGAAATGTGACGGACACTCTTACCTGGACTGTCCAAGGATCGACGCCAGCTATGTGCCGTCCGAGGTTCTGCAACCAAGCTTCCACGGAATGTAAAATACGAACTGCACGTGGACCAATTACTCGACGGGTCACGTCTGATCTGTAATAAGCAATGCTTTTAGTCACAACGAACTGCATCACTACGACTATAATGGAAATGAGAAATGGACACGCTTATGTATTAATCACGTTGTTATACAACGATGTTACTGTGATCAAAAAACTTTACCACGACGATACTAACCTGTAAAAAATTATTGTGCAGCGGATGAATATGAACTGTAATAACGACACGATGTGTATAGGTCAACGCACCTGAAAAATACGGACATTTTTCTTTGAAGTATTTCAAAACAATACTATGTAACTAAGAACATTCAACAATCTAAGTTGTATTGTGTTATAACAAATATTGTAAGTTTAAAACTAAGTTACCTGTCATAGAATGTAGTCTTCATATGTAATCTTGGTTGAATATTTTCTTTGTGCAACGACTGAAAAACGCGCGCACACGAACAATATGATCTGCAATACTGTGCCGCGTGATCTAACTGTACGATATAACGGCAGTGCCGCAGTTACACAGACGCTTCTGCGCATGCGCGCACTCTATCTGCCAACATTAGAACTTTTACGGCGCACCCGCATCATTCAAATTTTGTATATAATGTGTATAATGTGTAATGTAAGTCATGTAAATAGTTGTAGATAACTTAGATTTTCTTGTGCCTTTAGGTGAATTGCTCGCCTGCAGGTGTGTCCTTTCGCCTCGCAATTCAGGGGGCAATATAAAGGCACATTTGCATGCCGAGCGTGAGTTTCCTCGGAAACGCGAAATATTAATTAAAGAAATAATCAGTGACAAATAAATAAAGCCTATGGCACACAACTGCAGCGCTGTGTCGCTGATAAAACAAAAGCACAATTACGTTACTCTTATGTTTGATTAAGAAAGAGAGAGCTCTGGTAGAAGTGGTGCGAGAATCACGTATTCTATTTTATTGTCTGGCACACCGCCATATTTCATGTTATAGAAGAATACTGCGAGTTGCAACCACACTAGGCACTCGATTCTGTAAAGAATTTATATTTATAAAAGTAAGTAGGATTATGAACTGTAGGCTTATTCATTGAATATATCTGATTTAACTAACTGTGTAACTTTTTTTATGTTTAGTAGACAATCACCTCTGTACGACGTATTGGCATGGCTGGCAAATTATTGTAATATTGAGATTTAGATTATGAGTCCGCACCTACCGCAGCAGTCTTTGGAAACGATTTAATTACGAAGTCCGATTATTCAGTTTTATTTCACGGTCAACTACGAGTAACATTGCCTTTACGAAAAAGCCATTGTCAAGCGTCTGATAACGAATAATTAAACGTCCACGTTCCAGATAAGCAAATACAATTGCAATCACAATCACCATCATACAGATAGAATAATTAACATATTTAAATAACAATATTTTATTTATTTTATTTATTTTATAACATGATAAGAAAAAGTAAAGAGAAAGTAGGCTCAGTACGTTCAGTTTTACTCAGCTGTTTCAGAATCAAATAACGTAGAAGTTGAGTCTTCTCAGTCATTCAGCAATTTAAGTACAGATTCACACATTTAAATAAGAAGTTTCGCAAGGTATTTGTTCACCCAGTGCAATCTTTTAATGTTTATATTTATCTTTCTGTTTATCTTTAAATTCTGCTTTGTGTCAGGATAACGCTTTTCTGTAGTAAAATATCTCCTGCCATATATACAGATACATTCTTGATACGGCGGTCGATACACGAACCACAATCTGGAGCTGAAACGGCTTGTTTGTACACCCAGGCACGTGCATTACACTGGACACTTCGCGTATGTCCTGTGGGCGCTGGCCTGTGTCCGCTGGATGTATGCTGCGTCACGGACGCTGCTCAAACTGAGGCGCGACTTTTTCATTTTTTCATTTTGATGAAGTGGCGCGCCTGGCGGGAGTAGGCGTGTGGCGACGAACGGGCCGCGCTGTCACGCCGGCAAACCGGGCGCTCGCGGGTGCGTTTTCGGAATGCTGAGCTGTGACGTGAAAACGGGGATGCTGGAGGCGTCCAGCGGCGGACGAGCGCCACGGTCAACGCGTCAGGAGCTGTAAAGGGCCGATCTCCCAAAAACAACACCGCGAATACGTCCGCGCGAGATGTCCAATTGCTTCTGCATGATGGAAGTACACACAGGGGCCCACGGAATTAACTTGTTCTGTGATGAGACAACCACGATAGAACAGATATTTATTAGCACCAGGTGTACATTGCTTCAGCAGAATGAAGTCGATTTTTGGTACCAATACTGATATTAGAATTGAATTACACTACAGCTGAATGACACTAGTTTCGACAGTTAATGAGATGTTATTACGCTTTATTTGCGTTGTCTGTTGCACTAGAGCAATTACTATGTTTAAGAGAAAAAGGAACTTACTAAGATACAATAACTACTACCTCTCTAAAGCTGATATTAATTGCAGCAAAAAGGATGATGAGCAAACGTCACATTGTAGCAACAATCTTTTGTGTACAAGTTTTAGCATGTGGCCAGTTCACGAGAATAAAACAACAGGAGTTACCCGGAGGAAAACGCGCAAGGGACCGTAGGTTTTATCCCAAAAGTAAGGTCTCTTATTTTTTTATAAATGCATAGACCTGTTTATTTCTACAATGGTTTAAATCAGTTTACAGCTTGAACATTTAGCTATTTTTCTACATAATCACCACTTCTGTCGACGCATTTTTGTAGACCCTGTGGCAGTTTTTGTATGCCCATGTCATACCAGCTCTTCGCTATGCTGCTCAGAAAGCTATGAACCTCTTCTTTCACCTCGTCGTCGGAGCTGAATCGCTTTCCGGTCAAATGTTCCTTTAACCTAGGGAAAAGGTGCTAGTCACTGGGCGCCAAGTCAGGACTATAGGGTGGGCGGGTGATTATGTTCCACTGAAACTGTCGCAGGAGAGCAACGGTTTGCCAAGCGATTTGTGGGCGAGAGTTGTCATGGAGAATGTGTAGCCCTTGCTCAACATTCCTCTCCTCCGGTTCTGAATTGCCCGTTTGAGTTTTTTAAGAGTCTCACAGTACCTGTCAGCGTTAAATGTGGTCCCAGCGATTCAGCTCCGACGACGCGGTGAAATAAGAGGTTCATAACTTTGTGACCAGCATGGCGGCGAGCTGGTATGACATGGGCATACAAAAACTGCCACAGTGTCTACAAAAATGCATCGACATAAATTGTGATTATGTCGAAAAATAGCTAAATGTTCAAGCTGTAATCTGATGTAAGCCATTGTAGGAATAAACAGGTCTATGTAGCTATAAAAAAATAGGAGACCTTAATTTTGGGATTACCCTCGTAGTATGTGACATTAATTTAATCTCGATTCTGCCAGCCGTTCCTGAGAAAAAGGGTTTTTGGCCGGCCGCTGTGGCCGAGCGTCTCTAGGCGATTCAGTCCGGAACCACGCGGCTGCTACTGTCGCAGGTTTGAACCCTGCCTGGGGCATGGATGTGTGTGATGTCCTTAGTTAGGTTTAAGTAGTTCTAAGTCTAGGGGACTGATGACCTCAAATGTTACGTCCCATAGTGCTTAGAGCTATTTGATCCATTTGAAAAAGGGTTTTTAAAAATCGAACAAACAGGCAGACAAATGGACAACAATGCTATCCTGTAAGGGTTCCGTTTTTACCGACTGAGGTGCGCAACCGTAAAAATGTACCAATATTTTTGAATATTTTGTTGTACTACTGCTAGAAAACAAACAGGTGGTTATAATTAAACTTTCGCTGCGTGAGCTAGCGTAGACGGAACAGCTGTACCCACCTTTATAGTAATGATCTTCAAAGTGTGCGCTGCAGAGTTTGCGTTATTAGCAGTGTTAATGTTATGACTTGCTGTTTTGTGCTGCCACTGGTACGGCGACGTAGGATTTAAGGGCACCACACCCTACTTATCTAACACATGTTAATTTAGGCAAGTATTTGACCCATTTTTGAAAAAAACTGTTTGATGCAGAACCTTAATATTTTTACTGTATGTTACATGATGCGAGTAGAGTCAACTGTACTAAAATCTACTTTATCCATTTTATAGTGTTTAAGAAATAGTTTTTTTAAAAATTTATTAACAAAAATATTTAGTTTTTTCTGCAGAAAATATTTTTTGTGAACTTCCTAATGGGCGAATATTAATGAATGTGGTACCAGAGGTGGATTTTTATGTTACGCAGAGTCTCTGAAAATTTCATTCATTTATCTATGATAGTTTCTGATATAATGGGGCATATGTACTGAAAATTTTAGTTTGCGGGAAATTGACTTTAAAGAAAAAAACCTTTGAAATTTGTTACTTACAGTTAATTAAAACTGTCCTGCTGCATATGATGACCCTTCTTTGGCCTCTAGCAGGTCTTCCAACTTCTTTTTCACCTTCCTGGATGTTTGTCTTGCTTTCTTGGCCATATTAGACGCAGACCTGTCTGCATCGACTATCCTCATTTTATCGCAATGTTCCAGCCCTGATCATATTTTTACCAGCTTTTCCAGTACCCAACACTTCCACAATTGAGTGTAATAACAGCATCACGAACTCCTAGTTTCATTGTATGCATGCCTACAAATACAGTTTTAGGAGGGCTGTTCCAAATTATGCGGTTGAAACATTCATTTGGGTTCTGTGTCTGCCCATGCAGACATTTGCTTAGAAGGTCAGGATGAGCCAAGTCTCTGAAAATAGGTGTAATTGCTGTAAAACAGCAGCAGGAAGAGAATGCTAGTGAGAATAAGATTCTCCAATTGCCTGAGCCCTATTTTATTTGCACAACGAATTTTCTACTGATGGCCACAATCCATGACATGGCTTATCATCAGTAGAGGACTTATGGAAGAATATGGCCCAAACATCTCTCTTCATTGCCTCCAGATTTTCTTTATTTTTCCTAATTGTCTGCCCATAGTATAACTGCAAGTTTTCTATTCCAGTTTTAGTTAACCGACCCTGTCCGGTCAACAATTTTCCATCTTCTATTTTTTTTCCACTCATATCGACAGTTAGTTTTCTCAGTCTTGTTCCCAAAAACATGGCCTACACATTCTATTCTGCTAATAATGGCATCTCCATACGGCTTAGAGTTGACAGTGGGTCGGTTGACAGTGGGTGACAGAAAAGTGGGAGTGGCACAGAAACACACGTGGTAGGAAAATGCTCTTTAAACGCTCGAAAAAAATTTTTTTCAGCAAAATCCTTTTAAGAGTACTTAAATAAAACCTTAATCTATCGAAATATGATGAAAACCGAAAACCGATTTTTTTTCGACCTGAACCACAGTGTGGTCCAACACAAGCATCAGTGTGCTTTATAACTGCAGACGGTTAACATCGGTCTGGATAAGGTGAACAGGACTTTACTCGTAAAGCTGTTTTCTTTTCTTTTTTTTTCAAAATAGTACCAGTGCTGCTGCTCTTAGCGAGTATCGACGCATTAAAAGAGTAGAGAGAAGTCGTCTTTCCGCCCCGTGGTTGAAGATCGCGTTTACGAAGTTCGATGCAACTGCCGATTTGGGGAACTGCTCCTGGGAGAGACCGACGCCCAGCTGCGCCACAAATGGTTGAAGAAGCTACTGTTACCATGGGTCAGAATGCTGGACGCAATGTGCGATCTGTAAGCAGTGCACGAGCTGTCTCACGACTGCTGAACATTCCACGGTCCACCGATAGAAAAATACTGCGAACAGTTGTGAAACGATATCCCTAAACGGTTCCAGGCTATCGTGGATGCAGACGGGTGTCACAATGAGCAGCGGTTGTACCCTGGAACGCAAACACAGTAGCAATTAACAAATGTTACCCTCTCAAGTGGAAATTAAAATGTGTTTCATTCAATGGCTTATTCGTTATTTCTCTTCCGCATTTCCTTACAAACGTTCCCACAAATTTTCATTGCCCTACGATCATTCGTTTTTCAAGGGCGCCAGGTAGCGAAATTTTAATTATAACCACCTTGAAGGTAACGTATTTGCTTTTGTTAAACTCGCAGCATCTTCCCTATTTTACCTAAAATGTGCTTTTATTAAAAGTGATCGTTGTATTTTGGTACGTGCGAGTTGGAAGTAAACACAGACACTTAGCAGCAACTTTGGAGAACCCGTTCTCAAGCATTGCCGCAATTACCTGCTGTAATCAGTGGAATTAAAGCGCGGTACGCCTGAGTGGACACTTCCGAACGCTAGGGGTACGCCAGCGTAATTATTTGAAGGCAGTCCCTCGCTGACGCCGATGGCAAATCGGCGTCTGCAAAAGCATACGGCTACGTCGCTTGTTCACGCTTAAAACCTGAGAATTCATCTCAGAAAATTTACTAACAAGGAGGGTGTTTGAACTGCAAGAGTCGTATTTGGGTGAAATCCATATATCGGGCTCGTTTCGAGTCGGTGAATGCAGTGGTGAAGATTCTCTGTAAAGGAAATGCCTGGTTTTCGATCAATAATTCCTATCATTCGAGAGCCAAATGCCCGTTTTGCAAGCAAACGGTATTGGTATTCTCTAACGCATAAAACTCCGCAAAATACTGTACATTACGTAACGGAAAAGACTGCCATATAAATTTGTTTCTGTCCTTTAACATGCATTCATGAAAACATACCTACACAAATACACGCCTTATTATACATAAAAAGGTTATATTCACCCATAAACAATATTGGATATCACGTTTCTACAAATACAGGATTGCAAAATGGTTCAAATGGCTCTGAGCACTATGGGACTTAACTACTTAAACCTAACTAACCTAAGGACATCACACACATCCATGCCCGAGGCAGGATTCGAACCTGCGACCGTAGCAGTCGCGCGGTTCCGGACTGCGCGCCTAGAACCGCTAGACCACTGCTGCCGGCACAGGATTGCACATTTCTATTGTAAACCAGTATTTCTATACTGGTGTATTTTGCTGCGTTCCACGATAGTGTGCATGTGTGCTAATGAGATCTTATTACAAAATGGTCCGGGAAAATCTTTTGAGAACAGTACAAACAATTAACAATAGCACAGTGTTCACAAAGTTTGATACCGCAATCACTTTTCCTTACTCGTACCATTGGTTCTAGTAGCTACTAAAATTAATTACCGTTTCCTCTATCACATATCCACAGGCCTATCAGCCATAAATGATTATGTCTTTGAAAATTGGTGAAGACACCTCGTGATAAGCAACTGAATGAAGTTCCCGTAGCAATACTCCGTCAAGTATCTTCCCATGCCTCCAAAATAAATTCATTTCAATGCAATGTTTGACCGTGCTAACGACAAGTTTATATTTCCTGGAAAATTAGACATATATCGGTTGTATGTATTTAGTGGTACGTTGGGGGATTATTTCTGTGCGAATACGTTTTCCATTAAAGGAATTCTGAATTTCAAGCCGGTCGCTGTGACCGAGCGGTTTTAGGCGCTTCAGTCCGGAACCACGCGGCTGCTACGGTCACAGGTTCGAATCCTGCCTCGGGCATGGATGTGTGTGATGTTCTTAGGTTAGTTAGGTTTAAGCAGCTCTACGTTCTAGGGGACTGATGACCTCAGATGTTAAGTCCCCTAGTGCTCAGAGCCATTTGAACCATTTTTCTGAATTTCAGTTTCATGGAATATAGCTCCATTGCTCTGGCCAGTCCAAGAGTCAAGCAACAGAAAGGCGGTGTTTTTAAATATGGAATGAAAAAATTTTTACCCAGCGGATAAAACGGTTCAGTGTAATTTTACCAGCTTCAACAGCTACCTTAAAAGGAGTCTCCCGTGTTGTTGGCTCTCTCACCCTTGATCCAAATTGTCCAGCCGGCCGTTGTGACCGAGCGATTCTAGGCGCTTCAGTCAGGAACCGCGCGACAGCTGCGGCCGTAGGTTCGAATCTTGCCTCGGGCGTGGATGTGTTGTAATGTAATAAAATAATGTTTTTATTATTTGGTGACTATTAGTGTAATGCAATAAAAAAATATGAGCCGTAACTTATACAAAAAAGAAAAACATTAATGCAATGGCTCACCACAAAAGAGAAATAACTAATGTAGGAATATTATTAACAGTGTAATATGTTGTTTAATTTAGCCCGACGTGTATAGGCACTCAGTAAACTAGCTCAGTTCTCAGGGTAGTTACGTAATCGCCTATAATTAATTGTCCTTTTCTTATTTATCCAACACTATGCTCGTGAGAAGTCGTGTACTTATTGCACCTGAGAATATTTGCGAAGTCTGTTCGATGTACACTACTGTAGCACGTAACTTAATGTCGTGGTTTCGTCTCGATCCCCAATCCAACATTTTCTTTATTTCCTTCCACACAGCTTCACGTTTACTCCACGGCACGGAATAAGAAGCATGAAAAAACGTCTGATGCGGATATACCTGCATATCACATACGTAGCCTTGAATTATTCCGGGTTTTTCCGAAAATGTGCCAGCGTAATCACTCAATAATTAGAGAGCTCATGCTGCTGCTCATCGGTCAAATATCCTGACTCCTTAACCTTGGATTGAATCTCCTGTCGTATCTGCACGACTTCTTCGTCATATTGCTCATTTGCTTCAGGATACGCCTTTAGTGGTACATTATCCTAAATATTGAGTATAAAGGGTTCTACTTCTATCTTTTCGAACCACCGACAATGCCTATTGCGCCTTACCATTGTTTTAATCAATGGTAATTGCAAATCCTTGGTAGGCGTTCGCAGGAAACACAAGCCCTGAGGGATGTCGATTATAGCACTCCTTTCCCCCAGGACGTCCCATCCCAGGATGCAAGTTGCAGTTAAATTATTAACAATGAGGAACGTGCATAATATCGCATCATTTCCTATTTCTATTCCTGCCTGCACCTTGGCCTTGACACTTTCTGCCTTTCCCTTTAGCGCCCCAGTAATTTTACAATTTTGAACCGCCAACGTTGGCAGTCTTTTATTGTCGTTAATAACGTTAAAGAAATCTTCAGATATGACTGACAGAGCCGCTCCTGTGTCAATCAAAACCTTAGCAAGTACACTGTTCACTTTCACGTGTATTGCGGCCTGCACAATCTCTGTTTGCTGGTCATAACATTTACGCAGTTCTGTGATTAACTCCTCCCGCAAATCGTGGCCGTCATTACAGCGCATCATAGCAATCCGATTATTGTTAGTTTCGAGTCTGCCTTCGCTTCTATTCCTGGTGGTCGAGTGCCGAAGGCTTATATCGACCCCCTACAGTTTGTTGTCTGGTTCTCCTCGGTAACTTCTACTATTTGCACATTGTGCTGTCTGTTCACACTATTTTGTGAGGTACTTGGTTTATTAACCCATGTTGGAGTCGCAGTATTCCCCAGCATGGGAATAACCTCAACACTATTAATCGGGACTCCCTGCTCCGGTCTATTTGACTGCGCCGACCAGTTAGCAGTCACATTCTGACGCCACTGGCCACCTTGTTTCATATTTTTAGGTTGAAAATTACTTCCGAAATTCTCATCGTTTCTCTTTTTCGATTCATCGTATCATTTCTATCCTTCATGGGCGAGCAGTTACCTCTCGACATACCACATCCTCTATTCCCATTACCTCTTTTTGCCCATTCGCTCTCTCATAACTATTGCCGCCACATTCATGTCCCCAATTATTATTTCGGCTTTGATTTCCATAACCGTTATTTCTAGGTTTATGGTTATTATTTATCCCCTCACCGTTATTGCTTTGTTGTCGTGCATCCTCTTGTATCAAATCTAGAGAATCCACAACCGACATGAATGTCTCTAAACCGTTATCAGCTACGTGTACGAATCCTCTCCTTACTGAGATCGGCAACTTAGTTTTCAATACCCTAAGCACGTCGCATGTAGTGATCGGCTCGGACCAGTACCTTGTTTTGTTAATATACTTTTCAAAGTATTTTCTAAGTGTTCCTTGCCTGAAACTGTACATCTCCGGATTGTATACCTGTTTCCGCAATCTCTCTTGTATACTAGCCGACCAAAATTTGGCCAAAAATTGTTGCTCGAACTCACAAAAAGAATGACAGTTCTCTGCAACTTCAGATGCTCATAATACGGCATCTCCGGTAATACATGAGATAACAAACTGTATCTTTTGCCTCTCCTGCCACGATGCAGGTAACACATTCTTAAAACTTTTTATAAGTGTTACTGGATGACAGGATTTTTTCTCTTCGGAAAATACCTGAAATTGTCTATGTTTCGGTAATGACTCTTCCTGTTACAGTGTGGTCAGAGTGTGTGCTTCATTGCGAACAACTATCGTTTTTTTTTTCACCTGTATTCGCTGCATATGGACTGACAGTTACACTGTTTGCTAGTGGGTTTCCGCACGCGTCTCGATTTGAAGCATAATTTTCGCCCTGCTGTGCATTACATGAACGACTGCAACAGGGACTAGGTGCGGCACAGTTCATGATTCTGTTATCATAGTCATTCACTGGCTTTTCTGTAATCTCGGGCCTTACGGATTCGTGGTTCATGGAGGTACCTTGCTGACTCTTGTGTTCAACATGGTCAAGCATTACAAGCTTCACTTTAGCTTCTATCTTTTGCTCAATAGTTGAAGAGATTTCCTCGATGCCTTTGTTTAATTACTTAACTTTGGCATCGAGGGATTCCTGCACCTCTTTGACCTCTGATACCTCTCCGGCCAAAGTTTTTACGTTATCGGGTAATTCCTGTAAACTTTTCTTCACTTCCGATACCTCAGATTCAACCTTTTCTATCTCGCTGTTAACATGTTCTAATATGCGTTGATCCCTATAGTCAAGAGCACGATTCAGTTTTTGTGTCAACGCTTGTTCGCGTTTAACTAACCGCTCGTCCACTGTGGCGATTAGGCTAGTCTCAACTTTTTCGAAAAACTCATTCTGGCGTTGGATATCCTCCTCGCGCTCTCTTTTCCTCTGCTGTTCCATTAATTCTAATTTCCAGAATAGCAGTGGGAGCCTATCGCTTGGATTTGCGAAGTCGACCTGCGCGCGAAGACTTTCGTCTGCTTTCTCGCAGTTCTCTGGTGGTCTCGACATTCTCTTGTCTGCCCAGCGATTGTATACTCGGTTGAGAAATATCAATCTGCAATACTACACTATCATGTGGGGTCGTAGCTTGTTCATTTTCATTAGCTTCCAACCCTCCTGCCAACGATCCAGGAATATTCTCTAATTGGTTATCACTGTCATAATTCTCAACCTCCACACGGTTTCGTCTAGTATTTGGCCTAACCATGTTGCTACTAGTACTACTAATCAGTTCACACGCAAAATTCAGACTATAATTACTCAACACTGCCTACACTAATAGTCACAATTGAAAAACTAGAAAAAAGCTTTGTATGCAGATGGTATTAATTGCATGCGCCCAGGTGCTAATGACTAGTTTAATTAGAAACCTGGTCGCGTACATTCGGTTCCTTACCTTACGGTCTATGACAGATGTAAGAAACAGCGTCGGTCTGCGATCACTCATTCAGTTTTCTATCAGCTTGCCGTAGTTCCCGTGCTTATGGTACATGAAACGGAAACGTTTTATGCATTAATTACAATGCACTATTTCTGGTGTACATGCAGGTAATCAGTTACAACAATGGAGATAGGTCATAGGATTCCAGTTAAGATTTCGGCCCCACAAGTAAGTGTTCAGTGAATTCAGTAATTGGTGGATAGGCACCGAGCTGTTTAAACACAAAAAATATACTGATAAGCATTCTTGAGATATTCAATCATAGATGCTGCAGAACACTTACTACCGGCGCCGTGTGTAATGTAATAAAATAATTTTTTTTGTTATTTTGTGACTATTAGTGTAATGTAATAAAATAAAATATGAGCAGTGACTTATACAAAAAAGAAACACATATTAATGCAATGGCTCAGCATAAAAGAGAAACAACTAATGTGGGAATATTATTAACATATAATATGTTGTTTAATTTAGCCCGACGTGTATAAGCACCCAGCAAACTAGCTCAGTTCTCAGGGTTCTGTAATCTTCTATAATTAATTGTCCTTTTCTTATTTATCCAACACTAAGCACGTGAGAAGTCGTGTGCTTATTGCACCAGAGAATATTTGCCAAGTCTGTTCGATGTACACTACTGTAGTACGTAACTTAATGTCGTAGTTTCGTCTCGATTCCCCAATATAAGATAACAAGAGTAGCATCTACAAATGAAATCCTATAATGGAACTGGAATCCTGTGACCGGACCTTTTCTGCCTGGAATGTTATCTCGTTATATAAAGAAAATCTGTAAGTAAAATTGTTAAATTATTAGTAGCTGCCTCCGGTCTCGTGGGATCTGAAATAAAGTTAATTGTCCTAACCGACGGCACGCCGCGTAGATGAGTTAAAAGAAAAATGTCAAAGATTTTTCTAAGATGGCGTTTAACAGTGAAAATTCTTTGTTAAGGCCCATATCTACTTAAAGGAGTCTAATTATCAGACATACAATAGATTGACCACATATACAAAATTCTTTTGACAAAAGAACCATTATATTTTTCGGGTTTTAAGTACAACTTACATTATCAGCTGGTACAGCAAGATGAGCTTTACACAAGAACGTCCTCTTAGGTCCGAATCCAAGCAAATAAGATAAGCGAATGACAAAAGAAAGATAGTTCATGCATAGAAGCGCAAGAGTCCATGGAATAACATGTCCATTGTAGTTCTGTATCTTCTTCTTTGGCGTACTTGTCGATTATTTATAAAATTTATCGTACTATTTAGTTTACATTTTTTTTTAAATCCAAGTTCACCCAGGTGAAACAGTACAGTGTGTGATGTCCATAGGTTAGTTAGGTTTGAGTAGTTCTAAGTTCTAGGGGACTGATGACCTCAGTTGATATGTCCCATAGTGCTCAGAGCCATTTGAACCAAATTGTCCATTTTGATTTTGAAAACGAATGTTCATCTTTTTACCAAGAAATGCAGCAGATGACATACGAAGTAGGTCAGAATAAAATGTATTACAGATGAAATCCATTTCACCACAGCATACACTCGATAAAGTTGGTCCAATTACCATTTCATATTCAAATCGTGATTTGGTCTGTATTGAAACTAATGTTTTCACTACGGCCTTCGCTTGTGCAAAAATGCTGTGGCAGGCTGCGTCAGGTCTTTTTCGTCTTTCATTTTTTTTCATAGAAGCAAATCTTCTATTTTTGCGAACCAATGCGGTTTTCTTTTTTAAATATGTCTGCAAAATATCTCAAAGCAAAGAATCTGTTTTTTTTTTTTTTTTTTTTTTTTTTTTTGTAGAAGTAATTGCCCACTTTCGTACACTGTCATCATGGACGTTCAGATCGTGACTCGTGTATTCTTTAAATTTTTCAAACATTTCCTTTTTCCTTAAAGAAAACTGATATCATTTTGGAGACATTCTGCAAAATCTTATCGCTTTATTGTTCGTTGTTCACTTAAAATTCTCTGCGGTATGGAACACATATTTTCTATTACACTTGTTTTTAACTTTTCGGGATATACATACATTTTCGTATGCCTCACTGTCACTTCGTTTCGTTTAGCTGCTGATGTTGGTTCATACTAGTTTGCAAAATAACCTTCTTCATTCCCAGTTTAAAGCAATCCTTTTCTTCAGGCTGGTAAACATTTACATACATACGATACTTCAACATGTGAGTTATAAACGTTGTGAACAAAAGTAGTCCATATTTTGAGACGAGCTACTAAGGACTGAAACAAGAAAAAAATGGAGTAAAATGAACGCTAAAATGCATACCTTAAGAACTATGAGCACTTGTTCTTCTTCACTATTACAAAATAAATCTATTCCACTTATAGCTCTTTGCTATTACGACCTACAGAACGAGGTAAACAATTGAGCAGATAGATGAGAACACATTATTCTGCTACTGTGTAACAGCAAGTTTCTAACGTAATCTGCTTGCTGTTACACACAACCTGTACTTATGAGCCATCGCTAAAAGAGGTGCTCAACATTGTATACCTTCATACATTGAAGAAAAAAGTGAAGCACCAAGAAGGAGTTGTGCAACATAAATTAAACTTGGTAGGCGTATTTCTATATCTGACAGATGATGTCTATTCAGATTTCGCGCCAGTCGCATAAGAGTGGAGCTACTAGGATACAAATGAGATGTACGCGCTACAACGGTCGCCAGCGTTAGTTACCTTTGAGATTAGACGTGTTGAGTTGATGTTGGTCAAGAATGTCTTTAAGGTTATAAAGATGCCATTATCAACACCACACTGAGTTTGAACAAAGTCGTGCAACAGGGCTACGAGAAGATGGAGGTTCCTTCTGCGATATGCGGAAAGACTTGGCAGGGATGTAGGCACTGTATGTGGTGGCTGGCAACGGTGGCCACGAGAATGTACGATCGCAAGAAGACCAGATCCGGACGGCCACGTGGCGCTACAGAGAGGTAAGACCGTCATGGTCGGTGTATGGCTCTGGCGCATCGTTCTGCATCTGCAGCAGCAACCTGAGCAGCATTTGCCACCGCAGACACAGTAAACTATTACAAATCGATTACTTCTGAGGACAGCTCCGAGCCAGACACGCTGTAAGCGTGCATTCTATTGACTCCAAATCATCGCAATTTGCGACTTCAGAGACGTCAAGTGTCAGCTTCTTGAAGAGCTGGGAGGAGGTCTGTTGTGTTTGCTAATGAAAGCTGGTTCTGCCTCGGTGCCAGTGATGGTCGTGTAGTGGTTAGGAGGAGGCCTGTTGAGGGCCTGCAACCAACCCGTCTGCATGCTACGGACACTGGACGTATAGTTGGAGTTACGATCTGGGGTGTGTTTTCGTGTTACAGCATCTCTGATTATCCCACGCTCTCTGACTACACATTTGATTCATCCCATTGTGCAGCCATTCATGAACATCATTCCAGGGGGTGTTTTCCAACAGGATAACACTGGCCCACATATCGCTGTGTAACCCAACATGCTCTTCACGGCGTCGACATATTGCCTTGGCAAGCTTGATCACCAGGTCAAAAATGGTTCAAATGGCTCTGAGCACTATGTGACTCAACTTCTGAGGTCATCAGTTCCCTAGAACTTAGAACTACTTAAACCTAACTAACCTAAGGACATCACACACATCCATGCCCGAGGCAGGATTCGAACCTGCGACCGTAGCGGTCGCGCGGTTCCAGACTGTAGCGCCTAGAACCGCTCGGCCATCCCGGCCGGCGATCACCAGATCCATCACCAATCGAGCACGTATGGGACATCATCGGGCGACAACTCTAGTGTCATCCGCAAACAGCATTACACGTCCCTGTATTCAGTGACCAAGTGTAACAGGCATGGAGCATGGAACTCCATCCCACAAACTGATACCAGGGACCTCTACAGCACAATGCATACACATTTGCATACTGGCATTCAACATTCTGGCGATTACACCGTTTGTTAATCGACTAGTATTTCACATTTGTAATGGCTTATCCCGCTCTTACATTAATCTGTGATCTTGAAATGATAATCACTTTAGTATGTTACCTAGATAAATCTATTCCAGAAATCTCATTGCTGTACGTTAATTGTCTTTGGGTGCTGCGATTTTTTCCCGTCACTGTAGTAAGGCATACTTCTGTTTGAATTCTTAGGGAATCATTGACTCTCCGAAAAACGCTAGGTTGATCACGGATGTGCGGGGAGGCGTTGATGATGCGTTGCTGTAGTAGTTGCACACGGACCGAAGATTTCAAATGTTCCCAAAACTAAAAATCCAAGGGATTACGATCTGGGGAACGAGCTGGTCGTCCAACACATTGCCCATTAACTGTGTATGTGATACGTGTACTCGAACGTGTCAGAGAAAATAGTCTGGTGCTCCATCACGCATGAACCTCATCACCAGCCGTTGTTAAAATGGTGTACCTCCTCTAGTTCGACAGGAAGGTCATTTGATAAGATGGCTGTTCAAATGGCTCTGAGCACCATGGGACTTAACATCTGAGGTCATCAGTCCCCTAGAACTTAGAACTACTTAAACCTAACTAACCTAAGGACACATCACACACCCATGCCCGAGGCAAGATTCGAACCTGCGACAGTAGCTGTCGCACGGTTCCAGACTGTAGCGCCTAGAACCGCTCGGTCACTCCGGCTGGCATTTGATAAGAACTAAAGATACCTCGCACCAGTCGACCTATTTAGAAATACGTAAGAACCTATTAATCAATCTCCAATCATTTCTGATCATACATAAAGCAGATGGGTAAGTTTTTTAACTAAAGTTCAGTCTTGATCACAACACTTATGTCTCAATAACATAGGTTTCTCTGTGTTCTCTGTGACCAAGACTGAACTTTAGTTAAAATATAATAATCTATTGATCACTGTATTCCAAAAATGTTTACCAAAATTGTAGATGGGTAAGTGCTCATAGCAATTTAGAGCTCATGTTTACTGGACTTTTTTTCTTGATTTGATCTATACTAAAACCATACAAAATATGGGACACGTTTTTTTAACGCCCTATATTTTCAGTGTAAGTAGCTGAGATTTTTTTTTAACGAAGGCAGGTAGCTAATAGCCGAACATCTGCAGTATTTCTTTCAACTGATTACATTTGTTGAACATTACATTTTGAATTAAGAGACCTGTCACTGTAACAGGACTACTAAGGAGACTGCCTACAATACGCTTGTCCGCCCTCTTTTAGAATACTGCTGCGCGGTGTGGGATCCTTACCAGATAGGACTGACGGAGTACATCGAAAAAGTTCAAAGAAGGGCAGCACGTTTTGTATTGGCATGAAATATGGGAGGGAGTGTCACAGAAATGATACAGGATTTGGGCTGGACATCATTAAAAGAAAGGCATTTTTCGTTGCGACGGTATCTTCTCACGAAATTCCAATCACCAATTTTTTCCTCCGAATACGAAAATATTTTTTGGCACCCACCTACATAGAGAGAAACGATCACCACGATAAAATAAGTGAAATCAGAGCTCGTACGGAAAGATATAGGTGTTCGTTCTTTCCGCACGCTATACGAGATTGGAATAATAGAATATTGTGAAGGTGGCTCGATGAACTCTCTGCCAAGCACTTTAATGTGATTTGTAGAGTATCCATGTAGATGTAAATGTAGATGTACACGTTAGAAAACCTTGACTATACTGATTTTAAATTTAGAAACAGGCTTCGAAAAAAATTGATATGTTATAATTGATAATACGTTCACTTTAAATTCATTTCGTTGAGTGTTCGTCACTGAATGAGGACACCCATTTGTAGGCTATAGAAAAATCGAAAGTGAACTTATTATAGTCGCTTATTTCACTTCCCACGATTCTCGTAAGCAGCAGTAAGTTGCCACTATCTTTGATAAAAAAAATTCACTGAAGTCAAGAAACTGTTTGAGCAGGTAATGTGTGGTCCCCTCTCGCACACATCATAAGAAATCAGTAGGCGTTATTTCTGGCGGAAAAAAATTGGAAAGCTGTAGCAGGTTTGAAACATACCCGTTTAAGAACTTATTACTGTTTTTAACTTGTGCTAAGGCACCTGATTGCCACACAAGCGGAGCGGCGCTCACAGCATTTTGTTTCAATCGTGCACATGATTCTTGCAATTTTCTAGACCTATAATCGTCCTCTAGTGAAGTTGAGATAAAAAAAATCGGTATTTACACCATCAGTCACCAAATTGTTTTGCTCAAGAGCTAATACTGACATTGTGGGGCGGCACTTTGGCCTCATGTGTACGATCTCAAATGGTTCAAATGGTTCTGAGCACTTTGGAACTTAACATCTATGGTCATCAGTCCCCTAGAACTTAGAACTACTTAAACCTAACTAACCTAAGAGCATCACACACGTCCATGCCTGAGGCAGGATTCGAACCTGCGACTGTACGATCTCATTATTAATCTGTAACCTACTTTGGTTAGTATGAGACCCTCCAACAGACTACCTATAGTAAGTTGGCATCATTCGGAACACTTCATGACTATTCTCTGTTTAGTATTGCTACCACTCTTAGCGATCCCAAAGTTGAGACACAGTAATTGCATGATGACGTGTTGTGCTGTTTATGGTGTCAGAGTGAACGGGCGATTAAATGATTATAAGAGTGTGTGTATTTTTATTTAAATATGTTACTCATTATGAAACACGATCACAAGTGTATAAGTACTGTTTTCAACGTAATTTTCCTTCTATTCATTGTGTTGTATTGAAATAAACTTAATGTAATTTCATATTCCTTGCTACAAATGTGTACTGTATTTGAAGGTGACAATCTGTGTTTTCCACGGTCATGAATCCATGTTTGTTCCGTTTGAAGTCTTCCCCATGTGAGCTGATCGGCGCAAGACACAGACGCCTATGAGTTGTAAGTACTGAAAGAAAAACAATAAAACATTTCCCCCCTCATATCATCTAACCCTGAAGTAGCCACGCAACTTAAACTTGTTTCCTTAAGGCAAGCGGCCAACTTTATTTTGCACACGATCGAATTCACCAACGTCAATTAAAACTAAACACTTCAAATGGTTCAAATGGCTCTGAGCACTATGGGACTCAACTGCTGTGGTCATAAGTCCCCTAGAACTTAGAACTACTTAAACCTAACTAACCTAAGGACGTCACACACATCCATGCCCGAGGCAGGATTCGAACCTGCGACCGTAGTGGTCGTGCGGTTCCAGACTGTAGCGCCTTTAACCGCTCGACCACTCCGGCCGGCAACTAAACACTTCTTACATATTACTCTGAGTACTTTTTCTTGCTACTGAGCAGGTAAAATTCGCTTTGACGCTGTTAGTTGCTAGATGCATATCACTATACAGCGATGAGCCAAAATATTATGAGCTTGTTTGTACACTTTTCGAACACAGTACAGCAGCGATTCTGCTTGATATGGATTCTAGAAGTTCGTGACAGGTTCCCATAAGTTTGTGACACCAGATGTCAACGCACAGGTCAAGCAGTTCCCATATATTACAGGTTCGTGGTTTACGTGCATGAAGATGGTACCCGGTATGTGTTCCAATTGGCAGGTTTCCATAAGTATGTGACACCAGATGTCAACGCACAGGTCAAGCAGTTCCCGTATATTACAGGCTCGTGGTTTACGTGCATGAAGATGGTACCTGGTATGTGTTCCAATTGGTACAGATCAGGGGAATTTTCTGGCTAAGGCATCATTGTGAGTTCACTGTCATGCTACTGAAATCACGTCAGCACGATTCTGGTCTTGTGTCGCGGGGAGTTATCTTGCTGGAAGACGTCATCACCATCAGAGAAGACTACAACCATGAAGGGATGAAGGTGGTCCGCAATGATCTTCACGTAGTTCACTGCTGTCATAGTGTCTTCGAGTACTACTGTAGGTCCCATAGAAGCCCAACTCAATGTACCCTATAGCATAATTCTGCTCTCTCCGTACCGTATCACTGGCGTGGTGCTCGTCACGATGACTACCTGTAGGCACCCAACCACTGACCTGGTTTAACAAGAAATACGATTCATTCGACATGCGACACTTTTCTCTTGATGCACAGTGAAAACTCAGTGATGCTGTGCCCACTGCAATCTTAACTGATTGGATAAACACAGGAACATGTAGGGGTCGTGTGATGTCCTGTTCCATGTTCGACAATGGCCTTCGAACGGTGTGCTCCGAAATATTTGTGCCTGAACCAGGACTATCGACAGAACTGATACAGATCTCTGCCTGTCTTGAATTACACAGTGGGTGGATCCTCCGGCCTCTACGTTTTGTCACGAGACATGATCGTCCAACACAATATGGGCTACTTCTTATTTCACCTCCCTTCAACCACATCCCATACGTGCTCACAACAATAATACGCCAACAGGTGATCAGATACGCCGTTTCGGAGATTCTCGTTTAGACCCGCAGCGCCACAAAAATGTGCCCTTTGTGAAGACATTTATTAGCAGATTGCCGCATATGTGACCCGTGTCTTCATTATAACGACTGCTCATTCGTTTCTGTTACTGTTACATTCTTTCCTTACTGTGTCACGTGCCCATAACACCACTAGGGGCCACTCATTCTCGCAGTGGGCAGTGGTCACAATGCTTTGACTGTCATCTGTGTAAGATACGGCTGAGAACCGTGGGCCGCACGAAAATTTGATTCAGGCCGCATGTGGCCCGCGCCCACTTTTTAACGACCACTAATTTATACTTACGAGGGCTGTCTGTAAATTCATATCTATATTATAGGTGTATATTGTAACATATTCAGGTCCTGTGAGTTCGCTTGCAAAGACGATTTGAGAGTGAAAAGTGAAGAGGCAATCACACGGTACTGAAAAGTACGGCTCTACGTTAATAATGCGCAAACGCTCAATCAAAACTCAGGTTTTGTGTGTGTTGCTGCTGCCTCGTTTCTTCTGAAGATAATCAAATATGAAATTAATGACGATATGCTTAATCAAGCAATGGCTCAGTCTGCACAAGCATATAGACAAAAGGCGCTTCAACGAATCTGCTTCACGTTAAAGTTATTCAAAGGAAATATTTCGTTTTTACTGGCAGCAAATCGTACTTCACATCCAAAGACATGCAAAACACACATTATCTTTATTTTTTCCATCGTGGCAGATGTTGAAAATGCCCCGTTCGCGTGCAGTTCCAGCGGTAATAGTCGCGTGGCCAGGCGGAGTGTAGCGTAACGCGCGGTTGCCCGTTTACACTGGCTGCAACACGCCCGCCATCTGAGAGCCGATATCAAGTGCGGCCTTTGATGTGCGCGCAGCACTTAACTCTGACGAGTTCAGCGCCGTGTTCCGCTATAGCTGCCTGTAGCGGCATACAGGATCATACTGAAACTGTAACAAGTGCTCTTGCGCGTGATAGAGGGTTATTTTGAGTTTCTTTTTTTGCCAAGAGTTTCTGTCGAGATTATTAATATTCACACGAGTCACGTTGCGCAGCTCTCAGAATAACCGACTGAAATGTAGTTGAGTCCACAATAATATCTACAACGATTGGTTGTAGTCCTGCTTACTCGATATCAATGAAACATCTTACCAATTTCGTTCATTCATAATATTTCCTTAAAAGGATATATGTGTCAAATTATAGTAAAGTCACTGTTTCTAAAACACTACGATTTCATTTTCGGAAGCAAGTTTTTAAGGAAGCTACTACTATTTCATTCAGGGAACCGAGTTGGTGTTAATCTGTTAAATGTAGTTCAATGTCTATAAGCGTAAGGAAAGTATATTACGAGGAGCATTCAATAAATAATGCTAGACATGGTGGCGACACTATACGTTGCTTTCAAAATGCTCTCTGTAGGAGTCCAGTATGACCGAGTAAGCGAGCACAAAATACGGGATGGGGCGAGCACACCCTAACTGGATAGGCGGCCCGCACTAGTTCTAGTGACCGAGCATAGATGCCGTGACCGAATACGTAGCACGTAACTTCAAACACATTATACGTGTCATTATCCGTGTGAGACTGCAGCCACTACGGGCTTCTCATTTGTGGTGTGTCTCTCTCTCTGTAATCATGGCCGGCCGGAGTGGCCGTGCGGTTCTAGGCGCTACAGTCTGGAACCGAGCGACCGCTACGGCCACAGGTTCGAATCCTTCCGCGGGCATGGATGTGTGTGATGTCCTTAGGTTAGTTAGGTTTAAGTAGTTCTATGTCTAGGGGACTAATGACTTCAGAAGTTAAGTCGCATAGTGCTCAGAGCCATTTGAACCATTCTGCAATCATGCAGCGCGAGGAAGCCAGTGCAGTAAGACGTAAGATTGAAACTAATGTTTACACATTGAAGAAACGGGAAGGTCTAAATAGCCAATTATGGAGTACATTTCTCTTGATTGTAGACGACAACAGTGCGTCTACTGGGTACGTATCCTGCTTAAATTGCTCCACATTATTGTGTTTCCAGTCGGGAACCACTCTTTTAAAGAAACACAATTGCAAGAAACCTCACAAAGATACAGCTCCTTCAGGTTCAAATGGCTCTGAGCACTATGGGACTTAACTTCTGAGGTCATCAGTCCCATAGAATTTGGAACTACTTAAACCTAACTCACCTAAGGACGTCACACATCCGTGCCCGAGGCAGGATTCGAACCTGAGACTGTAGCGGTCGCGCGGTTCCAGACTGTAGCGCCTAGAACCGCTCGGCAACCCCGGCCGGCGCTCCTTCAGGGATATTGGCAGTAATATAAAATAGTATTACAGCAAAGTGTGTTGCAATGTATGCTAAAGATATGAGACCTTTTAGTGCTGTTTCCGGTGAAGGTTTCAGAGAACTACGTCAAGAATTAATACTTCTAGGTGCGCATTATGGAGAAGTTAATGTGGCAGATGTAATGTCAGATCTACTATAAGCAGACATGTCAAAGAACAAGCTGATGCAGTACGAAACAGCATAACGCCTTCTGTTATTGCGGAAGTTATTAATAAAACATGTGCTGCGACAGTTGATATGTGGACTGATTCGCATAATCAGGTGCACTATTTGACGCTTACAACACATTACATTAACACAGATTGGTATCTTGTGAACAATGTTTTATTTACAACAAAATTCCCGGACGTTATGAAGACGGGAGTAAATATTATGAAAGAAATTGAAGAGAGGGTGGCTGATTGGGGCATTTCGCCGGACATGTTGCACAGTTTTTTTTCTGTCTCCGACCAGGGTGACAATGTAATAAGGGCTTTGGAAAATCACGAAAGGATTCCTTGTGCTGCTCATTGTATAAACGCAGCACTTAGCCATACTTTCGATGAAGATAACGTCTTGTTAAATCATCGCATCAACAATAAATACTGCAAAATACATTGTAAGGTACATTAAGAAAAGTGGCCTCTGCTCGTCTTTGAAATCATCATTAGAACAAGAGGTCTGCACACGCTGGAACAGCTTGTACACTATGGTGGATTCCTTACACACTCAGTATAACGAAGTTGCTGCTTTGCTGACGGAAAAGGACTCCGTTTACAAATTGCAAGGATATAATAATGAGCTTGCAGGAAAAACTGCGCATTTTCTGAGACCATTTAGAGAGGCCACAGATGAATTAGAAGGCGAAAAAGAACCGAGAATCCAATTAGTTCAAAAAATGGTTCAAATGGCTCTGAGCACTATGGGACTTAACATCTGTGGTCATCAGTCCCCTAGAACTTAGAACTACTTCAACCTAACTAACCTAAAGACATCACACACATCCATGCCCGAGGTCCAATTAGTTCTTCCTTGGTTTCACAAACTGGAACAAATTTGCAGTGTCAATGACATTGACTGTCAGGTGAGTAATTACTAGTGTTAAAAACACTGTTTGATTATGATACGCGATAGATTTATAATTAACTAGCGTAATTGATGTGAACTAACAGATATGCATTTTTTAAACAGGAGGTACAAAGGATTAAATATCGAACCTCGACATTCGTTTGTGAGAAGTTGTGATCACTTCTAGACATAAAATTGCTACGTTTCTTTGGCTGTCTTAACGTGCTTGAAATAAACGAAAAGCAGGAAATTCTTAGCAATGTGCGACAAATGTGTGCCACTTACGCAGGTACAACATGCAATCATTAACATAATCGTTTTTGCATAGTTAGTGAATAGTGTATTATATAGAAATGGGTTGGTTGGTTTGTAGGGATTAAAGGGACCAGACTGCTACGGTCATCGGTCCCAGAGAAATGAGAATGCTATAATTCGTATAATATTTCATTGACGTAAAACACCTCGTTTCTATGGGAACGTTTCGATGATTTCCACATCAGTTCTGTATTACTTGTCTCTTTTGTTTATTATCATAGATCCTTCAAGTACTGTGTCATCACCACCCAGAAAGAGAGTTCGTTTCAAGGAATGGAGGAACAACAGATCATCTGCAGCAGATGAAGTAGATCTCTACATTTTAATGCGCCCCGGAGACGGTGACGACATCTTAAAGTGGTGGAGCAGACATGAAACAGGTCTGTGAGGCCTGGCTGCAGTTGCAAGACGTGTTTTATGTATCCCAGCAACAAGCGCACCTAGTGAAAGATACTTTAATAAAGCCAGCATATTGGAACGCGTTAGTGATTTACTGGTGATCAACAATAACGATAATTTTGTTTCTGTTGCAAACAAGTGAAAAGTATGACAAGTTACGTCTTTAAATGTTTAATGTTCTTTGTATGTTGTCTTTATGAAGATGATAGTCTTCTAGATTACAGGCACAGCACTTATTTAATGTTTCCTGTTAATGAAAGGAAAAATATATCTTCTGTTTGGAAATGAGACTCGTCTTCTGTCCGCGATTGTATTGAAATATCATTTTACTTTCCAAGTTCTTTATGAATTTAGCTGTGTCACGTACCCGTTCTTAAAAACGTTACTTTTGTGTTAAAAGAGAGAGAGACAGAGATAAATACATTGTGTCTGTGTGTGTGTGTGTGTGTGTGTGTGTGTGTGTGTGTGAGAGAGAGAGAGAGAGAGAGAGAGAGAGAGAGAGAGAGAGAGAGTGAAACACAGAGAGGCGTTGGATTTGTACAGTAGAGTGCAGCGAGCCGGGGCGAGGTGAGGTGAGACGTCAGCGGTGACCGGTCATACTCGGTTATCCGCGTGTACGGAATCCGGACAACAGACATGGGGCAAGTACGTAACCGAGCCGAGTCGTTTGGGGCCGGACACGAGCGGCTCGGTCCCCCTGTCAACAGACGAGCCGTGACCGGTCAAACATTGAGCGTTGCAACACTCTACTCTCTCCGTAACAAAAAATGGCTCTGAGCACTATGGGACTTAACATATGAGGTCATCAGTCCCCTAGAACTTAGAACTACTTAAACCTAACTAAGCTAAGGACATCACACACATCCATGCCCGAGGCAGGATTCGAACCTGCGACCGTAGCGGTCGCGCGGTTCCAGACTGTAGCGCCTAGAACCGCCCGGCCACACCGGCCGACTCTCCGTAACAGAGGTGCGTTCCAAGTGGAGAGCTGTCACTGCGTTGCTTCTGGCGGAAAACTAGAGCGTCGCAGATATTCGTAAGTGCTTCCAAAACGTCTACGGAGGTCTGGCAGTGGACAAAAGCACGGTGAGTCGTTGGACGTAGTCTCATCATCGCAACAAGGTCGCGCGAACCGACCCGATCTACCGCGTGCAAGTCGGCCGCACACGGCTGTGCCTCCTGCATCGGTGGAACGTGTGGCCAGCGTGTTCGTCACCACAAAGACGCCAACGAACGTCTCCATGACAACGCAAGGCCTCACACAACTCTGCGCACCCGAGAGGAGCTCAAACTTTTTAGGATTGTTCTTCCCCTGCCACACTACAGCCCGGAAGTCACATCTCTCCACTTCTGTTTGGCCCAATGAAGGATGCATTTCGCGGGAAGCAGTATGTGGATGGTGGATAGGGTATTGATGCAGCAAGACGTAGGCTCCAATGTCAACCAGTAGGGTGATACCATGCGGGCATACGGCCCTTCCAGTAAGGTGGCCTAAGCCTGTCGCATTGACCAGAGATTCTGTTGAAATATAGGGATTTTCAGCCAAAAGAGTGGGGAGTAATATGCTGTATCGCAATCCCGAATAAAACCAAAAAACTTTCAGAAAAAAAGTGTTTTACTGAATGCCTGTCATACATAGCTGTCTATAGTTTTAGACTAATTTTATCGGGAACGTAATACAACATAGATCTAGAATGACATTTTCACTCTACAGCGGAGTGTGCATTGATATGAAACTTCCTGGCAGATTAAAACTGTGTGACGGACCGAGACTCGAAGCCGGGATCTTTGCCTTTCGCGGGCAAGTGCTCTACCGTCTGAGCTACCCAAGCTCGACTAACGCCCCGTCCTCACAGCTTCACTTCTGCAAATACCTCGTCTCCTACCTTCCAAACTTTACAGAAGCTCTCCTGCCAACCTTGCAGAACTAGCACTCTTGAAAGAAGGGATATTGCCGATACGTGGTTTAACCACAGCCCGGGAGATGTTTCCAGAATGAGATTTTCACTCTGCAGCCGAGTGTGCGCTAATATGAAACTCTAACTCGGGAACTTTGCCTTTTGCAGAAGAACTTCTGTAAAGTTTGGAAGGTAGGAGACGAGGTACTGGCAGAAGTAAAGCTGTGAGGACGGGGCGTGAGTCGTGCTTGGGTAGCTCAGATGGTAGAGCACTTGCCCGCGAAAGGCGAAGGTCTCGAGTTCCAGTCTCGGTCCGGCACACAGTTTTAATCTGCCAAGAAGTTTCAACATAGATCTAAGTTTCCAAAATGTGATCTTCGATTAATTTGCAGAAAGAACAAGTAAGATAAACATGTAATTATTTTTATACCTTCTGAGAACGATGTCTCAAATTTGCATATGATGAAAATCTTCACCATCAGGACGCTGAATTGTAGACAACGCATCTAGCATCAATAAATGTAAACGTCGTGTGGCTAGGGCCTCCCGTCGGGTATACCCTTCGCCGTGGAAGGTCTTTCGAGTGTACGCCACTTCGACGACCTCGCGTCGATGGGGATGAAATGATGATGATTAGGACAACACAACACCCAGCCCCTGAGCGGAGAAAATCTGCGACACAGCCGAGAATCGAACACGGGCCTTCGGGATTGACATTCTGTTGCGCTGACCTCTCAGCTACCGGGGGCGGGCCGCATCAGTGAGTACTTCTCTCTTCGATTTTCAAGTTAGTTAATCCCAACACGGTGCAAATGCATTAATTGTACTTTTCTGACGAGGGGACATTTCTAGTGCCGATGGTTTGCCGTTGCTGATCTGCCACATGCTATGAAGTGTCAATCTTGTACCCTGATACTATGAATGTCAGTGATAAGTGCTTGTGGAATTTACTCTGCAGTTGTTTTTACATTGTCATGGGTGAGTTGAGAGGTAAAGGTATGGAGAGACATGTACTCGAGTCCTCTCGAATAGCACGAAACTCAGCAATCCCAGCTGACAGACCCTTTACTACTGGTGGAGTCACGTGGGATATATCCACTGGCAGGAAGAGGAAATTCTAAGTAATGAACTTATCAGAATGTTGGGGCGAAGGTGGGTGATGGTGAACTTTTCGCTCAGTTTCTCCTGCCGGCAGATTAAATACTGGTGTCGAGAACGTTTCGCTGTAGAGGTGCTGGAGAGTACTCCTGGTACCACTAACTGATCCTCCCTTCCCTTTTCCAGTCGTGAACAAATCGTCGGAAGAATTATTGTCGGTAACCCTTAGTGTTAACTCTAATTTCTCGAATTTTCTCGTCGTGCTCATTTCGCAAATTGTATGTGCGAGGAAGTAATATGTCTTCCCGGAAAGTGTTCTCTCGGAATATCAATAGCAAAGTCTCCTTGATGCACAACGCCACTGTTGTAACTGCTGACACTGGAGTTTGTTGAGCACCTCTGTAATACTCTCGCGGAGACTAAACGATCACGTGAAGAAACGGGCCGCTCTTCTTTGGAACTTTATCTCTTCTATGAATCCTTCCTGGTGAGGAGCTCAGACTGATGAACAGTACTCAAGAATCGGTCGAACAGCGCTTTGTATGCCACTGAAATCGTGGATGAGTTACATTTCATTGAAATTCTTCCTATGGACCTCCGTCTGGCATTCGCTTTAGCTAGTGTTTGTTTTATGTGGTCTTTATTACACTTAAGGTCACTCTGGATAGTTACTCCTAGATATTTTACTGCAGATATTGTTTCCAGTGGTTTGTCATCAATGCTGTAGCTGTACAACTACGGATTTCTCTTCCTGTGTGTGCGCAATATGTTACAATTACTTACGTTCAGTGTCAACTGCCAGTCCCTGCACCGTTCAATCGTGTGTAGGTCCTTCTGCAAATTGTTACTATCTTCTAGCTTTGCTACCTTCTTTCAGACAACCACATCTGTGAACAGCCTTGAAGAGCATCCGACGCCTTCCATGAGATGATTTGTATATACTGGAAGCAGTACCGTGTTCTGTCACACTTTTTTGGGGTACTCCGGAATTACCTTTACTACTGCTGATTTTGTTCGGTCAAGAGCGATATCTTGAGTTCTGTCTGCAAGGAAGTGTTGAATTCAGTTGCAAATCTGGTCCGATACTCGGTAAGCTCATATTTTTTCAACAAATGGTGGCGTCAACGCAAGGCCGCACACTTGCTAGGTTGTAGGCTTCAAATCGGCCGCGATCCGTCAGTACACATCGCACCCGCGAGTCGCCACTGTCGACGTTAGCAGACCGAGCGCCGCCGCTCGGCTGGTCTCACGAGACAAGTTAGCGCACTGGCCAGTTCTACAGCCGACTTTAGTAGGAATGATTCGCTTGTTATAGCTTCAGAGATCTCATTTGCAGAGACGCTAGTTAGCATAGCCTTCAGCTAAGTCAGTAGCAACTACCTAGCCAGGCACCACATACAGTTTGTGGTGTCACCGCCAGACACCACACTTGCTAGGTGGTAGCTTAAATCGGCCGCGGTCCATTTAGTACATGTCGGACCCGCGTGTCGCCACTGTGTGATCGCAGACCGAGCGCCACCACAAGACTTGCGTCTCGAGATACGGACTAGCACTCGCCCCAGTTGTACGGACGACTTTGCTAGCGACTACACGGACGAAGCATCGCTCATTAGCCGAGCAGATAGTTAGAATAGCCTTCAGCTGAGTCAATGGCTACGACCTAGCAAGGCGCCATTAGCCTTACATAGTTTGCTAGTTATCGTATGAAATGTCTCATCAAGAACGTTGTAAACCAATGAAGAATTAAAAGATAAGTATTCGAGGAGCTGCATACTTTTCTTATTAGCATTTACTACTTATCCTGTTCCAGAATTCACGCCCGTCTGCGTTAGATAGCGTGCATTTCGGCCTCCTCTATCTACAAGGTGCTGGCACATTTGCTAACACATCACAGTTTATGCATTGACAATTGATCTATACGTGTGAAGCAATCAGAATTGTAAAGAAGTATTCGCAGTTCAGTCTATAACTGCACCTGTAAAGTCAAGTTCGACGTTTACCGCTGATGCTGAATTAAAGCTAAGTATTTAATTGTATTCCTCTCTACTAACTTTCTAATCAGCTAAGATGTTCCATATACTTCCCTTCAAGTATAGTTCATTCATCCTCACGTCAGCCTACGTGATCTACGCGTGTAATTAATGGCCACACCTCGTGATCAGACTAAGAGTCAAACTGCGTGACTCAGCCGGATCACCCTTTTTTTTTCGTGAGGCCCAAGTTCCGCCTCATACATAACACAAAAGGCAACGGTGTCAAATGTCTTTCTGAAGTCAAGGACCACGTCATCAATCTGAGCGCCGTTGTCTACATCACTATGGAAATCATGGAGGAACAGAGCGAGCTGTTTCGCAAAATCTGTTTGCCGAACCCATGTTGATTTCTAAAAACGAGATTTTCATTCTCTAAAAACGTCATAATTCTTGACAGCAAAAAGTGTTCCATAATTCTACAAAAGACTGACGTCAACGATACTGCACAGGTGCATCTGTCCTATGACTGTTCTTGAAAACGATATCGACCTGAGCATTTTAACAGTCGCTAGGTACCGTTCGTTACTCCAGCGATCTACGATAAACTTCTGCCAGAAGCAGACCGAGATCTTTCGCGTGAACTCTGTGGAATCGGGCGCCATGTCACGGAATGCGCGGTTCCTCCCGCCGGAGGTTCGAGTCCTCCCTCGGGCATGGGTGTGTGTTGTTCTTAGTATAAGTTAGTTTGATTTAAGTAGCGTGTAAGGGACCGATGACTTTAGCTGTCTGGTCCCTTAGGAATTCAAACATATTTGAACATTTTTGGATTGTAGAGGTATCTCATCAGGTCCTGATGTTGTTCCACTACTAAGCGGTTATAGTTATTTTTCTAGTGCGCGATCAGTTTTGTATATACTATTTCGATGTTTCTACATTGATTGAAAGGAGGGACCATGTTAAGATCTTCCGAGGTGACACAATTTTGAAAGAAAGAATTCAGTAATTCGACCTTTTCTCTGTTATCATCCGTTCTGGTACCAGTGTGTCACTGAATGAATGAAGTGGATGTCGACCTGCTTACTAATTTTACGTAAGACCAAAAACTCTTAAGGTTTTTACTCACATCGGTTAACAAAATTTTACTTTCAAAGTAACTGAAAGCTTTTGTTGTTGCTCTTCTTACTCTCATTTCCTTCGTTCAGGCTTTGTTTGTCAGCTTGATTTTGCCTCCTCTTGAATCTGTGATGAAACTCTTTGTTTACGTAGCAGTTCTCTAACACGGCTGTTAAACCACGCCGGCCGAAGTGGCCGCGCGGTTCTGGCGCTGTAGTCTGGAACCGCGAGACCGCTACGGTCGCAGGTTCGAATCCTGCCTCGGGCATGGATGTGTGTGATGTCCTTAGGTTAGTTAGGTTTAACTAGTTCTAAGTTCTGGGGGACTAATGACCTCAGCAGTTGAGTGCCATAGTGCTCAGAGCCATTTTTCTTTGTTAAACCACGGTGGGTCTTTCCCGTCCCACTGCTTCATTTTCTTCAGAGAACTGATGTTGAAGACGGGTAGACTGAACAATAAATTAGCCACCACCAGGAGAATTGAGCATAATACCATGCACCACCGCCTCTATCCGTGGTAATGGCCTCTACTCGGCGAGGAAGAGAATGGAAAGATTCTGCAAGTAGGCCTCATCCAGTTGAAGCCACTGGTTAATGAGTAAATTCCACTACCGTATTGCGAATATTTTGACTACTACGTTTCATCCCCTGTTCCAAATAAACCCAAACATTTTCGTTGGTATTAAGAATGGATGATTGTTTAAATATAAATCCAGATTCATATTGACGGTAACGTGAATGAGTGAGATTAAGAAAATGATTTAATTTATAAAATCAGGAATACTAACACGTAAGACAGTTAGTCACTTCATTTTAGAAACAACCATTTCTTAAGACACACAACTACTAAAATCGTAAAATCAACATTCAGTAAGTGCCTAGTAGTAATCCACAGAGATTAAAACGCGATTTAATGAATCCTGTGCACTCGCACAATTTGCAAGCGCAGCCTTAAATACAAATTAATTGGCCAGTCAGAATACATAAATGAAATCATCGGTCATGCGCAAGACCCATTGAAGTTGGTATAAACACGCCGGGAACACGGCTTTTCCTCCTTTCGTGTTTGTGACTTTCGCCATGACTGACTCAATGCAGGATCGCACTCTGCTTGTAAAGCTGTATTACAAGAATGATGACTGTGCATACCTCGCTCTGCAGAAGTTCCGGACACTGAAGGGTTTGAAAAAAGGCGTTGGTCCGACGACTGCGGTAGGTCTGGAGAAAATGATTCGGAAATTCGAAAAGACGGGTTCTTTTGGTGTGCAACCTGGTAGAGGAAGGAAGCGAATTGATTAGACGTGGAAGCAGTGCCCGCAGCAATGATGGAGGAGACGAGTGGTGGTGTGCAAACGTGTAGTGCACGGAGAATTGCCCGAACATTGGACATACCCGTGAGCACGGTGCATAAAATCCTACGTAACATGCTTCTTTGCTATCCACTGAAAATTACCCATGTGCACGAGTTGCTTCCTGTTGAACTGCCAGCAAGGGAGACCTTTGCTTTAGAATTTCTTTCTCGAATGGAAGTGGACAGTGACTGGCAGTGGAAGATTTTAAGATTTTACGGACAGACGAAGCCCACTTCCATCTTAGAGGATATGTCAACACACAGAATTGTCAAATGTGGCCGGCCGGAGTGGCCGTGCGGTTCTAGGCGCTACAGTGTGGAACCGCGTGACCGCTACGGTCGCAGGTTCGAATCCTGCCTCGGGCATGGATGTGAGTGATGTCCTTAGGTTAGTTAGGTTTAAGTAGTTCTAAGTTCTAGGGGACTGAAGCCCACAGCAGTTGAGTCCCATAGTGCTCAGAGCCATTTGAACCATTTTGTCAAATGTGGGCAACGAAAAATCCACACGCAAATCAGTCAGTACCACTTCATTCTGAAAAGGTCACTGTGCGGTGCGGGTTTACTGCATCATGTATCATAGGGCTATCTTTTTTCTACGAGACAGGTGCTTCTGGATCTGTTACCTGTAAAGTCACTGGCAAGTGCTATGAGTGTCTTTTACGCAACCACGTCATTCCATCTCTCCAACAACGTGAATGTGTGGAAGGGATCATTTTCATGCAAGATGGCACACCTCCGCACATTGCAAATGCAGTTAAGCGGCTGCTGAAGCGCCATTTCGGAAATGCTAGAATTATGAGCCGCCATTTCCCTACAGCCTGGCCTTGCCGATCACCTGATCTTAATCTGTATGACTTACTGGCTGTTGGGCTATCTGAAAGACGTTGTGTTCAGTGTTACGATTGCAAACGTAGCTGCATTGAAGGCACGCATTGCGCAACACATTCTGAACGTGAGCCCGGAAACACTTTGATCAGTTGTGGAACATACTGTTTCTCGATTCTGACTTGCTGCAGAAAAAGGTGGACAGCATATTGAACATGTTTTGCGCCAGTCACATGGAAATTAATAATCTGATTTGATTTTGAGTGACGCTTTTTATGAGGTTTTTGGAGTCATGACAGTTAAAAACCGATGCGAGTGATGCTTTTTATGCGGTTTTAGGCCTCAGGTCAATTAAAAACCGATGTGAGTGATGCTTTTTATGCGGTTTTTGGCCTCAGGACAATTAAAAACCGATTTTTCCCGTACGATGTGATATGACCTTGCCGTGGTCGATGGGCTTGTGTAACTAACAGTATCACACTTTTACACCCACACACACTGAATAGTACAGTTTGTTTGACGTCAAACGTACACCTTTGGCATTGTTGTGTGATTCATGTGTTATTTGTAGTCGACCACTATTAAATTATGATGCTTACAGCGCCATCTATTGCTACATTTGTTGGGCCGGCCGGAGTGGCCGAGCGGTTCTAGGCGCTTCAGTCTGGAACCGCGCGACCACTACGGTCGCAGGTTCGTACCTGCCTCGGGCATGGATGTGTGTGATGTCCATAGGTTAGTTAGGTTTAAGTAGTTCTAAGTTCTAGGGGACTGATGACCTCAGAAGGTAAGTCCCATAGTGCTCAGATCCATTTGAACCATTTTTTGCTACATTTGTAACTATTTATTTTTCTTCTGCCGTACGTTTTCCCCCTTCTCCGATAATATACCGTTGCAACTTGAGGTTATTCTGACCAATGGTTTCATTTCTACAGCGGTTTTAAAGTTCAACTTTAATTATAATCACCGTGTATGTATATTACGTCTCTGCTAAGTGTCGTCAGGCACATTTTCTCTGACGTTTCGACAGATATTTGCAATTTCTTTATTGCAACGTGTAGCTGCTGTCAGCCCAAACGAATAGTACTCCTCACGTTTTTCATACGACACCCAGCGCTGACGGAATGCGTCGGTTTGTTTCCAGTTTCAAACAAAATTATTTTTAAATTGGAATCTTTCGTTGCCATTCGATAAAGCACTGCCAGATTAGCCTAGCGCGATATTCGTTTTACCGATGTGTGTTAATAGGTACAGTAAAACAAGAGGAATCAAAACTCCAACTGCTTCTAACAGTGAGCAGCGCGCTTCTGCATGGTTCTAGCAATCAGCGTGGGCCAGGGCGGTGCTTTCGCTGCTGAAGTACTCGTTGTTCCTCATGTTTTATCGTCCCTGTTAATACATATCGGTAAAACGAATATCTCGCTCGACTAGTTTGGGAACGTTGTGTCGAATGGGTACGTAAAATTGCGCTTTAAAAATCATTTTGTTTGTAAGCGGAAACAAACAGACGCTTTCCATCGACGGTGGACGTCGCATGAAAGAGCAGTGTTTGTTTGGGCTGATTCCAATATTACAAATAGCTGTCGTAACACTAATATATAAAATGAGATTTTTTGCACGGTGTGCAAACTCTAGTGACTGATCGATGAGAGGATACGGAACAAAAAAGATCTGATAAACTTTCGTCCGGAAACACATGGTTTCCATGATGGAGACCATTTATTCAATCATACTTTGTTACATAGGCTGCGGTCTAATAGGCGCTGTATCATGCATGGTTTCCTGCTAGAGGGTGGTCCTGTTCCACATATGGCATGCCCTTTCCTGGCATAGTAATTGGTAATGTTGTCTTGCTGACTGATCTTGTAGTGGATGTGATACAGCGTTGCACACAATGGTTCGGTATTCGAACCGAGGGGCATATGGCAAGGTTGTATCAGGAGATCTATCCCCGCCGACAACAATCACAGCATTCAATGTTTGCAACAGTCTTTCGCCATTTGTCTGTGAAGATGTGCCATTGGTGATTCGAAGGGTTAAGTGGCTGCTACATGATGGTGCTCCAGCCCACTCCACCGTTAATATCTGGACGCATCTCAATCGTGTCTTCCCTGGTCGATGGATCAGACTAGGGGGTCCAGTTACATGGCCTGCTCGTTCATCGGCTCTCAACCCGTGCGATTTCTGGTTATCTTTGGAGGCACTGGAGCAGCGTATTGAAGCTGCCTTTGACACTGTTCGGATGCAGCCTGGTTGATGTGAACGTGTGAGACAGAACATTCTACTTCAGCCTCGCGGGGTAGCCGCACGGTCTTGGGAGTCTTGTCACGGTCCGCGCGGTTCCCCCTGTCGGAAGTTCGAGTCCTCCCTCGGGCATGGGTGTGTGTGTTTGACCTTAGGATAATTTAGGTTACGTTAATTAAATAGTGTGTAAGCTTAGAGACCGATGACCTCAGCAGTTTGGTTCCATAAGACCTTAACACAAATTTCCAGAAGAACATGCTGCGACGCGTACGTGCATCCGTTGAGGCATGTGGAAACTATTTTGAAAACACACTGCAACTGTGGCTGCATGGTACAGCGCATATTAGTCCGCAGTCTCTGCGACGCGCCTCCTGATTTTGAGTTCTCACTTGGATTCTACAGTGCCTCGTGCCTCTACAACTCACTGCTGAAGCGTTTCTGGAAACCTCGGAAAACTTAAACCTGGATGACCGCTTTTTCATCCGATTTGCACGCTCCATTCACGGTAACGCAGTTACAAAGATAGGCTACTAATTGTAACTGTACTTCTGTAGTTATCTGTTTCAATTCCGCACCTCCTCACCATCCTACCTTCTCACAAACAAATAATGTGGGAGTTTCTGATGCAGCTGGTCCTCCTTGTGCGGTTCGAGCCCTGCTAACAACTGGCTAGATGGAATGGGTAGTTTGCACAGCGAGATGTGCCTCAGGGCAGCAAGCAAACACCTACTGTTACCGTCTGTTTGAGCAGGACCCTGTTTCGCTCGTGGGTGTCTGTCAGAGACGGGCCGCATCGCCCCAATAGCAGGTAAGCAACGAATCAAAGTAGCAGATTCACCTTCACTGCTCTTAATCTGTAATGCGTGACTTAATTGGTAAAATTAGGTTTGGTGTTTAGGCTTTAGTCACTACGCCCTATAACTACACAACATTACAGCTATAATCTGCACTATCCTTTTCATTAATGTATAAAAGTGCACATATATTCACTCCTCCATAAATAGTATTTCTAGAGATAAAAGTTATATAGCTTATGAAGAAAGTGCAGTTCAACAACAATTTTAATGTGAATTCATTCAAAGAAATGACGCAGCCGGTGTATTAAACTATTTAAACTAGCAGCTCACGTGAAGTAAAATCTAAAGGCAAAATCCCTTGATTGAAATCTGACGCTTTTTCTTCCGCTAACTACTTACTTTGTAACTTTGTGTAGGCTTCGATTTTGATTAGTCGAATCAAAAATACGTTCCTTAAATCATTAAAAATTTAGGAACGTAAAAGTGAATGATTAATTTGGTTATTTGTTCTTTTGTTGTTTGCAGTATGCATGGTGTTTCACAATTCCTATTGTAACTTTCTGGGGCTTATAGAGGCAACTTAGCTGATAATGTTTTCAAAAGGAAAGGGAGGGAGACACTGTTCTAAACTGCCCTCAGTGATATTCTGTATTCATAGCGGTCAAGCTGCGAAGGAAACCTAGCAGAATTGAAAAGAGAATGATAGTAGAGGAAGAAGAAATAAAAACTTTAACGTTGACCAACAACGTTGTAGTTCTGTCAGAGACTACAACGGACTTGAAGCAACAATTGAATGGAAAGGCTAGTGTCTTGAAAAGACTAAACCAGTGGTTAATGGTATATAGTCGAATTAAAGCAGGTGACGTTGAAGGAATTGTGTTTGGAAACAAGGGAGTACAAGTAGTAGATGTGTTTTGCCATTTGAGCAGAAAGAAAACTGATGATGGTCGAAGGACAGAGGATATAAGATGCAGACTGTCAGCAGCAAGTAAAGAATTTCTGAATATTAATTTGCTGACACCAAAAACAAATTCGACTGTTAGGAAGTTCTTTCTGAAACTATTTACTAAAGTGTAGTTTTGTATGGAAGTGATACGAGGAGGATAAACAGTTCAGACAAGAAGAGAAATAGACAGGTTTCTCGAATAACTAATGGGCAGGCAGTCAACAGAGTTGGGGAGAAAATAAATTCGGATTACCACTTCACTAAAATAAGAGATCCGTTCATAGGGTACGTCATGGGACATCAAGGAATTGTCAGTTTGGTAATGAAACGTTATATGTTCGTGGGGAGGGTGGCCGCAGGGGCAGGGGGCGGGGAGAGGGAGGAGGGGGGCGGGGAGGAGACCACGGCTTGAATACAATTAGCAGGTTCAAATGGATGTAAGTTGCAGTGGTTAAGCAGAGAAGAACAGTCTTTCACAGAATGGACTGGCGTGAAGAGAAGCTTGCAATCAGTCTTGGGGCAAAAGAAAACAACAGCAACAAGAGCTCAGCAAAGAAAAAAGCAAGCATGCTGGTAGTGGGGCAATGGGAGTCCGAATTGGGAATATGTCGGAGGGGATCTTCGGTTGCGGCATTCGCCAGGTGAGCGAGGTAAACGTCAGGAATTCCTTGGTCAGAACCTGGGGATGGGCACTACTTTTAATTTAACTCTGTACTTTCCAGACAAAAAATAAAGTCTAGGGCACGTCAATGTGTATTTTTTCTGTGAACTGAGTGAAGTCGATGACTTGTTCGACATGTAAAGTGTAGCTGACGAAAATCATGTACGGGTCAATCTTGCAACTCCGGAGGAGCTGACATATTGAGAAATATATTTATGAGTGATTTAAATGAAATTAAGCAAATAGTGGACTCTATATTCAAAATTGAATAATGATGCGAGTTGCTGTGTGAAACGTCAGAAGCGTTCTACATCATGTGGGGCTGTGGTTTCCAGCAAACAGGGAGAAAGTAACAATCTTTGTACTTAGAAATTCGTGACATAAAGCAACTAGTAAAAGCTTCGAATGCAGAAAAATCAACATCTTTTGCAGATTAAGTAGAAATTGTCTTGTATCATGCAGCATTCAACTCGTTTACTTTTACTGAACTAATAATGAGTAATAACAATAGGCGAATTAGTTGGTAGATAGTACTCTGTAGTGATATCTCTTAAGCAAACTCACTCATTTAACCAGTAATGCTGTGTGAGGCAATAAATTAAATTAATGGCAAAATTTAAGCAGTCTGAAATTTAGTGGGTGAGGGAAAGTTACAGTGATTTTCACTTTTACATTTTTAAAAGCTTTGAAATGTAGTAACAAGTAAGTGTGGAACAATTATTTTAGGATAATGATAGGCGGAGTACCTAATGCTAAGCTCTTTGAAACCTCTATTCATTTAAATAATATGACTTGATAATTTTCAATGCGATTGGTTACGCAGCTGCACTGAATTTTTGGAAAGATCTCTTGAAGCTTTCAGCTGCTCGAAAGTAACGTGCTCCGAATACCTCGAATTATTTTATGAACATAACATGATGTCATAGGAGCAACGACATATAAGACATAGCCTGCTACTAAAACATCGTCCATTAAATACTTGAAAATGGCCTAAGGCCGAAACTGTACAATCGTACAGGAAAGAAAGAGAATGGCAGCTGAAGGCTTCAATAAATCTTTCAAAAAATATGACTTGAAATAGTGACATTGCTGCTAGTAAACGTTGCAAGTTATAAGGTCGTGGTCCTAAACTCTCCTGCTCCTAGCGTTTCGTCCAGAACCGTGTTGCATATATTCAGAGGCGTTACTCCTCGATTGAGACTTGCTGACTGAAATGAGTGATTCAGATTGTCCGACTGAAAAAAAAAGTGTATAAAAGCTTTGATTTCACATTCATGCGGTTGCTGCGGAGTTCTGAGTTCTCAACTTCCTTTGGCTGTGGTGAGTACGATACGGGACTTCGTCTGCTGACTAGTGAAAATCACATCTCGTAGTAACCTTCACAGAGCACAGGTCCTCGCACAGTTCTCTCTGCTGACAGTGCTGTAGCAATAGCGACATGATGCTGGCGCGCTTCCACAGCTAAGCAGTAAGGATGTGGTTTACCAATAACGCCCTGATGCAAACTCTGGAACCCACATTCACAACACGTCTTTCACAAGCTGTGCCGCAGTAATTCGTCATTTCACATTTCATGGAATCATTTAAAACGTTATACATTTCATGTGCTACACAGCTGACAATTCTTATATACGAGGGACGTTCAATAAGTAATGCAACACTTTTTTTTCTCGACCAATTTTGGTTGAAGAAATGCGTAACTTGTTTGGGACATCGTGGAATACTCCTGCCTCAGCCCCTATAGTTTTACAAAGAGCCGACAGGTGGCTGCGCTGTACATAGCCTTCAAAGTGGCATTTGCAATGGGGTGTATTCCAGGGAGAGAGCTGTCATTGAGTTTCTTTTGATGGAAAACCAGAGCATAGCACACAGTCTAGGCGCTTGCAGAATGTTCACTGAGACCTGGCAGTGAAGAAAATCCTGGTGAGTCATTCGCCGGGGCGCCTGTCATTGCAACAGGTCAAATCTGTCCGACTTCTTGCGTGTTGGTCGGCTTCACACAGCTGTGACTTGTGCAGTGTTGGAATGGAGGGGCACTCTTATTTGAGGTGATCGGCGGATCAGAATCAAACACCTCGCTTCACAGCTGGACGTTTCTGTCGGTAGTGCTGACGAACTCGTCCTCCAGTTGCAAAAAATGCTTTCAAATATGTGTGAATTTCTAAGGGATCATACAGCTGAGGTGATCGCTCCCTAGACTTACACACTACTGAAACTAACTTATGCTTAGAGCAACACACACACACACACACACACACACACACACACACACACGCCTGCCCGAGGGAGGGCTCGAATATCCGGCGGGAGGGGGGTCGCAATCCGTGACATGGCGCCTCAAACTGCGCGGCCACTCCGCACCGCTCGCGAGTTTCATATGCGCGGTATTACTTACGAGTTACTAGGTAAATCGTGACAATTTTTTGTCGAACATCGTCACAGGCCATGAAACCCGTGTTCAACATTTCTAACCGGAAACAAAAGACAATCCATGGAATGGCGCCACACCACATCTCCTCCTAATAAATAGTTCAAAACCACACCCTCAGGCGATTAAGTCATGGCGATGGTCTTCTGGGATTCTGAAGAGGTTATTCTGTTTGACGTCCTCCTTCATGGTGCCATGATCAATTGTGATGTGTGTTGTGCTGCCGTCAGGAAACTGAAGAAACGACTTCAGCGGGTTCGTCGCTATAAAAATGTAAACGGACTTCTCCTTCTCCATGACAAAGCAATGCCTCACACAAGTCTGCGCACTCGAGAGGGGCTCATAAAATTACATTGGACTGTTCCTCCTCATCCACCCTACAGTCCAGATCTCGCACCTTCTGACTTCGATTTATTTGGTCCAGTAAAGAACGCACTCCGCGGGAAGCGGTACGTGGATGATGGGGAAGTTGTTGATGCAGAAAAACGGCTCCGACGTCGACCAGTAGGCTGGTACCATGCGAGTGTAAAGGCCGTTCCAGTGAGGTGTCGTAAGGCCGTCGTATTGAACGGAGATTACGTTGAAAAACAGTGTTTTGAAGCCAAAATATTGGGAAATAATACGGTGTATTGGGATCCAAAATAAAACCAATTCTCTTTCAGAAAAATACGTTACTCATTCTAAGCCCCTCATACAATTTTGAATACGCCATTTGAAGGCATTTTTGAGAGTGACCTCTGTTAAGTTTCAAATTTTTATGATAGTGTATTTGGAAATACCTAGAAAGTTCTGCATTGCACAACGCTCATTTACAGCCTGAGTAAAGTTACGAAGATAAGGCTGAATCACGCCAAGGTTCTGCAATGGGCACACATCGTTTTTTCAGGATTTGAAAACAGATGTCCTCACGGGTGACACAAGGTCCATTGTTTCACATACTCTTTTAGTAGACATATGCTGGTGTAAATTAAAATTTACATTACTCATTTCGTAGCCGGTTGTGCTATAAGGATAGAGTAAATGAAATAGAGCCGGCCGGTGTGGCCGGGCGGTTCTAGGCGCTGCAGTCTGGAAGCGTGCGACCGCTACGGTCGCATGTTCGAATCCTGTCTCGGGCATGGATGTGTGTGATGCCCTTAAGTTAGTTAGGTTTAAGTAGTTCTAAGTTTTAGGGGACTGATGACCTCAGATGATAAGTCTCATAGTGCTCAGAGCCATTTGAACCATTTGAAATGAAATAGAAAATAAAAATACGTATGTATTCAAGATTTTTCACTTAAGAAGAAGAGATTAATTGTTTCATTGGTGACTGAGCCATGCACGACACGCGTTTATCCTATTTATTATTTGTCATCTTCTATTACGGTACTGCCACCTCCTATTCTTATCCCATTTACTGGCATCACTAACTTCCTGCCTCACTTGCCCGTGAGTGACAGCAGCAGCGCGTATCGATAAGTGCACTGTCGTACCATCTCTGGAGCGACAAATAGTATTTCCGGATCGTCGTGTGTCTGGCACTCAGTTGGAAAAGGACCAGCAGTGCAGTTGGGACGCAGCAGCACTGAAGTCGGGACGGAGCGCCAGTGAGGCACAAATAAACTGTCCAACGGAGGGAGATTGGAGCAAGACGACCGTTGGTTGGTCGTTCGGTTGGTCATCTCATCAGCCGACGTATATTTGGTCCTTTCACCGTCTCCGGGCATGGGAGACAGCTCGATGTATAATTGATTGTCGGCACCAATAGCTTCTACGTTGTTCCATTGAACTCTCTGTTGTGTGCTGGTCGGGTGAAGCGGAGGTTAGCTTGTCGGTGGGTCTGTTGACTGTCTGTTGGTTGGGTTGTCGTCGGATCGACAATGGTTGGGCCGATTGCCTGTCTCACCTAAGCGAGCATTAGTGTTTGAATTCCAGGCCGACCCTCGGAACTTCTGAGCGCCCTTGGGTGTAATGACTTTTTTTATTTGTTCTTGTTGTTTGTACTTGTATGGCTTCTAGCCGATGTTTATGTTAAGGTTGGTTTGCCCTTAAGGCGTCAGATGGTTTGGGCCTTCAGCCTAATTTAAGAACTGTTTTACGTAATGTCTTTGTCATTTTTAAAATTCATGTTATTGAGTCTTAAGTGTTGAGCCTTCAGCCGATTTGGAATTTAAGTGGTTTTGCTCTTAAAGTGTCAGATTCTTGGGATCTTCAGCCGATTTTTAAAGTTGTTCTGCTATGAACCTTATTTTTAGAAATGTTTTATGTAAAGCTTCTGGCATTTTTAAAATTGATTTATTTATTTATTTATTTCGAGTCAAAAACATTACAACAATATTTACAATATATACAATATAACAAATCAGGTCAAATCATAAAAGAACAAACTAAACGGTATTAGCCCAAAATTGTGCAACGGCAGCAGCATTGTCTGAAACATCAACAAGCTCTTGTGTGGAACATGATACAGGACATCTAGGACAGTTAATTAAATGTTTGGTTGTCTGTTCTTCTCCGCAGTCACACAAGGTGGAAGATTCCTTCATGAAGCCCCATTTAAACAGATTGTCCTTAGTTCGTCCGACGCCACTCCTGAGCCGATTTAGAGACTTCCACACTGTCCAGACTTGATTTCCACCAGGAGGAAGGGTCTCAGAAGGAGTCATCCAATCGTTACTGTCAGATTTTGCTGTCCACTGAGATAGTCTGGCTGCTCCAGTCCGACCGGTGAGGGGGGTAGTAGTTCTCATGAAGCTCCTCCTAGATTTGAGTCTACTAATTGGTAGCTGGTATCCATGTAGCAGGTGATCGGTGTTATGATCTGCTTTATGTCTCTCAAGTTTGGCTGCGACTTCACGCCTTATGTCTGGAGGAGCAATACCTGCTAGTTTATGGAGTTTATCAATAGGTGTAGCTTTGAGGCATCCCGTTACTGTCCTGCAGGTTTCGTTCAGGGCCACATCAACCTGCTTTGCATGAGATGACTTGTACCATACAGGACATGCGTATTCAGCTGCGGAATAACACAAGGCCAAGGCTGATGTTCTTAGTAGTTTGGGATCTGCACCCCAAACGCTGCCAGTGAGCTTCCGCAGGATGTTGTTACGAGCAGCAACTTTCTGCTTGGTGTTAGTGCAGTGTTTTCTGTAGGTCAACGTTCGATCTAAGGTGACACCCAGATATTTGGGGTAGAAACAATGTTCAAGCTCTTGATCTTCCCAAGACACTGTAAGTTTTCTATAGGCCTCTCGATTGCGTAGGTGGAAAGCACAAACTTGGGTTTTAGCAGGGTTCGGTCTTAAGTTATTGACTCTGTAGTACTCAGATAGGTCCTTGAGAGCAACAGTAAGCTGGTTTTCTACTGTGTCAAAATCTCTGGCTTGTGTGACTAAGGCAAGATCATCTGCATAGATGAAACTCTTTGTAAGAGAAGGTTGAGGCTGGTCATTTGTAAATATGTTGAACAATATGGGGGAAAGGACACTACCCTGAGGCAAGCCATTCCTTTGACTTCTCCATCTACTCTTTCTTCCTTGGAACTCCACATAAAATCGCCGGTTTTCCAAAAGTGTCTGCACAGTTCTGGTGAAATTAATGTCTCTAGTGATGTAGTAGACTTTGTGCAATAATTGTCGATGTTGAATGGTGTCATATGCTGCTGTGAGATCCACGAAGACAGCCCCGGAAATGTATCCTTTTTCATATCCCTCTTCAATATGTTCAGTCAGATTAAGGACTTGTGCTGTACAATTCTTTCCAGGTCGGAAACCTGCTTGTTGAGGTATAAGTTGTTTTTCAACAATGGGAGTGAGTCTATTTAGCAACATTCTTTCATAGATTTTATACAAATGGCAAAGGAGCGAAATCGGTCGGTAGTTCTTGGGATCAGCTGCACCCTTTCCAGGTTTTAGTAAGGGAATAACTTTAGTTTTCCTCCAGATGGCAGGGATCTGTTTCCGCTTCAGACAACCATTATAGAATTGCAGAAGCCATCTTTCCGTGATGGGACCAAAATGTTTAATTTGCTCAATCATTAGGTCGTCTAGACCAGGCGCTTTACCATTTTTGCATTTCTGAATTGCGGTTCTGAGTTCTTGTAAGATGAAGTCATTTGATATATGGTTGTTTTCACGTTCAGGTTCTCTTTTGAGTTTTGTTCTATCTTTAGAACAATTGACCCTTCCATTCTGAACTAGATGATGAGCAATTTGATCTGGTGCAATGTTTGCATGGCCATGATTGTGGACAGGGTCGTTGTTCAGGCGTCGCAGCAACTGCCAGGCTTTCTGACTGCTTTTAGACATATCAAGGTTCTCGAGTAGCTCTATCCATCGTTCTTTTTTGGATTTGGCTAAGGCTGAGGATAAATTTTGGCCAGCAGTTAAGGTTTCAATGCTGTAAGGATTATCATTGAAAAGTTGGATATAGTTATGTAGATGCTTCACGGATTCTTCTGTCAAGCCAGGTATGTAGTTAACTCGACAGCCTCTGGGAGTTGAGAGTCTTGAGCATCTTTTCACGGCTTCTACAAACTCATCATAGTTGGAAACTGAGGGTTCTATGCGTGAAACTTCTGAGTCAAGGAGATCAGCAAACTTCTGCCAGTCTGCTTTCTTGAAATTGTATCGCCTTCGGAATGATGTGATTCTAGGAGTAATGGCTGCAAACACTTGGCAGCCTATGGGGCGGTGTTGAGTATTTGGTATCGGATTTAGAACAGTTTTTCTGCATTGGTGAGCTATGTTCTCGCTAACAAAAATTAAGTCGGGGTTATACCCACGTTTCCAACGCCCACTGTTAAAAGATGGTGGGAGTTTATTATCATGGACAAGATTAAGATGGTTGGTATCAGCCCAAGTCAAAACTGCTTCACCATTACTGTCGTCCTCAGCATAACCCCAAACACTGCTATGACTATTGAAATCTCCAACAATAAAGTGAGCTTGTTGATTGGTGTAGTTGTCTGTAGGTGAAAATTGGAAATCTGCTCCTGGGGGTTTGTAAATTGACGACACAATACAACCATTCAGTTCTACAGACAGTTATTGAGTCTTAAGTCTTGGGCCTTCAGCCGATTTGGAATTTAAGTTGTTTGCTCTTAAAGTGTCAGATTCTTTGGGCCTTCAACCTAATTAAGGAACTGTTTTAAGATAAGCCTTTGCCTTTTAAATTTCTGATTTTAGTTCAGCTTTAAGTTATTGGCTTTCAGCCATTTTTAAAGTAAAGTGATCTTGCCCATAAGGCATGAGATTGTAAGGCGCGTTAAGTTGCTAATTAAGTTCCAAAACTAAAGCTGTGTTTTTTTTAATTTTCCTTAGTTCTTGTAATGTTTGACCAAATAAAAGGTTGTACGTTCGAGTGTAACTGACAGCCGCTTATTTTGGCCGCTTTCCACATCATAAACTACCTGTCCTGTCCTGCGGGTTTAGTAGGGCGTCTCAGTGACTTTTCAAAATGGTTCAAATGGCTCTGAGCACTATGGGACTCAACTGCTGAGGTCATTAGTCCCCTAGAACTTAGAACTAGTTAAACCTAACTAACCTAAGGACATCACAAACATCCATGCCCGAGGCAGGATTCGAACCTGCGACCGTAGCGGTCCTGCGGTTCCAGACTGCAGCGCCTTTAACCGCACGGCCACTTCGGCCGGCAGTGACTTTTCATTTATTTATTTACATCAATATACTGGTTTTCACTTCGTGTACATTCAGCCATCTCAATGTCGGAAAAACAACAGTGTATCGATTTTCTTGTTCGGAGAATGTACACAATGCAACTGGGAATCAAACCCGGGCCCTTTCGGTTCGTAATCTGCCGCGCTGACCCTGTAGCTACCGGAAGAGATTGACGACCGTGACTGTAATATAAAGGCTGAAAATTACTGAACTATACGAAATAAAATCGTCATAACTCCTGAACGGTTTGCGTTAGGACGTTCAAACTGTACGGTCGGTCGCGGGGCTTGAAGGGAATTAGTATGCGCCCTGTTGCTTTGGTTTAGCGACGAATCCCTCTTTCATTTGGAGGGGTTCGTCAATAACCAAAAGTGGCGCAATTGGGAGACTGAGAATCCGCGTTTCGCAATAAAGAAATCTCCTCGCCCTCAATGGGTGACAGTGTGGTGTGCAATATCCAGTCACGGAATAATCGGTGCGATATTCCTTGATGGCGCTGTGACTACCGAGAATTAAGTGAAGGTTTTGGAACATGATTTCATCCCCATGATCCAAAGTGGTCCTGATTTCTACAATACATGATTCATGCAAGACAGAGATCGGCACCATCGAAGCAGGAGACTGATGTCCTGGAGAAGCACTTTCGGGACCGCATTCTGGCTCTGGGGTACCCAGTCGCTACTGGCCCGGGCCTCTATTGGTCGCCATATTTTCCGTATCTGAACACATATAGCACCTTTTTGTGGGGCTGTATTAAAGACAAGGTGTACAGTAATAACACCAAAACCATCGCTGAGCTGAAACAACCATTGAGGTGTCATCGACAGCATCGATGTTCCGATACTTCAGCGGGTCATGCAGAATTTCGCTATACGTCTGGGCCATATCATCGCCAATGATGGCAGGCACATTGAACAAGTGGTAACCTAAATCCGAATATCTGTAGTGATCTTTACATGATGTGTGCACGCCATAATTTGTAACTAATTTAGGTTTGTTTTTCATATATCGTACTTCAATAATTGTCACTCTGTATGTATATGAGAAAATACTTTGTGCTCGAAGCTCATACTACAAAATAACGGACTGACGGAAGTACAATATCTTTGTTGAGCTGGTACTAACCGGATCGAAAGGAAAAATACGTATTGAATAATTGACTTCACTAGACAGAAAAAACAGAAATAATTCAGGCAGAGAATATACAGAAAGGAGAAAAGGGGACAGGAACTACCGCAACGGTAGGTGAACCTGCATCAGGAACATCTGTTAAAAAGCAAATATGAGTGGGTTTGTGCTACCCAAGCACCAACTGCACTGCAACTGCCACCTCCAGTGGCCGTTATCGGAGGCGGCGTTAGAACAGCAGAGCACATTCTGATCGGCTTCAAGCTCACATACAAACACATGAGCCGACTGAAGCGCCCTCGCTCCCAGCTGCAATAATATTGCGGTCAACTGGTTCACCGGGAAGCAGTCAGCGCGTCTGATGAACCTGGTAGGAGAAACAAAAGCAAACAGGGTAGAAATGAAAACAAGCCAGGGAGGAACTAGTACCTTTTGCAGATAACACGAGTGTTATAATACATCCCATTCTAGAAAAAGCAGCTGAAGGTATTGTCAAGGATGTCTTTCAAAGAATTAAGTGGTTCTCAGAAAATGGACTCTCCCCGACTTTTGAAAAAAACTCACTACATCCAGTTCTGTACACCGAATAGAATCATACCGACAATTGATGTAGCATATGAACAGGGCTCAGTTAACAGGGTAGATTTCTCCAAATTTTTGGGTGTTCACATTGATGACAACTTGAAATGGAAGAAGCATATTACCTAGCTTCTCAAACAACTAAGTTCAGCTTCTTTCGCTCTTCGTATAATCGCTAGTCTTGGTAATAAACAGATCAGCTTTCTAACGGACTTTGCATATTTCCACTCAATAATGTCTTATGGAATAGTTTTCTGGTGTAACTCACCGCTTAGACATAAAGTATTGATTGCACAAAAGAGAGCAGCGAGAATAATTAGTGGTGTTCACCCAAGTACGCCATGTAGGCACCTTTTCAAGGAGTGAGATATTTTAACTGCACCATCAGAGTACATATATTCGCTAATGAAATTCGTTACAAACAATCCATCTCAGTTGGAGAAGAAAAGTGATGTTCATACGTAAAACACTAGATGGAAAAATGACCTTTCCTATCCGTTATTGAAGCTGTCAGTTGCTCAAAAAGGAGTACATTATTCAGCAACAATAATCTTTGATCATTTGCCCAACAACATAAAGTGTCTGGCAGGTAGCAGATCAAGTTTAAAATCTAGCTTAAAATCATTTCTTTTAGACAACTCTTTCTACTCCATGGACTGGTTTCTGTCTCATATGGTAAAAAAAAAAATTGTACCTCTAATTGTAGTTGCATGTGTAGAACTAAAAATTTCAGTAATATTAATATTAGCACTATTCATGTGTGTCTATATATCTTGTAATCTGAATTGTTCCACATCATATCGATAAAATAATCGGGATAATGATCTACAGAACATGACATAACTAACTAAGGAATGCACCAGATTCTCATCCAAGCTGCTGACAAAATGCTATAGCTAAAAGAGAACTGGCACCCACCACACTACTAATGTAGACTACATAATTGTGTTTCTACGATGTCACTGAGCTGTGTCGAGTGATAGAAATTTGTTTTCTGCTAAGCTGTGAACTTCTGTGTAAGAGAATTGCGTTACAGAAAAGAATGGAAGAATTGCGGTAATTAATGCTTTTAAAATGTACCAAAAGAGCTGAATGTAAAACTATAGCATTCATTAGAGTTATTTAAGTTCTATTTTCAAAGGTAAATTTTTTATACGTGATTAGTAGCATCAGACTCACTCCCTCTCTCTGTTGTTTTGGAGTAATCTGTCGGAAATATATCTTAATCATAGTGTATGATGCTAAGTAATCGGGGTAGAGTATGTGGTGGAACCGGTTTATAGTATTTTGTGACTTTAATTACTTATGAATGATATTTCAGGTAGATCAAAAAATATATGTCAGCGTAACAATTCGTTTGATCTCAAAAATGATTATCCCGGCTAATATTTGTCAATACGCTAAAGAAATCTCCAGTTGACGTTGTGTAGAAATGTTGTCTGTTAAGTCGTGTGAGTGTCATTAAATTGCATATTATTTATCAGATTTTACACAAATGTTACTTAAGATGGAAGCACTTTTCTCTAGCAAAAGGAACATTTAGTCACAAAATACTACCAGCGCACAACACTGACATATGTATCCTATTAAAATATTTCATGTAAATCGTTCGAAATAATTAGGCTTCATACATCAGCAAATAAGAAACTGATATTACGTAAAGTGCTGTGAGCACTATTTTTAAAGATTCAATCTGAGTTGAATTCTGTCTTTTGAAGTAGAGTCGAGACCACCGGTGCACATTTATTTCCATTCATTTATATCTAACAGCATTTATGTTTGTTAAAATTCTCGATTCAAAACTGCCGCGGAGATATTTTTGCTAAGATGGCGGCAGACAGACGATAGTCAATTTGTCTATTGTTATTCTCGATTCCTATTATATCAAGTTAATATATTCAGATAAAAGTCTTTAAGCGTTTTTTTCTCTAGTCTTTAGCATTTAAAATTATTCTCAGTGAAAAATGTTTCATATTTTTTATACCAGCTACTAGCAAACTCCGCTGTAAGTTACTAGCGCTAATGGCTGCGCTCCGGATTGCGGAGCTGAAATTTAACACTTAAAAACATTAATTAGATTGGATTACAATTGAAACAAATAAAAATCCACGTCTAGACAATAGCGATTCTATTTTTCAAATATTAATTAACAATATATAGTTACAGGTTTTCTCTTCACAGAACTCACACGTCCCACGTCCAAACAGTTCGTCGGTTAACACAGGAAGAACAACTGAACCACAATTATCACAGACAACAGAAAAATATTATAATTGTCGTTGTCTATGAATGTAGTTCTGTGATAATAGTTTGAATTCACACACAAATTAAATTTTACAGAAATAATGAAATAATTATCGTCATTTTTACACGATATAGTCTTTTTTATACGTAGTATCGATAATATTTGTTGATGTTTGTACACTTAGTTCATTTTAACCTCTTGTGGCTAGAACATAGTGTCGTGGATATTACAAGTAGAAAGGCATAGCAAATTATATATTGCGAGGAAATCCTCATTATGTTGCAGGGATTCGATGGACACAACATGACACGAAATTCGAATACTTTCCTCTCCTTGTGAAAATTTTCTGGAGGCTTGCCGCTATTCCACAGTACCGGTACACATCCTTTTTTAATTACGTTTATTGTCAGCTTGTCATATTAAAGAACGGAACCGCCAACTTCATTCTATTTTAAACAGAGGTGGTGTTGCTAAACGGAGCTGGTGTCAGCTTTCTTTTAACATCCAGAGGAAACCCAAGGCTTTTACGTCTTGCTTGTAATTTCCCATTTTAGACTTCAGCTTGTAATCTAATCCACCGAACAATAATCAGGGGAAATTTGTGGGTGACCTTAGTGTCTCGCAAGAGCTGAATCATGACTCATCTAGCACCCAGGATATGTATTATTGCAGCATATGCATTATTTTTTCGCTGGCTGTGAGAAATGTGCAGTGTCGTTTTCTAAAATGACTAGTAATTACAAATAACGATATGTTAACTGCGTTATAGCCCGCACCATTAAGTTCCAAGTATTTTCATAGAATTGTATCACCGAAGTAGTTGAAAATCTTATCCGGCCGAGGTGGCCGATCGGTTCTAGGCGCTACAGTTTGGAACCGCGCGACCGCTACGCTCGCAGGTTCGAATCCTGCCTGGGGCATGGATGTGTGTGATGTTCTTAGGTTACTTAGGTTTAATTAGTTCTAAGTTCTAGGAGACTGATGACCTCAGAAGTTAAGTCCCATAGTGCTCAGAGCCATTTGAACCATTTTTTTTGAAAATCTTACGTTTTCTATTCAGAAAGATCTGTACTATGATTTCGCAAGAAATGTGCGTCCATTTGTGAAACAAGATACATACACCAAGAAGGTAACTTGTTATTCTACAACTGGCTAAGAGTAATAGTTTCGGTAAGTTGGAAACCAGTTCTCGATTAAATACAAAATAAAGTTACAAAAATTATTATCGTGTTAGCTTTCGCATAAAATCCTTACCTTTACACACACATGCAACACTGATCGTAGAGGCATTTCCAACACCATGGACTGAGCGAGGAGTGATTAGCACAGTGGACTCGCATTCGGAAGGTCGATGGTTCAAACCCACGTCCGGCCATCCAGATTTAGGTTTGCTGTGTTTCCCTAAATCGCTCCAGGAAAATGCCGCAATGGTTCCTATGAAACAGCACGGTCGATCCGCTTCCCCATCCTTGATACAATCCGAACTTGTGTTCCGTCTCTGATGACCTCGATGTCAATGGGGCATTAAAACCCAATCTTCCTTCCTTCCTTCCAGCACCTTGTGAAATGATTTGACTTCAACGCTATTCAAAACCACCGTTACATTCCATTGTATCGATTCAACATTCTCAAATCGCTTCCACTTGAGGTCATATTTGTGTTTGGGAATGAATATGAAATTCACTGGGGCCACATGAGCTGAATATTGTGGGTTATTCTATGCTGATAGCCACCTTTTGGCCAAAAACGGACAGTCAAGAACGCTTCTCTCCACTGTAAACAACGACGAAAAATAAACATGCACAATCGCAGATCTCTTATACGCGTAGAGATTGCTGGAAGACACTAAAAAAAGAAAAGAAAAAAAGTCAGTGCAGGGAATTTCAGTTTACATGTTCGAGTAACAGCACCACTGCTTTCTTTTGTAAAAATTCTCCCTTGGACCATACTGAACCGACTACGTACATTTTATCCACAATGGAAATATTTACAGTAAGCCAAGTTACCTAAATGCTGTGTGAAGAAGGTACAACACTCTATCAGCATAACTGATACCTGACACATTATCAGTACTAATAAAATATGATATCTTGCAACTGCATCTTTTGATACAGAGATAATTATATGCAAATTGAAGGTGGAGAGGGGAAGAAAGGAAAGGAAAGGGGAGAGGTCACTGCTGTCATTTGCATTGGGACGTTACGCAGAATCGGTGGCGACGAATGAAAATGTGTACCGGACTGGGACTCGAACGCGGGACATGGCCGAAAGAACAGAAACAGACACATAACATTAATTTAATTATATGCCATTTACGGTCCCAAAAATACAATTTTTTCTGATTCATAGTGTATTTCGAACTTAGAAGACCACCACTTTGTAATAGGACACCCTCATTAACACTACTTTTTTTTGTTGGAATAACTGATACCATGTACACTGTCGATTCTTGTATAGGTGAACATTCTCGGCTGTTTCACTGACAGAATTTCATTTGATTTTGTTAACGATGTATTATATTTCAGGCTAAAATGTATAAAAATAAACTAATGTGTTACAATCTGGTATACTTAAAATTCATATTATTAATTGCACAAACTAACGCGAATTATTAAATTTATTTCTGGATTCATTTATAAAATAATGATCTAAATTGGTGAAGATTCTATTTTTGTCAAGAAAGTTTGTAAACTCTTTGCAATATTTTGAATACCGGAGAATCTAAGGTAGTCGTGAGCTTACTTCTGGTGGATTGATACTAACAATGTAATTTGGAATGTTAAGTGGAAATTTTAAGAACGGTGTGACATTCAATAATGCGACAAAGAATACAATCAAGAAAAATACAGGCAAATCTTCATCAGTCATTTAGTCATCAGGAACCGACAACGTTAAATCAAAATTTTATCCGGAAGAATGTACCCCTAGACGCAAGACTTGAGGCCAATAACAAGAAGAGAGAATGAAGATAAGTAAAAAGTTTTCTTTTGTATATCTTACGCCCACGAAGCTTTCAGAATCTGTTCAAAGACAAAGAATTTTAATAGTGATTTTTGGGAGGGTAAGATTACAACTGGGTGCTGGCTGTTGTATGTTTATCGGTTCTATGCCGTTTCTTTGTATAAGTCGTGAACAAAGGATTGTATATGTATCTAAACGTGAAGTAGGTTAACAGTTATGCTACTCAGAAGCATGGAAACAGACCTGTACGAATGCGCAGAAAACAGATGTTAAGAGCAACCTTGCTGTGCTGGTACTGCGAACGGCTGAAAGCAACGGGAAATAACAACCGTAATTTTTCCCGAGGGCATGCAGCTTTACTGTATGTTTAAATGATGATGGCGTCCTCTTGGGTTAAATATTCCGGAGGTAAAATAATCCCCCATTCGGATCTCCGGGCGGGACTACTCAAGAGGACGTCGTTATCAGGAGAAAGAAAACTGGCGTTCTACGGATGGGAGCGTCGAATGTCAGATCCCTTAATCGGGAAGGTAGGTTAGAAAATTTAAAAAGTGAAAAGGATAGGTGGGAATTGGTGAAGTTCGGTGACAGAAGGGACAAGACTTTTGGTCAGGTGAATACAGGGTTATAAATACAAAATCAAATAGGGGTAATGCAGGAGTAGGTTTAATAATGAATAAAAAAAATAGCAGTGCGGGTAAGCTACTACAAACAGCATAGTGAACGCATTATTGTGGCCAAGGTAGACACGAAGCCGACGCCTACTACAGCAGTACAAGTTTATATGCGAACTAGCTCTGCACATGACGAAGAAATTGATTAAATGTGTGATGAGATAAAAGAAATTATTCAAATAGTGGAGACAAAAAGTTAATAGTTGTGGGTGACTGGAATTCGATAACAGAAAAAGCAAGAAAAGGAAACGTAGTAGGTGAATATGGATTGGGAGTAAGAAATGAAAGAGGTAGCCTCCTGGTAGAATTTTGCACAGAGCATAACTTAGTCATATCTAAGACTTGGTTCAAGAATCATGAAAGAAGGATGTATATATGGAAGAAGCCTGGAGATACTAGAAGGTATCAGATAGATTATATAATGGTAAGACAGAGATTTAGGAACCAGGTTTTAAATTGTAAGACATTTCCAGGGGCAGGGGCAGATGTGGATTCTGACCACAATCTATTGGTTACGAACTGTAGATTAAAACTGAAGAAACTGCAAAAGGGTGGGAATTTAAGGAGATGGGACCTGGATAAACTGACTAAACCAGAGGTTGTACAGAGTATCAGGGAGAGCATAAGGGAACAATTGAAAAGAATGGGGGAAAGAAATACAGTAGAAGAAGAATGGGTAGCTTTGAGGGATGAAGTAGTGAAGGCAGCAGAGTATCAAGTAGGTAAAAAGACGAGAGCTAGTAGAACTCTTTGGGTAACAGAAGAGATATTGAATTTAATTGATGAAAGGAGAAAATATAAAAATGCGGTAAATGAAGCAGACAAAAAGGAATACAAACGTCTCAAAAATGTGATCGACAGGAAGTGCAAAATGGCTAAGCGGGGATGACTAGAGGACAAATATAAGGATGTAGAGGTTTACCTCACTAGGGGTAAGATAGATACTGCCTACAGGAAAATTAAAGAGACCTTTGGAGAAAAGAGAACCACTTGTATGAATATCAAGAGCTCAGATGGAAACCCAAGTCTAAGCAAAGAAGGGAAAGCAGGAAGGTGGAAGGAGTATATAGAGGGCCTATACAAGGGCGATGTACTTGAGGACAATATTATGGAAATGGAAGAGGATGTAGATGAAGATGAAATGGGAGATATGATATTGCGTGAAGTTTGACAGAGCACTGAAAGACCTAAGCTGAAAGAAGGCCCCGGGAGTAGACAACATTCCATTAGAACTACTGCTAGCCTTGGGAGATCCAGTCCTGACAAAACTCTACCATCTGGTGAGCAAGATGTATGAGACCCTCAGACTTTAAGAAGAATGTAATAATTCTAAACCCAAAGAAAGCTGGTGTTGACAGATGTGAAAATTACCGAACTATCAGTTTAATAGGCCACGGCTGCAAAATACTAACGCAAATTCTTTACAGACGAATGGAAAAACTGGTAGAAGCCGACCGTGGGGAAGATCAGTTTGGATTCCGTAGAAATATTGGAACACGGAGGCAATACTGACCATACGACTTATATTAGAAAATGGATTAAGGAAAGGCAAACCTACGTTTCTAGCATTTGTAAACTTAGAGAAAGCTTTTGACAATGTTGACTGGAATACTCTCTTTAAAATTCTGAAGGTGGCAGGGGTAAAATACAGGGAGCGAAAGGCTATTTACAATTTGTACAGAAACCAGATGGCAGTTACAAGAGTCAAGGGGCATGAAAGGGAAGCAGTGGTTGGGAAGGGAGTGAGACGGGGTTGTAGCCTCTCCCCGATGTTATTCAATCTGTATATTGAGCAAGCAGTAAAGGAAACAAAAGAAAAATTTGGAGTAGGAATTAAAATCCATGGAGAAGAAAATAAACTTTGAGGTTGCCGATGACATTGTAACTCTGTCAGCAGAGGACCTGGAAGAGCAGCTGAACGGGATGGACAGCGTCTTGAAAGGAGGATATACGATGAATATCAACAAAAGCAAAACGAGGATAATGGAATGTAGTCTAATTAAGTCGGGTGATTCTGACGGAATTAGATTAGGAAATGAGACACTTAAAGCAATAAAGGATTTTTGATATCTGGGGAGCAAATTAACTGATGATGGTCGATGTAGAGAGGATATAAAATGTAGACTGGCAATCGCAAGAAAAGCGTTTCTGAAGAAGAGAAATTTTCTAACATCGAGTATAGACTCAAGTGTCAGGAAGTCGTTTCTGAAAGTATTTGTATGGAGTGTAGCCATGTATGGAAATGAAAGTCGACGATAAATAGTTTAGACACGAAGAGAAGAGAAACTTTCGAAATGTGGTGCTACAGAAGAATGCTGAAGATTAGATGGGTAGGTCACATAACTAATGAGGAAGTATTGAATAGGATTGGGGAGAAGAGGAATTTGTGGCACAACTTGACTGGAAGAAGGGATCGGTTGGTAGGACATATTCTGAGGCATCAAGGGATCACCAATTTAGTGTTGGAGGGAAGCATGGAGGGTAAAAATCGTAGAGGGAGACCAAGAGATGAATACACTAAGCAGATTCAGAAGGATGTAGGTTGCAGTACGTACTGGGAGATGAAGAAGGATAGAGTAGCATGGAGAGCTGCATCAAACCAGTCTCAGGACTGAAGACCACAACATCAACATAGGTCCAGACAGAACCCGTATTGGATCACTTTGTTGTCTGTCCGTCCGTCCGTCTGTCGTTCTGTTGAGACCGCTTCATCTCGTGAACGGGTAGACGAATCAAGTAGAAATTTGTGTCGGATTCTAAGGTCTACGTTCCATTTTCTGTGTGATAAAGGTTAGTTTCTAAGTCAATGAAATCAAAAGGTACGGTCATTTATGTCACATACTTTAACACTCTCAAAATCACTCATCAAATCATGTAGGGTACTTCCCGTTGATCTAGAATGATGAAATTTGGCGAGAAGTTTCACAGTACCACTGAAGGAGAAAGAAAAGCGGTAATTTGTAATTATATCACATGGAAAAAGTTTTGTAATTTGTTTCCCGACTGATTGTATTTCCGTTTGTTAAGAGCCCTTTTTCTTAGGAATGAGTAGTCGTATCAGGTTGAAATTTATGTCACATACTAAAATCTATGGTTGCTTGGCGGTGTAATAAAATTAACCTTCTAAGTTAATGGTATGAGGTATCGCCATTTATGTCACCTATTTTGATACTCGTGCCCACGGTACACGTAAGGGGGAAAAAATCATAAAATCGTCAGTATGTAATTATATAACACGAAAAAATATATCTTTTTTCACATGTTATCCGACTTCAAACTGAAAGTTAACACATTTGCGAAAGTCTTTAAATTCCCGTGAACCATAACTTGCCAGTATCAACGTCAATAACGGGCAAAAATCGTCGAGATTTTCGATTCCCTGGATGGGTGGACTTTCTGTGTACGTAATTAAGTTTGTACGAAACCCTCAAAGCGCGATTCCTACTCGCACCTGGATATTTTTTTCCAAGCGGACGGTATTTGATTATCACTGTAAAAAATGTATGTGTATGATCTGTTTTTCTATCATTGATGATGCATGTTATCCGATGGTAGAGGTGATTTTTTGATACAATAGCTCGATAAAGCAATTCATCCTTATCAGACTATATGTGGAGAACAATTCCCTGTATGACAAGTGCATTTCGAACATCTACATATTGTTTCTGAAAACTAGATGTTACGAAGAATAAGATTTGTTTGTAACCTATTCACGATGTGTCATGGGTAACATTGGAAAACCAAGACCTAACACCTTGCACTTTTCCCTTGCACACTGCCCAGGAAGTTGCACCAATCTCAATCAACGTGCTTTTTTCCATATGTCATGATTACAATGATTATGAAAACATGAAAATTTCTGTAATATGAGTAAATATTTTTACATATCTCATACTGTGATGCAAGAGACAATCTTAAATGTCTAATAATTATTACAGGCAGAGAAATATGTCCATAACATAGCGGAGAAAGCGAAACATTTATTTCCATATCAGTTTGGGTGTACAATAACGGTATCTCGGCTGCAAAGGGCATTTTGCCCGCCGGCTAGCCTCACGGTCTCACGCGCTGCTTCCCGAATGGGAAGACGTACCGGTCCCTGACAGGAATCCGCCCGGTTAATTAGTGTCGAGGTCTGGTGTGCCGGTCAGTCTGTGGATGGTTTTTAATGCGATTTTCCGTCTACGACGGCGAATGATGGCTGGTTCCTCTTATTCCACCTCAGTTACACTGCGTCAGTGATTCCTGAGCAGACACCGTTTCATGTACGCGTACCCCATAATTATTCTACCACGCAAGCATTTGGGATTATACTCGTCCAATATGAGACGTTCCTGGTTGGGTCCACTGGGAGTCGAATCGGACAGTAACTCTGGGATCGGTGTGGGGCGGCGTTGGGGTAGATGGACTGCTGTGTCCTGTTGTGGGGTTTTGAACCACTGAGGGCTACAGCGGGACGAAGCCTCTCCGTTGTTTCTAGGTCCCCAGTTTAATACATACATACATACAAGGGCATTTAATCGTTATTGATCCTTATACCCTGTATATAATCCACGGGAATTTCCCTGTCTGTCATCCACAAAAGTTGCAGGTATCACTATTGATGCTGAAACGAAGTACCTTTGAAAGAAGTACTTTCACCAAATTCAGGCACTGAATGAAACGTGCGTGACTATTATTAGATGTTTTCGGCCTACATCACTTGCCAAGACATACTAGCTGATATCTGTCGTGAGGTTGCTGCCAGTGTGGAAATAACAAACCTGGGCACTGTGCCTAGCCATCCAGATTGAGGCCTACGTGGAGTTTTATGAATACCTTTAACATCTTGCAACCGACACCAACCAACGATAGAAACGAAATGCTGAAGGTACAGGCTGTAAACGTCCGTAACTGCTTCAACTATCTTACAGCCTCCCTACTACACTCTCAGGCACTTCCGTTTTCGAGTTGGAAGCACCAGATGTAATCACAGCAAAAAAGGGCATCGTCTGCAGAGGACGTAGCTAGCACTGTAATTAATTTGTGTAAAGATAAATCGTCACAGGTCGGGTGTTGTTTGCTTTATTACGAGTTTCGCTCGTCCGACGCCTGCAACACTGAAAAGTCTAAGGACCCTCTCAGCACCGTCGTCAACACAACGACGAAACGGTGAATTTTCATCGACACTACCAACAACGACCGAGGAGAAGCGCAGATGATGAACTACTTGCTACACTGTCGGCTCTGCCACACGTCTTGTACAGAGGAAGATCTCACTTCACTGACTCCTATTATATCTAGTTCGAGCCTTTGCATTTCCCTTTTCAGATTTTCTACCTTCCCTGCCACGTTCAAGCTTCTGAAATTCCACGTCTCGTAGAACCTTATCCATTCGTTGGTTATTGAGTCTTTTTCTCATGGTCATCTCCCCCTTGCCAGTCCCCTCCCGGAGATCCGAGTGGGAGACTATTCGGGAATCTTTTTGCCAGTGGAGAGAGCATCATGACACTTTTTCAGCTACGGGCCACATGTCCTGTGGATCTACATTATGTGACTTTGATGTAGTGGTTTCCATTGCCTTCTGCAATTTCATGCCGTTATTGTTGCTGATTCTCCCGCCTTTTCGGAGCAGTTTCGCACCCAAAGAGCAAGAGAGTGCCCTGAACTTAGTTTCTCTGCCCTCTTTGACAAAGCCGTTGTCAAAGCGAGGGTGACTTCTTATGCCGTAAGTCTTCGGCCGCCTTTGCTGATGATTTTTATTCAAAATTTAAGCAGGAGTCAAGTTCGAACCTGGGATAGAGGGCGCTTTGATTACTAGTTAAGAACGCTACCCCTAGACCAAGCTGGCCGCTGTGGCCGAGCGGTTCTAGGCGTTTCAGTCCGGAACCGCGCTGCTGCTACGGTCGCAGGTTCGAATCCTGCCTCGGGCATGGATGTGTGTGATGTCCTTAGGCTAGTGAGGTTTAAGTAGTTCTAAGTTCTAGGAGACTTATGACCTCAGATGTTGAGTCCCATAGTGCTCAGAGCCATTTGAACCATCTGATCCACTGACGTGTAGACATTTGTATAAATTCTAGGGTGAGAACACGGAAATAATCTAAAATTGAAATCAACCACTTCCATCTGTCTTTTGACAATGCAAATGTAATATTACCGTTAATGCAGTTCATAACCGCCAGTACTATTTTAATAGGCGTGGATTGTACCAGTCGATACCCAACAGAGACCTGTAACTTGACGAAACTGCGCCACGTGACAGAGCGCAAAACAGTGGTAGTACGAAGCACTAACAATATTTATTTTAGTTCTACAGCATTTTTTGAACGTGGATTGTGATGACAGACCGATCATTAGCGTTGCCTAAGGCATGTGTTACGTTCCAAGAAAACGGTTGGGTTCGGAGTTGGCGAATAATTACTGCTCTGGTACATACTTTATGCATAGTGGATTTTTATATGTGTTTTCTGTCCAAGATACTGATGAAGTCACAGGTTAAAACAGAAAGATGGTGGCGTCAGATTTACTATTTTCATTAGTAGTCTCCCGTATCATCCATAAAATAGCAGCCCAGTACTTTACATGACATGGATGTGATGAGAGGGACCAGTTTTATGTCTCTTTCATGTTTCTCCATTTACGTTCTTTCTTATTAAGTTTATGAATTAGGTAGTTGTCTACTGCGCTGTTTAATAAAGCCCTTTGAAAATAAAACGTGTATGGGGCGATTATTTTTAATTCATTTTGATAAACGGTAACCTGCTGCCATGCTCTCCTTGTGCCTGAATAGTATCTGTGTATATATATGAGTGATTGAGGTTTCAGGCGTGTCAGTTGTGTAACAGCATGCTAACTACTAAAGCCCTATCTCATTCTATAATTTGCTCCTGCGAAGGTGTGCGCGTTATGCAGGTCTTGGAGTCACTCACGTCCATCTAGAAAGTATTTACCGAGGTTAACGAAGGCGATGTTGGCCGGATGTACTCGACGATGCCCTTTAGTCACACTGGCTAAAGGATCGTTCTAAGAAATACCAAATTAAGATCAGCCTGAAGTTGCCTAAATAAGGTGAAACGCGTAGTTGATAAATAAAAGAAACTAAAATTGCAACCAAGCCTGTTTTCAACTAATACTACTAGACACTGGTTTGCTGATTCATGCCACAGATGTATTGGAAGAATTTGTCAGTATGTCCTGACGGAACGTGGATTGGCATGATTTCATTTGAGTTAGACAGATTTAACGATTATTCTTTATTAGGGGACAATGCAGCTATTTCAATTAAGCATTCAGATACGTTTTTTTTTTGCAGTCAAATTAATTTCATTTTTAATCAGACCTAGTCATACGTCCTCAGCACCCGTGGCTGTTAACTTGATCAAATATTTTAAATTGAATTTTCCTGACATAGGCATGTTCGTGCTGTTGGGTGATGAATGTGTATCATACGCCTGGCAGATAATGTCTTTTACTGTGTGGTCTGGTACTCGCCTTCAGAGATCTACACATGGATCTGGTTTTTGTATGTCCATCCTTCTGATTGGAGATTTGAGGGACTTCGGCCGTTCACTAATGTAATGAAATGGAAAGATGTTATTTATTATGTGGTTAGCAATTACGGTGGTTCAGTGCACCATCTTCAGGCCTTAACTGACGTTGAGGGGGTTAACTCCAATCGTATACGAGATTCCGTCAAGTGGTAGCTGATGGTTGGAGACACAACATCGTAGTTACAGGTAGTCTGCGAAAACGAGTTCATAGATGGTGGCTACAGACAGAATCGGGTATACGATTGGAATTACCCCGCTCAGCTTCAGTTATGGCCTGAAGGTAGTGTACTAAAGCACCAAAACTGTTAGCCATGGAATAAATAACATCGTAAGGACGGCTTTATGCCTTCTACTTTATAACATATGTATCTGGTGCGTGCTCCCGTTAATTTTACGATAGATTTTGTAATACCTTCTCTGGTGTTAGAGTTTCAACCTTATTTTTTGTCTATGTGGATTCGTGGTATTGGGATAACGTCCTAAAGTTCTTAGAACCTCTATCGGCTCTTGATTACGTGTATGAGTTATTCTCTCTTTAGTGAAGTTTCCTAGTTTCATATCCGCTCCCTCACAAGTCTAGTAGCCAACGTTCCCGCTGAATCCGCCAGAGTGTAATCATTACATATATTTAGAGATCATTTTTCTTTCAATTGAAATGAGATAACGACTGATGTACTCTGAGTGGCTATTCAGAGTATTGTTATTAACTCCTATATTGATCGTAATTGACTTGCGTATAATCAAGCCTGTCACACATTTCCATATCTTGCAAAACCCCGGAATGTCCAATAACTCATGCACTTATAGAGAAGTCGTAAAGGAGTATCAAATATTCCAATGTCTTCTTCTATCAAATATTCCTCAAGACCGATAAAACAGATTATTTCTGTGTTTTTATTTTCCATGTTCTCTTACTGCACCCGTAGCGTTCCTTCGCTGCACAGTCTAAATTCAGGACGTAATAAACAATGTACGCTACCAGGAATGAACGACGTTGCACGCATGGTAGACGAGCATGGAAGACAACAAATGGATAAATTACTGGGTTTCCCCACTTTCGACTCCAGGGACAACCGGAAATCCATGATAATATGGCAAAAAAGTGGATCTAGTGAGGTAATAGGAAATTATACAGCTAGTTAAGGAACAATGGGAGAAGGGAGCTGAACTACGGTGATGAGTTTGAACTTTCTATGTGAAGACTCTTACAAACTTGTGAAGACTGTTACAAATTTTTAAATGTCCACATATTTGTAGCTCTCAGCCCCGAAAGGGCTCCGAATTGTAACTTTTAACATGGCTGTGTGTAACGTAACTACAACTATGAGCCAAAAAATTATGACCACTGCCCATCGGGACGTTGGGTGCCGCCTGGTGGCTTGCGGGCAGGTGAAGCGGTAACAAAAGTATGTAAGCGGAGCAGATACGGGCGGGAGATTCATCCATCGAAGGTATGGGCCCCAAATCGGGAAGTCGATTGAGATAAGTAACTTTGACAAAGGGCAGACTATTATTACGCAGAGCCTGTGAACGAGTATCTCGAACACGGCGAAGCTGGTCAAATGTTCACTTGTTACTGCCGCGAGCATCTACGGAAAGAGAAAGGATCACAGAACGTGGGGTTCGGAGACTAGTTTGCTCTGCAAAGTAGGATAGATGACGATCTTTGCTGAAAGAACACAATGCTAGTGCACGCGCAAGTGTTTTGGAGGACATAATTCATCGTACATTGTTGAAAATGGATTTCCGCAACAGAAAACCCCAATTTGTTCGTATTTTAACCGAACGACAATGTCAGTTACGATAGAATAGGGCACAGTAAGCCGAGATTCGCCCAGCTATCAATGAAAACGCGTCGGCTCTTCGAGTGAATCTTATTTTTGCCACACTAGGTCGCTGGTAGTCATCGAGGTGAACGGCAGAGCGCCACGGACGCAGGCTGATGGCAGCAGTATTATGCTATGGAAGACATTCTTCTGCAATTGCACGGAACCTGTGGTAGTAATCGAAAACACGCTGACGCTGCTAACCACCTTCATCGCTTCATGCTTGATGTCTTCTGCGACGGCGACGAAAGTCGCCCTATGTAAATCCTACGGAATCCATCTGGGTCGCTGTTGGCGCCATCACCGTTTACAGAAATCAGCGGCCCTTTATTTACGCTAATTACATGACCTGCCCATATATATATATATATATATATATATATATATATATATATATATATATATGTTGTTGTTGTGGTCTTCAGTCCTGAGACTGGTTTGATGCAGCTCTCCATGCTACTCTATCCTGTGCAAGCTTTTTCATCTCCCAGTACCTACTGCAACCTACATCCTTCTGAATCTGCTTAGTGTATTCATCTCTTGGTCTCCCTCTACGATTTTTACCCTCCACGCTGCCCTCCAATACTAAATTGGTGATCCCTTGATGCCTCAGAACATGTCCTACCAACCGATCCCTTCTTCTGGTCAAGTTGTGCCACAAACTTCTCTTCTCCCCAATCCTATTCAATACTTCCTCATTAGTTATGTGATCTACCCATCTAATCTTCAGCATTCTTCTGTAGCACCACATTTCGAAAGCTTCTATTCTCTTCTTGTCCGAACTATTTATCGTCCATGTTTCACTTCCATACATGGCTACACTCCATACGAATACTTTCAGAAATGACTTCCTGACACTTAAATCAATACTGGATGTTAACAAATTTCTCTTCTTTAGAAACGCTTTCCTTGCCATTGCCAGCCTACATTTTATATCCTCTCTACTTCGACCATCATCAGTTATTTTGCTCCCCAAATAGCAAAACTCCTTTACTACTTTAAGTGCCTCATTTCCTAATCTAATTCCCTCAGCATCACCCGACTTAATTAGACTACATACCATTATCCTTGTTTTGCTTTTGTTGATGTTCATCTCATATCCTCCTTTCAAGACACTGTCCATTCCATTCAACTGCTCTTCCAAGTCCTTGGCTGTCTCTGACAGAATTACAATGTCATCGGCGAACCTCAAAGTTTTTATTTCTTCTCCATGAATTTTAATACCTACTCCGAATTTTACTTTTGTTTCCTTTACTGCTTGCTCAATATACAGATTGAACAACATCGGGGAGAGGCTACAACCCTGTCTTACTCCCTTCCCAACCACTGCTTCCCTTTCATGTCCCTCGACTCTTATAACTGCCATCTGGTTTCTGTACAAATTGTAAATAGCCTTTCGCTCCCTGTATTTTACCCCTGCCACCTTTAGAATTTGAAAGAGAGTATTCCAGTCAACATTGTCAAAAGCTTTCTCTAAGTCTACAAATGCTAGAAACGTAGGTTTGCCTTTCCTTAATCTTTCTTCTAAGATAAGTCGTAAGGTCAGTATTGCCTCACGTGTTCCAGTGTTTCTACGGAATCCAAACTGATCTTCCCTGAGGTTGGCTTCTACTAGCTTTTCCATTCGTCTATAAAGAATTCGTGTTAGTATTTTGCAGCTGTGACTTATTAAGCTGATAGTTCGGTAACTTTCACATCTGTCAACACCTGCTTTCTTTGGGATTGGAATTATTATATTCTTCTTGAAGTCTGAGGGTATTTCGCCTGTTTCATACATCTTGCTCACCAGATGGTAGAGTTTTGTCAGGACTGGCTCTCCCACGGCCGTCAGTAGTTCCAATGGAATATTGTCTACTCCGGGGGCCTTGTTTCGACTCAGGCCTTTCAGTGCTCTGTCAAACTCTTCACGCAGTATCATATCTCCCATTTCATCTTCATCTACATCCTCTTCCATTTCCATAATATTGTCCTCAAGTACATCGCCCTTGTATAGACCCTCTATATACTCCTTCCACCTTTCTGCTTTCCCTTCTTTGCTTAGAACTGGGTTTCCATCTGAGCTCTTGATATTCATACAAGTCGTTCTCTTATCTCCAAAGGTCTCTTTAATTTTCCTGTAGGCGGTATCTATCTTACCCCTAGTGAGATAGGCCTCTACATCCTTACATTTGTCCCATCCCTGCTTAGCCATTTTGCACTTCCTGTCGATCTCATTTTTGAGACGTTTGTATTCCTTTTTGCCTGTTTCACTTACTGCATTTTTATATTTTCTCCTTTCATCAATTAAATTCAATATTTCTTCTGTTACCCAAGGATTTCTACTAGCCCTCGTCTTTTTACCTACTTGATCCTCTGCTGCCTTCACTACTTCATCCCTCAAAGCTACCCATTCTTCTTCTACTGTATTTATTTCCCCCATTCCTGTCAATTGCTCCCTTATGCTCTCCCTGAATCTCTGTACAACCTCCGGTTCTTTTAGTTTATCCAGGTCCCATCTCCTTAAATTCCCACCTTTTTGCAGTTTCTTCAGTTTTAATCTACAGGTCATAACCAATAGATTGTGGTCAGAGTCCACATCTGCCCCTGGAAATGTCTTACAATTTAAAACCTGGTTCCTAAATCTCTGTCTTACCATTATATAATCTATCTGATACCTTTTAGTATCTCCAGGGTTCTTCCATGTATACAACCTTCTTTCATGATTCTTAAACCAAGTGTTAGTTATGATTATGTTGTGCTCTGTGCATAATTCTACCAGGCGGCTTCCTCTTTCATTTCTGTCCCCCAATCCATATTCACCTACTATGTTTCCTTCTCTCCCTTTTCCTACACTCGAATTCCAGTCACCCATGACTATTAAATTTTCGTCTCCCTTCACAAACTGAATAATTTCTTTTATTTCATCATACATTTCTTCAATTTCTTCGTCATCTGCAGAGCTAGTTGGCATATAAACTTGTACTACTGTAGTAGGTGTGGGCTTCGTATCTATCTTGGCCATAATAATGCGTTCACTATGCTGTTTGTAGTAGCTTACCCGCATTCCTATTTTCCTATTCATTATTAAACCTACTCCTGCATTACCCCTATTTGATTTTGTGTTTATAACCCTGTAGTCACCTGACCAGAAGTCTTGTTCCTCCTGCCACCGAACTTCACTTATTCCCACTATATCTAACTTCAACCTATCCATTTCCCTTTTTAAATTCTCTAACCTACCTGCCCGATTAAGGGATCTGACATTCCACGCTCCGATCCGTAGAACGCCAGTTTTCTTTCTCCTGATAACGACATCCTCTTGAGTAGTCCCCGCCCGGAGATCCGAATGGGGGACTATTTTACCTCCGGAATATTTTACCCAAGAGGACGCCATCATCATGTAATCATACAGTAAAGCTGCATGCCCTCGGGAAAAATTACGGCTGTAGTTTCCCCTTGCTTTCAGCCGTTCGCAGTACCAGCACAGCAAGGCCGTTTTGGTTATTGTTACAAGGCCAGATCAGTCAATCATCCAGACTGTTGCCCTTGCAACTACTGAAAAGGCTGCTGCCCCTCTTCAGGAACCACACGTTTGTCTGGCCTCTCAACAGATACCCCTCCGTTGTGGTTGCACCTACGGTACGGCTATCTGTATCGCTGAGGCACGCAAGCCTCCCCACCAACGGCAAGGTCCATGGTTCATGGGGGGGATATATATATATATATATATATATTAGCCTCATATAACCACATACCTACCAACAAAGTGTCGGATCCCTGATACGCAGAATCAGTGATGTATTTCGTTTCAAAGACGGACAAACCAGCTATTAAGCAGGTGGTCACAATGTTTTTGCTCATCGGTGTAAGTCCGTGCGCGAGAAACAGTGTGCAGTATTCGAGTTTAGAATTCGAAGAGATAGTCCTCTGCTTGAAAATGACGATTCTAGACCACATACAAGTGACGCAACATCTGCAACAATTCGACACCTGGACTCAGTGTATTCCATCATCCTCCATACATTCCGACTAGGCGCCATCCGATTTTCCTCTCTTTCCATAGATTAAAGAACACATTCATGCAGAATGATAGCGATGAAGCGGTGCGAGCAGTGGGGAGTTTGTGGCTCCGTCAAGAAAGTCAAACATCCTACGGCGACAGTATCAACAAACAGGTCTCTCGTTGGGAAAAATATGTTTGTCACTAGGGTGACTGTAAGGAAATAAATATGTAGACATGAAAAGCAAAGATGTAGAACGTTTGTTTTATTTAAAAAGCTTTAGAAGTTATCACATACAAAATTCGGAGGCATTACTTTTCTGCACGCTCTCATAGTAGGCGGCTTTTAGTGCATATGTGAAACGATTTATCACCAGTGACAATTGTGCGGTTCTAGGCGCTTCAGTCTGGATCCGCGTGACCGCTGCGGTCGCAGGTTCGAATCCTGCCTCGGGCATGGATGTGTGTGATGTCCTTAGGCTAGTCAGGTTTAAGTAGTTCTAAGTTCTCGGGGACTGATGACCTCAGATGTTAAGTCTCATAGTGCTCAGAACCATTTGAACCATTTTGACAATTGTTCTGAAGACTCAGAGAAAAACATAAATACTTTTTAAAACTAATAATGATATTTGGCAGACATGTTGCTGTAGTGAACTGTTTTTAAGACAAAGCCCATTGTAGAGGTGAGGTATTTTCAACGTGATGCTAGAACTGGAGTAGAAATTGGAAACTTGTGTTAGGAACTATGGGACCAAACTACTGAGGTCATAGGCCCCTAGGCTTACACACTAATTAAACAAACTTACGCTAAGGGCAACACACACACCCATGCCCGAGGGAGGACTCGTGCCTCAGACAGAGGAGCCGCACGAACCATTACAAGACGCCTCAGGCCGCACGGCTACTCCGCGCGGCGAACTGGAGTAGAGAGCGTACTTAATTAATAATATAGTGAAGAGGACTTTAAGTTTCGAAATTTGTCTTTCAGCCACGGAAAACTTGACGATAACCGTGGCTGGAAGCAAGGGGATGGAACTGTGTTGCATACACTATGACTCGTTTGTCACTCTTCTACGTAGAGCGGGGATTGTTTTTTGAGATTCTGACCCACTGAAGAATTCAGAGCTTTTCAGCATGCAATGGGACTCGAACAGAGGGGTCAGCAGTTGTCAGGTCCCAATGTGTGTATGTGTGATGTCTTTAACTGAATGAAGTTATTGAGCTGCCCGACACGCTCCGCAGTGTATCTTTGTATGCAGTATGTCTGAAAAAGACTCGTTCCATTTCGGAAAATCATATCTTCTGCATGAATGAAGGGTATTTCAGCTTACGCAACGAAACTAAAAGATTATCTTGACTCCATTGGTTGCCGGTATTGCCCTCCCTAGCCATCTTGTGACGACGATAACGTAGCAACAAAAGGCGTTTTGCGTTCTCCGGTCCAACAGGTGAAGTTGAGTTACAACCATAACTCGTGATTGAAACTTCCTGGCAGATTAAAACTGTGTGCCCGACCGAGACTCGAACTCGGGACCTTTGCCTTTCGCGGGCAAGTGCTCCACCATCTGAGCTACCGAAGCTCGACTCACGCCCGCTACTCACAGCTTTACTTTTGCCAGTAACTCGTCTCCTACCTTCCAAACTTTACAGAAGCTTTCCTGCGAACCTAGCAGAACTAGCACTCCTGAAAGAAAGGATATACCGGAGACATGGCTTAGCCACAGCCTGGGGGATGTTTCCAGAATGAGATTTTCACTCTGCAGCGGAGTGTGCGCTGATATGTAACTTCCCGGCAGATTAAAACTGTGTGCCCGACCGAGACTCGAACTCGGGACCTTTGCCTTTCGCGGGTAAGTGCTCTACCATCTGAGCTACCGAAGCACGACTCACGCCCGGTACTCACAGCTTTACTTCTGCCAGTATCTCGTCTCCTACCTTCCAAACTTTACAGAAGCTCTCCTGAGAACCTGCAGAACTAGCACTCCTGAAAGAAAGGATATAGCGGAGACATGGCTTAGCCACAGCCTGGGGGATGTTCCCAGAATGATATTTTCACTCTATATCCTTTCTTTCAGGAGTGATAGTTCTGATAGGTTCGCAGGAGAGCTACTGTAAAGTTTGGAAGGTAGGAGACGAGATACTGGCAGAAGTAAAGCTGTGAGTACCGTGCGTGAGTCGTGCTTCGGTAGCTCAGATGGTAGAGCACTTGCCCGCGAAAGGCAAAGGTCCCGAGTTTGAGTCTCGGTCGGGCACACAGTTTTAATCTGCCGGGAAGTTTCATATCAGCGCACACTCCGCTGCAGAATGAAAATCTCGTTCTGATAACTCGTGATTACTTAACAAAGAACTGCATCACCGATGGTCGTTCATAGGGAGGGTACGGATTTCATGTTGGACCACCGGCCTAAAAAGTAATCTGATCTCACGGTATGTTTTTTTTCCCCTTGTGGGTGTGAAAGACTTAGTCTATGTGACTCCCCTTACAACAATTTTGTCGAATTGCGGTGACACATAGCTACAGAAAGCTATTGTGGTGACTGCAGACATGCTCGAAATGCTATGGGACGAGTTTGACTATCGTCTAGATGTTTGTTGTGAACATTGTTTTTAAAGGCAAAGGAAAATTGGAAGCCAAATGAAAACTTTGATCCTAAAAGTAATTGTGAGTATTCCTGTGTTGTAGGTAGCATGCAGGTAAAAGATTCATCATTCGTCCGAAAATTTCTTGAGGTAGATTTTATTGCTGCTGTGAAGCGATGTCAGCACAGTAACTACGCCGGCAGCTTGAATTTAAACAACTGATGTGCACAAGACCAATCGGTTGTGAACAGGTAGTGTTGAGTAGTGGACATGCGGCCATAGTGTGTCAACGTTGTATCCCTAATCGCAGTGGAGCAACATATCTGAATCACGTGTACAAGACATTCTCCATGATCTTTTGAAGAGGAGAAAAATATGTACAAAGTTTATCCCGTACACTATTACTTTCGATCAAAAACAGCGTCAGATGGTCACTGTAATGGTACTTGCTAGATGTTTCCGAAGGGGTATACGCAAGATAAAAAGGAAGCGACGCGCTGCAGCAGAGATGGCGTTAAATGAGAGAAATGTGACTGTCACTTTTTTTAAGGCGGCAGAGAGAGAGGAGTCTGTCGTGTTTCGTCAGGAAGAGAGGACTCAGAAATTTTTATCGTTCTTCCTATTGTAACAGTTTTGTTAATAAGAGTGTATTTTGCATTAATATAAAGTACGTGAAGTGAATTACAGTGCATTTCTATTTATCTGACAAGCAGTTCATCTCGCGGCATCGAAATATGAGTTTCTTTCATGAGGCGACACGGTCAACAATTAGGAACATCTACGGCGGCTGTATTTGAGACGACCATCACAGCAGAAAGAAAAGGTTTCCCACTGAGAGAAAATACAACTAAGTACATTTAATATTACATTTCCTAGAAGGTTTATTTCAGATATGTTTGATGGTGTCTGTTCGGCAGTATTTCATTAACTTCCACCTATGACTTCACAATTATAGGCCATAAAACATTTCCAATTCAAAAACTCTAATTCATTATCCAGCCAGTAGTAAAAAAACAGAATAGAATACGCTTCTGACAGAACAGAGGTCAGATCCCGCAATCTCCGTATCGTAAATAAAAAGAAATGTAATTGCAGCATTGATTGTTGAAATACTAATTGTACTCTGTCTTTGTTCCATATATTTGTCAATGTGAATTCAATGAGAAAAGGGGAATGTTACCAATAAAAGCGGAATAAAATTATGGAAACTGAAGAAAATTTTCTCCAGAGCCAAGTAACTGAACTTTACGGACCGTCAACAGAAGTACACCAACAAAGATAGGATCTAGAATATTCCAGTGATCATATCACGCAAAAGCAATTTCGACACAATATCCGGGATCGTTAACCTGCTTGAAACCCTTTTGTAAGCAACGATATTTATGGTAGGGTAGATTTTCGATTGTAATAATAAACTGTTTTCATATCTGTAACAGAGACATAATAAGACGCCTTCCTGCCGCGAACGTATATCACGAGTGAAGTTTTCCACAACTGTTGAGTTTCTGTATATATTTCAATAATACAGTTACAGGATACACCTTTTATTGTCAGTAAAGAAGGGAATCAAGTGTCACTGAGAAAATTAATACTAACGGCAGTGATCACGAAAATACTGAATCAGAATGTAATGTATTAGATAATGAAAATGACAAAGCATCGCAACATGGCGGCAATGTCACAGTCGAAGAAAATATTCGACTAAACTCAACTGTAATGAATACACAGAATGTTAGACCAAACGATGTCACATGGCTAACAGTCGATGAGGTTAATTCACAATCCTCAATAGGAAATGCCTCTTTCCAAAATAATTTGGGCAGAAACAATGAAAGAGAGGCAGGAAATTTTCCGAGCGTGATACTGAGTGAACGAATCGGAGACATACATACGCAGACTATACATTCATTAAACAGTCATCATTCGCAGGTATCAACCATAGAAAAATTGTTACAGAAATTGATCCAAATGAACAGACTTGAGTACAAAAATCACAAACGTGTTCACTGGTCTCGGCAATTTAGATCAAAGTCCCAGTAGCTTAGACCAATAAAGTCTCGATACTTTCGAACGACTTCGAAAATTTGCGTACTAACTGGAACACACAGTTGACAGTTGCAACCAATAAATTAGATAGAAAATCTGGTAATGTGCCCAATCAGATAGACAAAAAACGTTCTAGTAGGAGTGAAGACCAGGGTCAAAGTGCACATGAAACTATGTAATTTGCACACGCTAGTTTACAAAGCGCACATGGGAGCTAACTCAAGAGGAAACAGGTAAAACACACCTGTCTGAAATGAAATTGCCGGATGATATAAGAAAACTCACGCATGACGTAGGATTCCTGTCTTTACGACAAACTTTTCTGAAAACCGAGTTCGGACATATCAATAACGATATAGAAATTTAAAATGAGACATACATACGCAGACTATACATTCATTAAACAGTCATCATTCGCAGGTATCAACCATAGAAAAACTGTTACAGAAATTGATTCAAATGAACAGACTTGAGTCCGGCACCTTCGACAGCGATTCTACTCTAGACGAAAAGTGCCTCAGGGATCAAAAAACGTATGTTGACGCTGTTGAAGAGATATTAAACGAAAGAGAACATAAAATTCTCACTAAAAGGACAGTGATATGAAAGCAAAAGAAGATTAGATTCGTTCCGAACTTTATCAGTGAAAGATACAGATACAAAAATCGCAGTACTTGAAAGTAGTTACGCGAACATTGTATTACCAGAGTCATATTATGACAAAAGTGAAGGAGAACAGTTTGCAAAAAATCAAACGTACGTGCCAGTGTGACCATACTTAACACTGCCCTCTCCGAAAAGGCGTAGGACGGTGTCGCTATCTGATGACCTAAAGCCTGGTCTATCGCCAGTCACAACAGACGAGTGTCTAATAAAACATTGACAGTTCCCAGTCTTCTCACAAGAATCCCAGAAAACACACCCCTTTCTTTTTGTGAGGCCCCTTAGAAATATTTTACCTCGGCAATACAAGAGATTCAGTTCTTTGTTGGTTTCATGCAGCGTGATACGTGGTTGTGGGCAGCCGAAGAGGCAGATCATTGCCGAACGTATGAAAAAGGTGAACAGCCTTTCTTAGGCAAGTACTGGTCTCAGGGAATTCAGGAAAAACTACGAATGGACGTTTTTGAGCCACAACCATTAACATAAAAGAAGGGGCACTGCGCCGGTATTTCGAAAGATACTTGAACAAGACGAAATACTGGAGCAATTCGATATCACACGTCGATGCTTTTAGGATGTTAAAGAGTCGTTTGGCGAATAACATTCGTGAGAAACTGGTAACTGTGCCAACTAGAACGTTTTCTCACGTTCGTGGATTCGATTGACCTCATTTATGAGAGCAGTCAAAACTCAGACGAGTGCTACTCATGGTAATGGCAGTAACAACAAAAACATACACGGTAGTAATACAGAAATCAGTACGGCAACGCGCAGTGCGGTGAGGATCCATACGTGCCGCCGCAGGAGTATAACGGAAATGGTGGCTTCAAAAAAAAAAAAAAAAAAAAAAAAAAAAAAAGAAAGTTCAAATGTGTGTGAAATCTTATGGGACTTAACTGCTTCGGTCATCAGTCCCTAAGCTTACACACTACTTAACCTAAATTATCCTAAGGACAAACACATACACCCATGTCCGAGGGAGGACTCGAACCTCCGTCGGGAGCAGCCGCATAGTCCATGACTGCAGCGCCTCAGACCGCTCGGCTAATCCCGCGCGGCACGAAATGTTGGGTTCAGAAATGATCAAAGTAACGGCTTCCAAGAGAGAGAGAGAGAGAGAGAGAGAGAGAGATAACAGAACCTACTAATCAGGGTGCCGTGGCTCACCATCAAGAAATAACCATAATGGTCAGATTAATTGGTGCGGTCCTGGCGATAATAGACATCAAGGATCTACGATCGGGAATGAACACCCACGCATAAATAAAAATTACGGTAAACAAGGGCTATGAGGGCGGTATAAAGCAAAATCAGCGACAAGCCGTCCCCAATCACTGATCACGCTGTAAACACTGTGTATGTGACTGACGGGAGTGTCAGCATATCGTCCCGCAGACGATAAACGGCGATCGGTCGGCATAAGGCCAGGAATTCTTTTTATTCCATGATTACCAATTTCGGGGAAACTAAAGCCGCCTAATAAATAATTTTGTACCGCAGGAGTTCTTTTTATTCCATGATTACCAATTTCGGGGAAACTAAAGCCGCCATCATTGGATCTAAGGAAGACAGAAACCACTATGAAAGTGGGCTTGGATTCCACTTATATAACACGTATACATATAAATTTAGTCACATACCTTAGGCCACATGCAGGTTACAACATCAAGGCAAACAATGGTGATATTAATAGTTGCCTATAACAAGCAGGCCTTACAAAATTTGCATTTGCTTTTCGATATTCGTATATGCGACCAGGCAGATGCGCGTTTGTGTAGGTCTGCAGCTTGCATAAGTTTTGTATATGTTTACAGTAATCTCTAGTATTATGTACAAGCCCTAATGACGTAGTGTTACCACACACACAGAGCCGTTATGACGCGGGCTGTGATTTTCATTGGCGCCTCTTCTGCTAGCGCCATCTCGTGACGCGGCCTGTAGTGTAAGAATGGTTCAAATAGTTCAAATGGCTCTGAGCACTATGGGACTTAACATCTGAGGTCATCAGTCCCATAGAACTTAGAACTACTTAAACCTAACTAACCTAACGACATCACACACATCCATGCCCGAGGCAGGATTCAAACCTGCGACCGTAGCGGTCGCGCGGTTCCAGACTGAAGCGCCTAGAACCGCTCGGCCATGTAGTGTAAGAACAAAGCCGGAGCTTGCGCTTGTATTTGATGGAGACACTTAGCGTTATAATCTCATCTCTCTTGGACGCCTATGTGCTACTTACGACAATTTTGTAAGGCCTGCGTGTTATAAGCAACTATTAATCTCACCATTGTTTGACTTAATGTTGTAACCTGTATGTGTTCTAAGCTATGTAACTAAATTTATATGTTTACATTATATATAAGTGGAATCCAAATCCACTTTTATAGTGTTTTCTGTCCTCGTCCGCAGCTCGTGGTCGTGCGGTAGCGTTCTCGCTTCCCGCGCCCGGGTTCGATTCCCGGCGGGGTCAGGGATATTCTCTGCCTCGTGATGAGTGCGCGTTGTGTGCTTTCCTTAGGTTAGTGAGGTTTAAGTAGTTCCAAGTTCTAGGGTACTGATGACCATAGATCTTAAGTACAATAGTGCTCAGAGCCATCTTTTTCTGTCCTCCCTAGATCCGATGATGGTGGCTTTAGTTTCGCCGAAACCGGTAAAGATAGAATAAAAAGAATTCCTGCAATCTTGGCTACCAGTTTATTGTTTTACATGCTAATAAATAATTATTTGTTAAGGTATCACAAAGAAATCGATATGCGAGATGATCTATATACAGATAAGACAAATAGCATAAAAAGAATAAACGATGAAGTACAGGCGATGGTTAATGCCAAAATAGGAAGAATAGATGTGCAAGTGATACTGGAGACAGGAGCGAACGTTGTTTCGCACAGCTTTTCCAATGAAGCTAAAATGAAACTAAACCTACCCACTGTAGCTGTGCATTTTAACAGCTGTAGCAAATAAGTCAAAAGGCATCAAGTTACAAACGTATAGTCCAATAACTTTCGCTTTAACCATAATCACTTCTATTATTTGTATGTTCGTAGCGATGACACAAGAATTTTGCCTCAGTACCGATACGTCATTCCAGGGTCTGCGGATAATGTTGTTTCAGATTAACCATGATAATGAAAATCAGAATGTAAATATAATAAGTTTTTCTAGTCGCACACTGACAGAATGTGAAAGACCTTATTCTGTAACCGAACTTCAAGAGCTTTCTATGGGGAAATCAAACCAAAGTATGTTGTGATCATCAAGAACTTAAATTCTTACTGATACGTCAAGTAAGACTTTGCGACATAATTTATATCAAAGGTGAACAGAATATTTTGGCAGATGCCCTGTCTAGAATTCAATAAGGATTAAATAAATATAGAGAATGAACAAAACAAACATCCGACTTTAGAATTGTACTTATGTGTGATGGCACATAAAGGACCTATATGTGAAAATGTGTATAAGTGGGGGTCAGCTTCAAGAGGAAGACACTCGATGGAACAAGGTAAGGCAACAACTAACAGGTACTGGTGATGAAGAGTTGAGAACACGTTATAAGTTACATAACGGAGTTCTGTTTTATCGTCGAACACCTCACTCTGGTAACTGGAGTGTTTGTTTACCCGAAGCATATGTAGACAGTTTTATCAGGTATACTCATAACTCATGAGGTCACTAGGGTGTAGCCAAGTGTGCTCAGAAAATAATGCCATACTGCTACTTCCCTAACATTAGACGTAGAGTACCACAGGTCAACAACAAATGTGTAATTTGTCGAAAGACCAAACTCTTAGACAGATCACGTTTCAATGAATCTCATCGTATTATACCAGTAAAATCCCTTGACCTCGTATCAGTCGATGCAACAGGACATTTTCTGATGGAAAAAGGAGGAGTGAAATATGTATGATCTTCGTATGACGCGTTTTTTAAATGTCTGCAGATGTATGCCACTGTTAGACGCCCCTTTTGTTGTCATATTTCTGCAAACAGTGAATATGAACGGCAACAATACAGCCTGGCAGCTTCCACTTGGCACAGTATGAGGGGAGGAGTTAACTAAGTTGCAGGTGGTAAAAATTTCCATCCTCTCCTCTTCCTACTTTTGACGTATTCCGCAGTGGCCATATTCTTTCATCTGCGCTATATGCAATGCGCTTGCTCGCTGCTTAACAAACCAGGATTGAATGTGAGAGAGACACAGCACACCATTCAAAGATTAACTAGCGAAAATGACAAAATAAGACTTAATTGCGCAAAGGGTATGCTATGATTAAACCGCATTATGAAAAAACTGACACATACGTATGACAAAATTACAGGAAATTCGAACAAGTGAAACCGCTATTTTTCCTTGTTACGTATACAGCTAGTTACAGGAGCAAAGAGCATATTTGGTAGCACGTATCGCCAACGAGAAGAATAAACATATACAATGAATATTATAACTGAACACTTTGTATTTTCTACGCAGATTTTGTTAGTATGAAACATTTTATCTAATAACATGTCCATTTTGCCACGTCATTATGTGACAAACTTCAAAACCAACTTCACACATACAACCGTATGTAGGTGTAAGACTATGTATAAGAAGAAAGATATATCAGCGTGAGAAGCTATATACATAAGAAATTATTTACACAGAAATGGCTATGGTCACTTTCTAGGGAAGAACTATTTACCAAAAGGTTACGAGTATGATAAAGAAGTAAATAAAACAAATCAAAATACGAGTTTCTTTCATTAGGCGATTCGGTCAACAATCAGCAACATCTACGAAGACTATATTCAAGACGACCATCGCAGCAGAAAGAAGAGGTAGTTTCCCACTGAAAAGAAAATACAACTAAGAACATTTACTATTAAGTTTCCTAGAAAGTTTATTTCAGATATGTTTGATGGTTTCTGTTCAGCAGCCGGCCTTAAAAACATTTCATTAACTTCCATTTATGACTTCACAGTTAAAAGTTATAAAACATTTCCAACTCAAAAACTCTAATTCATTACCCAGACATACAACATAATACGACACCTGGCACGACTTGATGGAGATGTAAAATGTAGATAATACGCTTGTCTGGAAAAAAATCATCACCGGTACCGAGACTTAGTGTTATCAATACGAGAGTACAATAAAATGATAAAGTGTATAAATTCATACGAAGGGTCATCGGTTGGACGACATATGTGACATTCAACTGACGCGCGAATTGAACAACATCCCCACGTAGGACTTTTCTGACAGTTTCATATCGTATTATGAACGTTCTGTGCGTTGTACTCAAGCTACAGGAGGCTACGTAGGACAGCTGAAGCATTAAAACCGCCATCTTAACTTTTCTCCATCTTTTTATTAATCCAAACTTTTCCTATCGAAGGTTCATTTTGAAATAATAAGTTTGTAATCCTATATACAGGGTAATTATAATTAAAGTTCCAATTTCAAAACGCTGCTTAAAAATAAAACCGCTGCTCAGTATGACGTCAAATTTTAATGGAATATTATCGAAGAAGGGGGAAATGTTATGGAAACAAAATTAATTTAACGGAAATTTTCCCACGTGATGGCTCTGTACGCGTCATACCGTGAATAAATTCCAGTACAATAACAGAGGAATTGCAGTAAAACGGTTATGATGTGAGTCGCACATTAAACCAACCGCACCGTGCAATATGACAACCGCAGAAGTTTAGCATATTAACACCAATGGCATTGTTAGTTAGGTAAGCCCATCCACCACAGCAAGATCGTACAACAGATGGGGAAAGTCGGTTTTTAACTGTCCTGAGGCCAACACTGCCCCAATCAAGAATGCAAAAAACGAACTATAAATCACCATCGACCATTAATCGAAACCACCAAAGAGCTATAAGCTGGCGCAGGCAGATGGGACTGCTTCCCACTCACCCCACACACACAGACGATATCCCATCTCTTCAAGGCATGCACGCATTACATGACAGTTATATAAATACCATGGACTTCATCGACGACATGGTACTTAATGGAGCTATACATTATAACATAGCCAAACAACTTAAAAAACAGATGCAATACTGGGTCAGCTACCAGCAATCACTGCAGGCGAGAATTGACGAGCTGGAATTTGAAGTGCTATACAATGCACACAGCAACACCGATCAAATACAAAACAATAGCACACAAACAAACACGAACACAGACAAGTCTGTAAACCTAAACAAACACACGGAAAACGAACAAATGGACAATACACAGAAATCTCACGCAACACCTGACTATGCCAAAGCTAGCAGCGAAGAAAGAATAAACGACAACACACCAAAAAGGTATAATACAAAAAGATGTATAGGATATATAAAACCAGTTAATTTTGTATCTGGAGGGATAATTAACCCTGCAGATCATACACAACAACGCATAACACCTCAACAACATAATGAAACACAACAGATGACCGGATGTAACGAGACATATAAGAAAAAGGTAGTAGTCCTTGACACAAACCTACTTACGGGTGATCACGATAGTGACAATGAGTGTACAGATAGTGATAGCAAAAAGAAAGGTGACGACAGTGCAATAGGTAGTGTAAACAAAAGAAAAAGTAAAGGTGAAAGAAGAAGAGCCGCAGGTAGCAGCTCATCAGCCTCACCACCATTGAAGACGGAACAAGACACCACACCGGTGACATCTGCACTTCGAGATAGCCCGCATCTCGTGGTCGTGCGGTAGCGTTCTCGCTTCCCACGCCCGGGTTCCCGGGTTCGATTCCCGGCGGGGTCAGGGATTTTCTCTGCCTCGTGATGGCTGGGTGTTGTGTGATGTCTTTAGGTTAGTTAGGTTTAAGTAGTTCTAAGTTCTAGGGGACTG